>NC_034597.1:104359339-104367104 GCF_900095145.1 Mus pahari
TTTTTTTTTTTTCTTTCCTTGGCTTAGTTTTTCAAGACAGGGTTTCTTTATGAATCCCGGGTTGTCCTGGAAGTCACTCTATAGACCGGACCAGTTTTAAACTTACAAAGTTGCACCTTCCACCGCATCATGAATTCTGGGAATCACTCTGTATTACTGTTAAAAGAGGGGAACAACCAACTTCAGTACTGTGTGTGAGTGTGTTTGTGTGTGTGTGGTGTGTGTGTGTGCATGAACAAAGAAACAAATGTTGAATTCAATGAATATGTTTATCTTGCCTGTTGGAAGAAGAAGGAAAAATAAAATCCAGTTAGAAACAGAATAATCATTGAAGCTCTTGGCTCCTTCCAGCAGCGAAACTTTACAAGACGCTGTGCAATTAATGCTAAGTGGCATGTTGCTAATGTAATTACAGTTGAGGTTTCAGAGAAAAGTAAATTCGCCACAGGTCAAAGCATTTGGAGAAGTGTTTGTGGAGAGAGCGGGGGATTGTCTTGGCTGTATATTGACTTACATTCTGTGAAATTGCACAGTCATGTCTTCGCACAGGACTCTATGCTGAACGGTGTTGGGAAGCTGCTAGTCTATTTTTAAGACCCCAGAAAGAAGTCACATGGGTTTAACATAGCCTCAACCTGGAAAGAAAGGTCTGTGAGTTAGTAACAAATGTTACTAGGCATATTTATTCAACTCCACTTTTTAAAATGTATTCTCCATTAAAACATAATTTGCATCACCATGTCTGAGAACACACAGAAGCATAGGACGATCCCCATAGAACCTTCACTGAGTGGCAATCCTGGGGAAAGCAGAGCTTTTGTATGAGTGTGTATGAGGTGACCATGCAAACAGCTTTCAGACTTGGGTTTAGAGGAACACCGACCTACTAGGATATAAAGTGTTGTCTTCAGACCTTATACCAGGACTCGTTGCCCAATCCCATCTCTTCTTGGTGCATTAAACCTCTGCAAAATATTAGATAAAATAATCTCATGTTTTCATTAACTGGCCAAAACCAATAATATTAGAGTTCTTGTTTTGAATAGAGTTAGAGATCCATTTTTTTTTTATTTGTCTTTCAGTGTGCATCAACACAATTGGGTGCCCAACATAGGGATGATTTGGTAAGAGAATTGCTCAGTTCCGTAGATACCTATGCATATGCATGCATGCATTTGTGAGGGCATGCACATGTGTTCACATATGTGTAAGTGCACACAAAGAGAGAGAGACAGACAGACAGACAGAGAATGAGAGAAAGAGAGAGAATGTGCATTCTTCCATATGCAAAAAAAGGTATTTAAAATGTGAGTATTGTTAAAATCACTGATAAGGAATGAGTTTTGATGGTTAGATACAGATTTCAGCTCTGTGTCATTTCCTTGGTTCCTGTGCTGCCTAAAATCATACTCGACTGATACATACTTATAGGTATCATTCATGAGGAGCCTTTGGTCTCTCTTTCTTTAAATCTTGAGTTATAAGGTTTGGAGTATTAACAATTACTCTGTGATTCACACGTACTGCACAATCTGGAAAGTAAGATGCATGCCGTTTTGTTTTTTAACATGTAATTGGAAAGGATGAAGTGCATTATCAGCTCTAGCTTGTCCATTGGAATCAATTCCTATCATGATTACACTTCCAGTCTATTTGAGAAGGATAAAATATTCTAATGACTTTGAGCTCTAAGACAAAACTAGATTTTTAACTTGAGAAAATCTCCACAATGGCTCTGGAGAATAGTTTTATATTTTTCTCAACCAATAGTTCATTATTTGTGATAAAAATTGAGAAAACATATTGTTTTGTGAGATGACTTTCCAAACATTCTGCAGCTATTAGAAGGAGTATGTCCAAAGCTTAGTGAATTCTCCTTCACTGTGGTCTGTAACAGGGAGAACTAGTTTGGCACGATTCTTGTGTGTGAAATGGCCCCGGGAAAATCCAGTTCCTGGAAGTGCTATTATTTTCTAGAATATTCTTCTCCAGTTACTTTCTGAGGTGCTATATAAAGGACATTGGAAAACATGAACGATCTATATTATAATCCCGCGTGTGGTCACTGGCTTGGTGGATAAAGTACTTGCTGCTCGTTCACATCCTAGAACCCAGATGGAGGCCAGGTTGCCATGCGAGTGAGCATGCTTGTCATCCAGTACTACCTGGAAACAGTCATGGGAGGCAGTGCTAGGCAGTCCTGGAAGAAAGAAGGCGAGTTTCTAGTTAAGTGAGAGACTCTGCCTCGATATAGAAACATCTCATTTCAATGTCAGGGCTCCATATGCATACCACACAAATATCAAGCAATGCACATGCATACATAATCTTATGGGGATATGAGATGTTATGAAGTATGATACATCAGCCTTTTTAAAATATATACTTATTCTATATAAATTAACTATGTGAGATGTCAAATATAGACAGGTCCAAATACACATATGTAAGACTACTTTATGGTTTTATTTTTAACAACTATTTAAACATTGACTAAAATGAAGACAAAAAGTAGTTGTAAACATATACTAGGCTTCAAGGGTGTAAGAAAACCTGCACTGTCGATTTCTAGAAAATTGTCCCTGAATTTGAGAAATAACAATAATGAACTCACTACGGGCCTGTAGCTCTCTGTTGACAATTTCTTCCCACTGTTGTCATTCTAGCTTTGGTCAATAATTTCTCACAAACAGATTATATCGCTGCTACCAATTTTTGTCAGCATGCTTGTGCATGCTTGTGTATATCTTAGTACTTCCATGACATTCCATTTAATATTTGGTGTTTACTATGTGCCAGTCACTGTTCTCAGTACAACTCATATAGTAGTGACTCGTGTAATCTTTTGGCTCTGCCAAGGGACTACAAAGAGTTTATTATCTGTTAAAGTAATAAGGTAGCAGGACACTTAACTGACAGCAGCTCCTTTTTGCACGGGCTGACTTCAAGATGTGTTCAGTATGTGCAGATATTCATTTACTCAACATACAGTCATTGAGCATCCTTGCTAAGCCTTGTGCTTTCTGAATACTGGAAATGGAATTAAATGAGCAAAACAGTCTTTACTAGTGAGCACGGTGAGGTGGAAAAGCTGCAGATCTGCACATTTAATTTACCGTTTCTGCTTCAGAGCACTTGCAGAGACATGCTCTGCTGTTGTGCAGATCATAATATTTGGAGGTTTGTCGCCACTGTCAAAAGCAGATTCATTTAAATGTGTTTGTGTATTTCCGTAGAGGCAAGGGATAGCACTCCCTGGGAAAGAGTGGATACATGTATTTAGTAAATCAATCAGTCAGTGAGCAGGTGCATTTCAGGTGACATGGCATTAGTGTTCTGAAGATTGCCATGGAGTTTGTTGTATATATTAATTCTGGTTTCCTGAAACCAGGCACAACCAGATATGAACACAAATGCTACAATTCTAACTAGCTGAAGGAACTCTTTTTGAGTGAGATAATTAGTAAGTTACCTGGTAGGGATAAGTTTAAAATTATTCTATCAGACAGGCATAGTGTCATGATTCCAATAATTCTAGACTTGGGCAGAAGAATCAGAAAGCTGAGGCCAGATGGGGTCACACGGTGAGATTCTGTCATTTAATTAATTTTTCTTAATTTTAGAAACAGGGGTGATATTTTTAAGTGACTATATTTTAATTGTAGATAAAATGGAAAAAGAAGTTGAGTTTTATAAAGCCTTTGTCTATAGCTTTGAATTTTAATAAATTCCTAGAATTTCTTGTCAGTGTGGTTATAAAGCCATTACTCATAACCTTTGCCAAAAACTCAGAATAGGAGAAATGCCAAGAGAAACATAGCAGCCTTTATATTTTAGTATATATTTCATTGGTGAGGTACCCACTCTGAAAAGTGTAGACAGGCAACTTTAGTGCCAATCCCTTGCAAGAAACCCAAATGCATTATTTAAAACTTCCAAAGGAGAGGAGATGAGTCACCAAGAATGAATCACAGCATGCTGAGCTCACAGAAATTTGACAGACCTCAGGCTAATAGATCCAGGACTTCTACAGAATCACCTGGAGACCATTTCCAAGTCACCTTTACAATACTCTTTCAGACCCCATTTAGGACTCTAACAAGTTACATATGCCCTGTCCCCACATCTATCCCTAGGTGAACACACATGTGTGAGTCACTATGAGGTCCAACCTGCCTGCCCTGAGTTTAGAAAGCAAAGCACTTGTCCAATTCCAGGCCAGGGATGAAAACATGTTTTTAATAGCACCTTCAGAGAATCAGGCCTTTATGTCCTGGATAAAATTTCAGCATGTGTTATCTTACAACTCATTTGAGATAAAGCATAGCATCTAGAGGTAATGAAAAGGAATGGTGTTGGGCTTTTCCCTCAAGACTTCCAACAATATTTAAATTTTCCTATCTATAAAAGAAATGACAAATGAGGTTTAAGCAGAATATATGAGAGAGGGAAGGAGAGAGACAGAGAGATACAGAGGCAGAGAGGGAGAGAGAGACATAGAGAGAGACAGAGAGGCACACAGGAAGCAGCAGAGAGAGATGTTAATACAGGACTGACACATATTAAGTACACAATAAATAACAATGTGTTATTATTAACATTAGGTTATAGGTGATTCCACTTTACTTTGTACTTTGAAGGGAAAGAATAATAAAATGGAATGTAAACTCAGTCTATGGACTCCTTCGTTCTCTTATATTTTGGCATGTGAAGGATATAGACTGTTAGGAAGAGCTCTAAGCTGACTGAGAACAGTAAGACTCATAGAGAGTATGACTTCCAGCGTGTGGTCTGTCATGTGGAAGACTGAAGGAAGTCAAGCCTTGGCATTCAAGGTGTCACATCCGTGGATGATAAACATATGCTCAAGGCCGGATGCACAGTCTTAGATTTCTCTGTGTAATTATCAGGTAGGCAAATTACAAAGGGATTCCTGTTTGGACAAGGACTTAAATGATTAACCCACATGTAGGCTAAACATAATGCAGTACAGAAAACGAGAATTTCAGTTAAACATAAAGCAAATGTTCATAAATTATCTGGGCTGTTGGTCCCTGAGTGTGGTATGCAATATGCTGCCTTGGGACATGGTATGCAGTTATGATGGAAAATCCGCAGTCAGACACAGAACAAGGACCTTCTCAAAAGATAGGAACATAGGCTAGATATACTTCATCATGCTTATTATAGGTACTCCAATTTCTTATTTCTTTTCTGGTCTGTTTGCTATTATTTCCTATTTATAATTTTCCTATTTAAAAGAAAATTACCTTTGAACTTACATCCCACTGAAGGCCACTGTTAATCCTTTAAATTATCCATTTTGTACATCGATCAATGCTCAGCATGACCTGAACATACTGGAAATATTTACAGCGATATGCAGTATTTATAATTTTCATATTTCTGAAATGTTAATAGAATTTTTTTTGAAATGGGCAATTGAATATTTCTACTTCTTTTTCATTTTCTAACATTCATGGGGAAAGCCATGTTATGTTTATTGAACTTTGTCAGACCCAATGAGCTAGAACTGTGATCAGACCCAAATTCCTAATTAAAACTGATCTTCCCTTTCATGAATATCCACATCATCTCCTTTTTACCAAGTTCAATTAGAATCCTCTCCTCTTAAAGGAACTTTGTTTCTTCTCCATGCTGATTTTTTTTTTCTTTTTAGTTTTCAAAGCCCTTGTGTGGCAGGTGGAGCATTTATCTTGGCCTCACTCACAGCCCTGCATATTTTGATTGTCTGTGGTCTTGACTAATTCCACATACAAGGCCATTAGCTGAGAGTGCATTGCCAAGGTTTCTTTTATTATGATCATTGAAAAGTCTAGCATATTGCCTTAAAAGCACCAGGCCTTCAGGAGATGATTTTTTTTTTTTTTTGAGTGGAAAGAATGCATCTTCTGAATCAATTTTTATGGAACATGTTCCCATTTTCTATTCAATGACTGATACAGTGTTTCTAGTGAATGGCTGATACACTGTTTTTCTTTTATGTGCCTTCCCCCCCATATTTTCACATTGATTATGTTTCTTATTCTAAAGAAAGTTTCAAAGTAAATATCAGGTATTCACTACATAGTTCAAAGGAAAGGGCTAATTAAACAAGTTGACTAGATTCATTGTTTTTCTTTTTTCTTTTTTTTTTTTCTGCATTTAAAACTATGGCTGAATGTATTTTTAAACAGCATATTTGTTATGTTCCCGTTTTTAAAAGAAGGTTGCCAAAATTAGATTTACTTTCCACTTTTTATGCTATGTTGATTCAAAGTATTTGGGGTGTAACCTGTAAAATCCTTAAAAGCAGAATTTTGGGTAGTTTCCAGTCAGTAGTATATACCTGCCCCTGTCAGCTGAAGTCCCGAACGGTTACTTTCCATGCAGATAACACTAGAGAGGAAGACAGGCCCTAGTGCAGAGGCTGTTTTGTTAAATGAGGAGGGACACATGTCCTGTAACTTCCAGCCTTAAAGAAACAAAAGTAAGAAGGATCTTGGAGCCATTGAAGTTACTTCTGCAGAGCCCCAGATATCTAATGGCAATGGGTGTCTTTAAGATGTGTCACTTCTGCATCGGCAGAGGTGAGCCCAGCCTTAACCTAGTGTGCACTACTCAAGACTCAGTCTGCGGGTGTGCTGAGAGAAAGATGCTGCAGCGGAAATGTTATTACTTAGACACTTACAATCTTCCATGATCTGAAGCTCTAGTCTGAGAGCAGGCATTTGGCTTAGCAGTAGTAGCTCCTTTGTAAGTACCATGATGTGGCTTCTTTCCCAGTACCTAAAACTATAAAAAATGGATAAAGACAGAAATCACTCAGCCTAGATTTCTTCCATCCAGTTGAATCCCAGGTGCTTCGACCCTTCTCCAGAATCAGTCTGACTCGACTTTATGCTGACCCCACTTTGCCCTTTGTTCTGGAACCCCCTCTGACCTTGATTCCTATGGTGATTATCTAACTGTGTGTTCCCACCTGCCCTTGATTTAGCTGATTTCCTAACTCTTCAAAAAGCCCTGATTGTGATGCTGATGTGTGTGAATCCTCCATCAGCTTTCTAGCCCTCCATGAATGTGACAGACTTCTCATGCTTCCACTTGAATCATGTGACTGTCTTTGAGTCCTCTCACTTCACCATCTACTCCCCTCTTTCTGTCATCTTCCTGACTTCTGTTATCAGGAAATCTCAAATTGGCTTTGTACCTAAGACATAATTTCCACTAAAGTTGTAATGAACAGAACCGCCCTTTAAGTCTGGTTTTGCTTCATGCTGATGTCACAGTGGGCTCCACCAGTACCTATGCTTTATTCATATCCTCTGCTTCCCTGAAACCTGTGTGCCACAGCTTCTTTCAAACCAATCAGGTGACTATTGAATGAGCCTCCAATTTCCTAAGATCAAATTATCTTGTGTTGGTTGATCTCTTTTAGTGTTAATTTTTATGTTTCTAACATATTTATTTGAAATACAGTTACATCACTTCTCTCTTCGTTTCCTCTTCCCCACCCCTAGCATCTGACTCCTTTCAAACTTTCCCATGCAACCCAATTCCACTCAATTTGGTGATCTCTTTTTTATTATTATTATTATTATTTATTATTATTATAAAATTTAGCCATTGAAAATCACTTTTTTAAATTTTGAAGTAATAGGTGTTGAAACTAAGGCCTCAGGCATGCCAGGCAACTGCTGGGTCCGTGTACCATACACCCTGCCTGACATTCTGACAGTGGGTCCGTGTACCATATGCCCTGCCT
>NC_034597.1:104367601-104410769 GCF_900095145.1 Mus pahari
TGTACCATACGCCCTGCCTGACATTCTGACAGTGGGTCCGTGTACCATACGCCCTGCCTGACATTCTGACAGTGGGTCCGTGTACCATATGCCCTGCCTGACATTCTGACAGTGGGTCCGTGTACCATATGCCCTGCCTGACATTCTGACAGTGGGACCCTGTACCATACACCCTGCCTGACAACATGTTGACAGTGCTTTCTATTTTAAGACTGTAGCAAGGGATGTAGTTATGACTGTGGTAGCTACATGTTTATCTCTGTGGAAGTTGGGTAAAATCTTGGTCCTTTGTCTCTACTTACATAGCCTGTAATGAAGCACTTTCAGGAGTTCTCATCACATGCAGGTAAAAATTGAAACAAGTATATTTTCCTCAAATTCTCTATGGTAAATATATTTTCCATTAAAAAGCTATAGATATATTTTATATTCAAACACATGGTCACAAACTATTAACATTCTAGGTAAAAACTGGAAAACTATAGATCACTAATGGTACTCCAGTTCTATCCATTTTCACCAAAGTGAAGACTTGAGATTTGAGTATTTAAATACAAATTACAGTTAAATCAATAATGCAGATTTTCAGTTAAGCAGAGCAAGGTAAAGCTTCTGACTTGAACGTGGGGGCCTGGGGTTTTTTTGTTATTTATCTCATTTAGTAGAAATTTGCAGATATTAGATAGTATTGCCTTTATGTTGTCTGTAAGCATAATAAAGAAATCATCCTACCATTTCCACGGTGAACTTAATTATAATAATAAAATAATTAAGCAAGGCTTAATTTCTGGCATGACTATTTAGATCTATGCTTTCTGGGGTCATGTGGTGCAAAATTAATTATTGATAAACCAGATCATTAATGAAATTAAATTCATACTTGTCATCTTTTAGAGTGACACGTAATTGCCAAAGTAACTGCAGACTCTGATCCCCGCACCAGAAAGTAAGCGGGCTGTGTGCACCCAGCTGCGCTCTACTTGCCTGAAAAGCACAAAAAGCCTGGACTTGAGCTTTGCACTGTAAAACAGTAATGATGACGATGAACACTGAAAGTATTAAAATGGTCACAAAACTTCAAAGCTTCCCTATAAGGGTTCATGCAATAACTGACTTTGTTATTTTATAATCAACAATGCCCTTCGTCTTTAATTCTAAAATCTGTGATACTTCATTTCCAAAAACAACAATTACGGATATTTTAAAGCATGAAATGAATTACAATGTACTCTTTTCTTGCTCTTTGTAGGACTGTATAGAAAACCATTCACAAGCTAAGACTCTGGCTCCCTTCTTTAAGTTAAAATAATAATAACCTTTGACTAATTGCTAAGTGTAATTGGACAGTTTTGTTTAGAAATCTGCTGGGCTGTGAACTTGCTTAAAGATGTGACTGAAAGTGACAGGCAGGGAAGGCTGACTTATGATGGAAAATATGTTCATTCTCTAGGACACCATTGGAAGATGCAGTATAACTTATATTATTCTTCCTATTACATGCATAGAGAGATAGACAGTGTGCATAGTTGTGGGTGCATTCAAGTGAGTTGTGGTGAATTTACCTCCATTCTGTGGAGGTATTTGGGGTCCTGAAGACAAGGTAGTAGGCAAAAACTGTTCCCCCAAACTGGCTGGCTTTTGCTCCAAATGCCATTCCTTTCAAATGCCTGTCACTTCTTAGCTCTGAGGCTCTGTCCCCTTTAACTGTCCCTTGCATTTAGTACCTGTATGCTATCTATATCTTCAAACAACTGCCAAAGACACACACAGTAGGCCTAAGTGTGTTCGAGGTTTAGCCTGACAGTCAGTTTCACCTTGGCTATGTCTGCAGGACGTAAGAAAAGCTATCACTGACTAAGGATGGGATTAGAAAGCAACAGAACCCCCCCCCCCCATCTTCTGAGTCAGTTTCCTGGGCTGTGCCTGGTGTGGGGTGAGTGACCTCTGTGTGCTGTCCGTGTCAGTGTGGGGAGGAGCGTGCACAAAGACAGTCTTCAGTCCTCTTCTACTGCAGCAACATTTCTTTTACAATTCTTTAGACTGACTCTTTTTTTTTTTTAACTTATTTTATTAGATATTTTCTTCATTTACATTTCAAATACTATCCCGAATGTCCCCTATAACCCCACCCTGCTCCCCTGCCCACCCACTCCCACTTCTTGGCCCTGGCATTCCCCTGTGTGGGGCATATAAAGTTTGCAAGACCAAGGGGCCTCTCTTCCCAACGATGGCTGACTAGGCCATCTTCTGCTATATATGCAGCTAGAGACACGAGCTCTGTAGGTACTGATTAGCTCATATTGTTGTTTCACCTATAGCGTTGCAGACCCCTTCAGTTCCTTGGGTACTTTCTCTAGCTCCTCTATTGGGGTCTCTGTGTTCTATCCTATAGATAGACTGACTCTTGACCATCAACCATGTCTTAGACTAGGAGACACACAAAGGCACACAGAGTGAAAAGTTGTTTCTTTCCATTTATATCACTTTGTTTTTTCAAATGCTCTGAACGTTCCCTAGAAAAGCCAATCTTTTTGTTGACTGCTTGATTTTGTCCTAAGATCATTGTATGAACTTGCTCCTTGGTCTTCATCTAAGGCCATGGTCAGAGCCTGTGCTGACAGAATACTGCTTAGAAGAGGTGTTACCTTTATGGTTCATTCTTGGCCCTGGGGCTGGGTTTTCACACCACTGGAACCCCCTTTGCAAAAGATAGTCTCGCCTTAAATGTGGGCATTTTTTCTTTCTCTCCAGTAAGACACAGAAATAATGCCGCTTTTCATTGTGGCCTATAAAATGTAGAAATTGCCTGAATTCTAGTCAATTTGGAACAGTTGGCAGTCAATGGACTAGATCACCCATCAATCTGCTTTGACAGTTGTTGTTACCCCAAACCCCAAACTACCATAAATCTGTCAGTCTCCCTGTGCATTGATGTCCAAGGAGTAATGGGTTTTATTCCCCCTTCCAATATTTTTTGATTATCCAGCAAGTTATCAAGAAACTGTGTCAGAACTTCAATATTCTATGTCACCGATTTAACATAAATGTTATTTTTCTGGATGTAATGAATCATGATTTTTTTATTTCTTATAATATTTAAAAGTTGAGCTATAAATTAGTAGCCCTTGAAATAGTATTTTAGTATCAAAGAACACTCCACTGTGTCTGTCCAAATTGTTCTATGTGGATCCACAAAAGATTTTTTTTCAAGAAGGTGTTTAAACACATGAATTTACAGACATCCAGGAATAGACCTCTCTATCCTTGACCTTGGGAATCATGTTTTGCTTCTATATGTCTATTTTCCAATCTGCAATCTCAGTATAACAACAATTACTAACTATTCATAGGGAGCTCACTATAAATGTTGTGAAAAATAATAGTTTCTACAAAGAAATCACTCTATGTGTGAGCACAGGTAGTTTCCAGTAGTTTGAAGCTGTGACGTGTTCTTATTTGAAGTACGGTCAGCACACAACACAGTCTTTAAAACCCTGATTATGGTTTATTATCTAAGTCTTAAGATGAGATTTCTATAGAATACTAATTAATAAATATTTAAAACTAAAGGTAATGCCTATGCATTTTGAACCAGGCAGAGTGATGGAGACCTAAAAGACCACGTACTAAATAGTCTGAGGCAGGAAGACTGGTAGTGTCCTGGGCTGGAGATTAAACTCAGGAACAGTATGGGCAGTAATTTTTTTCAAGGGTTGAAAATATAGGTGAACATCAGCACACTTGCTTAACATATGGAAGAGAACTAGGTTCAATCCAGGATAGTCTCCCATACATTGGTATGGTTTTGTTCGTGGAATTAAAGTAATTTAAAATGAAAAAAGAGTTGTTTTTTTTTTCTGAAGTATCCTCTTTTAGTTATGAGTTGTTAATTTTTTAAAAAATTTACACATTATTGTTGTTCTTTTAATCTACTTGCCTTAGTGATGCTTCTGTATTCATATTTTTAATTCATTACCATTGCAGGTTAATGCTGCACTTATATACCAGGATATCTTAGACACGCGAGGTCACTCCTCCAGGTATTCCCACTGTTGTGAACTAAATGAAACAAAAGAAGGAATATTCAATAATATCATAGTTTTGTTCACTAGAATCTGTTTTCAAAATACTCTCTCCTAATAAATCAGTAATTTCCTTAGGATAGCATCTCTTATGTCTGCTCTCTAGATTTTGCAAACACCAGGTTTTCTCCCCAAGGTACCAAGAATTTATTTATCAATACAAATCAAATGAAATAATAGATAACTTTGCAATTAACATAACATTGTAGTGTCCGATGGTAATATCCCCTCTTCTAGGCAGTTACTATTAAAGAACAACTGGATTTTACTACTGATCAATATTTGATAACTATAGTTATTGGAGCTGTGACTTCCCTACCATTTTCTGTAGCTACTCAGTAACAAGCGGCGCCCATTGCTGGATGTTCCTGTGTCCACCCTGCTGTCTGTGCCTCTTCTCCTCTGTGCCCATTGCTGGATGTTCCTGTGTCCACCCTGCTGTTTGTGCCCATTGCTGGATGTTCCTGTGTCCATTGCTGACTGTGCCCTTCTCCTCTGTTTTCCATCCAAAATAGTTGCCTTGCTTACCTAGGAAGCCTGGGTTTTCCAGAGATGCCTGCAGCAACTGTCTTTACACAGGGGCTTTTATATATTCCCCAGACGGTGTATGATGCTGCATGGAGATGTTTGTACAACGTTATATTGGGTTCCTTTTCATATTAGAATCCCTCCCTTGGTGTCAGTAACTAAGTGAACTTAATGCAGTTGATCTGAGGTGACTGGAAGGTAGTAGGGTCTCCTTAGATAACAGCTCAACTACACTAGAGTTTCCAAACTGAGTATCTTCATGTCTACAGGGGTGTGGCCTAAGTATTTGGAACTAAACTTGAATATAAATCTGCTCACATAGTTTTAAAACCACAATTTTTCATCTTCCTAAGCACAGATTGTTTCATCACCCTTTATTTTGGATTTTCCCTGTTTTGCAGAATACCTAAGAATCTGGATGAAACTTGCTGTCTGCCCAACCTTGGTATTCTCATTTGTCATTTTAAAAAATAAACATGGTAAATTGGTCTATCTGAAAGCAAACAATGACAGTATAATTTCAGTCAATAAAATTTATAATATGAATTCTCTCTGTTTTTCACATTTCTTTTTAGTAGTTCGTTCATTCATTCATTCATTCATTCATCTTGAGTCAGTG
The DNA here is from genome assembly GCF_900095145.1 of Mus pahari. NCBI lineage: Eukaryota > Metazoa > Chordata > Mammalia > Rodentia > Muridae > Mus > Mus pahari. The sequence goes on from NC_034597.1 coordinate 104,372,831, forward strand.
TCTGGCATGTGGTCCAGGCTAGCCTTGAACTTTCAAACCCCAATGCCTCTCATACTGGACTACTGGTCGCTTTACAGGCCTATGACAACATGTATGTCTTGTAATATAAATTCTTAGTAAGAAAACTGTGGGGACTTTTTGTGGGAAGACGGTGCATTAAATGCTTCAAATTTGGGGGAGAGATGCCTAATTAGAAGATGAAACATTGTCATCCATCCAAAAGGAAGTTGTTAAGATGTTTCCATACAGAGGGTTAGATCATTTGTAGCAGTCTGTATTTTAAATAGAAAAATAGCAAATAAATAAATAAATAAATAAATAAATAAATAAATAAATAAAACTGCCAGCAGGGACACTGGGAGGAAGGACATGTGGCTCAGAACCAATTTAGCTTCAGTGATGCAGTTTCTGATTAGATAACTAACTACTTCTTCCTCAGGTTGGAAGAGTCAATGAAACAGACCACACAGAGGTACTAGCTCTTGCTGTTAATAACACTCTCTGTTAGACATTTCCACTATAACTAAAATACACAGTCAAGAACCATATATCAGTTATTTCTGGAAATACGAAGTGTTTCTTTAAAACACCGTTTTATGACCTTTACAGAGATGAAGAGACACAAACCACAGGTCCCACACTCCATCGGAGAGTGTTTATGAGAATATAGGTCCAGTCAAGATCTTTCAACACCAACAATCCCTCCTCCTTGTCATTCCCTCTTGAATCATGGGTAATTATTAGCTTTCTAAAATACCTATGGTTATTCCCTAGCGTATGACCACATAACCAGAAGGAAGTACCACGTCATTGTGGGCCTTACAGTCTTTGCTTCCCCAAGACAGATTGGGTGGTTTAACCTCCTTTAAACTACAAAATTTTTAAATAACTCAGAACACTCTGAGATTTAAAGTAAGGTCTGTGTGAAAGCCAGGTCAAAATGACAGCCATCTGTAGCCCACACTGGGGCAGGGAATGGTTAAAGGATTGTACGTGGGTGAGGGGAACACTAGGAGAAAACTTCTTTGAAGAGATTGATGGTACAGCCTGGCTGTTACTTTTTAATAATTGATATAAATTTTCCTTTTAAACAACTTTATCATTGTAAGAAAAATTAGACAAATAAACTTGAGTATCCCCTTTCCTTGATGTATCCTTGTAAACTTGTTAAGGATGAGATCTGTAAGCTATATCAAGAGTTCCCTAGTTTTTTGTGGCTGTCATTTTATCTGTGTCATATAAACAGCTATGATGCTGTGTGATTCAATGACTCCAAAACAAAATTGTGTATAAAATAATGAAAGATAAGATGTAGCTTTAATATCAATTTAAAAAAAAAATGCTGCAGGTGAGTAGGTTATGGAACCTACACAGCATTTGGCAGACTTCTCAGAAACAGATGTGTGGGTCCCTCAATTCTTAGGGTAGAATAAGAAAACCATTCCATATCATTTTTTTAATTATGCTTAATAAAATGGATGTTCTGTTTCTGTGGTGGTATTCTCATTTTCTCCCATTCTCTTGACCTTTCTCTCTGTCTCTCTTTTTCTCTCTCTCCGTGTATGTGTCTCTCTCTCTCTCTCTCTCTTTTCTCTCTCTCTCTCTCTCTCTCTCTCTCTCTCTCTCTCTCTCTCCTTCCCTATTCCTCACCCTCCCTTCTTCCTTTGCCTCTTCCTTTCTCATGTATTTTAATGAGAGTTGGAAAGAACATCCTGTGATAATCTTATGGGCCATTTTTCTTTTAAAGAAACCATTTTGGGATGCCAAATCATAAAAGAAAATGCCCTTTAACCCACTGACTCGAAATCCAAGTGGTTCCAACACATGTTTGAATGATAATACACTATATAATATATAATATACATAAGAATATATAAATATATAAAAATCAGCGATACTATTATGTGCACATAAAGAACACTAGAGTAAAATATAGAAAATAGTTTATTACACATTTATCATTAAGAATATTTTATTTCATATAAATTTAGCAATGTGAATCTAGTTCGTGATGTGGAAATTAATCTAAAAGATACATATGGACACACACACACACACACACACAACAGAGAGAGTTAATCTTACCTTTATTCTATTTAATAATCTAGCCAAAGTTTTATCAACCACACATTTTAATTGATTAGTTTGAGAGTTAACATTTGTTTTTCTTTCATTAAGCATATAACCCAGTATTTTATATGTTGATGTGTGTACACACATATGTGTCCTAGTAAAGTAAATATAAATGATAGACTGGGTAGCAGGAAAACCCCAGTATACTGAGCTCTTTATAAGAAAATAGTATGAATACATAATGGTGACCTACCATTCCATTCTGCTAGGAGTTTCCATGACATCAGTGAGCCCACCACCCTCATCTTAATGTGAATCGCCTCTCTGGTACCAGGCTTAGGGAAATGGTGAAGGGCTTCGATGAAGTATAACTAGAGACCTAAGGACCAAGACTTTAAGAATGGGGCTTAGCAGAGCGCGTGTCCATGTAGCCCCCCTGAGCTCGCTCTTTCTAGTAATGCTTTGTCCTAAAGAAGGTTGGTGACTCATTCCTCATATCGTTTATGGAAACGTTTTCCTCCAGGATGAGGCAACATATTTATAATGCTCATCTCATTTAAGGTAACAATCCTAAGGCTCATTTAAAATGTTTAATATTAAACCTGGTTGGCATATAACATTGTATCGTTAAAAATTAAAGTGCATGCAAGCTTAGCTTCAGTAGTCACATCCTAGCAGTTGAATGTATGACATCACACGTGTGTGCAAAGGGTTTGTAGTATATAGTAGGTTTTTATGTTTGAGGGGTCTGCATGTGTGTGTGCACGTGTGTGTGTGTGTGTGTGTGTGTGTGTGTGTGTGTGTGTGTGTAAGAGCTGAGTAGAAACTGTCTACCATTTAAGTTTTCCCATAAATATGTCAATTTCATGATAAGCCAGCCTGTGCTCTTTCTGTAGCATCTCTGGCTTCAGACAATGACCATATAAATTCTTTTTAGAAAAAAGCAAATGTCTGTTTCACAGCTCTAGAACTGAATGTTCACAGTGGATGTGTTTGGAACTCGGGAAGGTCTGCTTTTAAAGTGGCATCATAAAAGTGTGTTACAATTGGCCATTGCTTGGGCTTTTTAGTTATAAATATAAAGCACATTTGAGGGTAGGAGGATCTGTTAGTGAAATGGGTTTCTTACCTTGTATTTTGTCATATATTTTAATATTTTTCTCCTTTAGCACAGGGCTCAGACATACAGCATCATACCCTGTGATGTTTGTAACTTATTAAATGACTACTGAATATCTTCTGTCTGTTCCTCTCATAGCTCAGATGATAAACTGACTTTATATGTCATGAGCTCCAGGCCCTCAGGTCTCCTAAACTTCTGTCTCAATGCACTGCTCAGAAGCTCTTTATAGCTCTCTTAAAATACACATTTGGGGCTGACGTGATTGTACAGCAAGTAACAGTACTGGCTATTGTGTCTGGTAACCTGAGTTCCATGTCCAGAGACTGTGTGGTAGAAGGAGAAATACCATTTATGCAAGCTGTGCTCTACTCTACACACACACACACACACACACACACACACACACACACACACACACAACAGGTCATAAAAAATCTTCAAGGATAAAGGAGTTGTGTGAGGAATATCTCATAAATACAGTCTTAACATCTGTTTAAAATTTCAAAAATCAGTTAAGATTTTTCCGTACCCAAAAAGTATGATTTCTGTAATCATTCGTTTTCTTCTGTTGGCGAGACATACTTTGTCCAGCAGCAGGGAAACACACCAGTTTGTTACCACTGAGGTAGTGTTGACTGATTAACACACTGTTCTCATTGCAACATATGACTTGATCACAATTAACTGAAAATAATTCAGTGGTCTTGTTTGGCTTTAAATCAAGTTAAGTTCTACTTTAGGCAGCATTGACCGACATAATTTACGACAGTAATAATAACATACATTAAATCATATCAGTTCATTTCCTCTTTGGTGGTTTTCCTTTTCCATCAACTTTTATTTCTTTGGTCCCAGAATCCTTCCAAACTACATCTGGGTTTGTCCAAGTCATGAGTAAACCTTTTAAAGAACGTGTGCAAATGTGTTTTTATTTATTGAAAAGATGTTTTCAATCACCATTAAGATCATCTTTGGTTGAATGTTAGAGTTTAAATATATAAGCCTGTTCTCTGGACTCCAGACACCCATCAGAGCTCTGGAAATCTGGTGTAGGCTTCATTTTATTGTGGTTTTCCAAAACAACCATTGATTACTCAAAGCAGAAATCTCTTTGATGAGACAGGTTTAGTCTGAGCAACAGGGTGAGTCAGCTAGTGGCTGGTTTTCTGCAGTTAACCACTATCTCCAGTCCTACCCTTTCTGCCATCCCTTATCTTCCTTCCCACTGCCATCACTAACACTCCTGTTGCCTCCCTGAAGGCTTTCATCCTTCATCCTCCTTTTACTCAGTGGGCTGTATTATTTACTCACTGTCTTCACTGTGCTCCACCCCTTTATGTCAGGCCGCATCGATGAACAGAGAGTCGTCCTATTGTGATATTGGTGTTAAATGGATCAAGGATGTATTCCATGCTTATGCTAAATGCACAGAATGAGTCCCGGGTGTGAAAGGTACCATGCTCAGTACAGTCTCTTGGGAACCAGGCCATCAAATGCTCCAGTTCAGGGTGTGCTGCTTCAACTAGTAACTCATCTGATGCTTCATCCTAAGGGACAGAGCAGTGCATGGTGTGCTTGTGTCTAGATGTGATAGACCAGCTTTCTCTGTGGACCTCCTTGTAGATACACCCAGACTTATAAACACAGATACACGTAAGCACATGCAGAGATACATACACATGCAAACACACATATACATAGATACACACAGACACACATATACAGGTGCACATTCACATAGATACATACATAGACACAGACACACACACAGACATACATACACAAACACATACTCATAGGTACACTAGACACAAATACACAAACACATATATGTGCACATAGACACAGACATACACAGAAACATACATATACAAACACAGAAACATATATACACAAACACACATACACATAGATACACACAGACACACAAATACACATAGATGTGCACATAGACACAGACACACACACATACACCTATACATACACTGGCACACACAGAGAGACATACATACACAGATATACATAGACACAGAAGAATAAATACACACAGATAAATGCACACAGCCAAATACATGGACATATACAGAGACACAGAAACACAAACATAGGTTTATACATAGACACATAAACACACATGTACACACATACACACACTCAGGGACAGAGGAACACACATACTGGGACAGAAGCATACATTTATACATAGATAGACAAATACATATTTATACACATATATACACACACAGGCACAGACAAACACACAGTTAGAAAAACACACAAACATACATACATACATTCATAGCACACATACACATATAAATACAAACAGAGAAACAAATACACAAACATACATTCACACAAAGACACTGTTCACATAGCTACACACAGGGACAGACACATGCATACACACAACTTAGACTCCTCTGAAATCAAAGAACGCTTTACTGTATGCATACTTTTTAATGATTTACATCCCTAGGGCCCCAAATTACTGAACATTTAAATCACTGTAGTTAAGGAGATTGACTCTGACATTTACTATTTCATCAGTAGTAACTGAATATCACATATTTTCATTTCTTTTTTCTCTTCACTGTCTTCTAGAAAAGGTATAGTTCCTCTGAACACAAATATGGAAAATTGCCAATATAGTGAATTTTCTCCCACTGTCCTTGTATGATCTGAGAGCTGGCAATGCTGAGGTAATGGAAGACCCAATAACTTGCAACACAGCAAATGTGAGAAGCACTCTTAAAATAATACATCTCACCGGAAGAAACGGATTGCCTCATTGTAAAGTACATTTGAAACACTGTGGGTTTGCAGAGGCTGTGCTGTTATTGAAAGAACATTTTCATATCAAAAGCTGGGTTTTTTGTGTCTGAATTTCACTCTGTGTTATCTTGAACTCAGTTTTACACTAAAAGGTCTAAGAGCTATTTCATTGTGAAAGGAGACGCAAGATTAAGAAAAGAGGATAAAAACCAGAGTCCTCCTGATTTTTCTCTAAAAAGTACAAAAGTAATCTTTTTTACAAATAGCACAGAGCACCAGGTGTGTGGCACTTAAATGAAATGCCAGATGGGTAAAGTCACAGTCAGGTAAATAATAAATTATGGTAATGAGCCTGTTAATAGCACCTGATAACCAGATGTGTGGAAAACCAAGCCAGCCCACTAGAAAAGCCTTAACAAAGAATGTAAATCAACACATCTCTACTCCCTTAACATCACAAAATAGCGAGATTTATACAAACCAAAGGCTGAAAGCTGATTGCATATATGGGGAGATAAACCTTTTCATAAGGAGTAACTAAATGCCAGGGCTTTCAAGAGTGAAATTTTAATCCTGTGGCTGAGATTAAGTGATGGTTAGAATATAAATATGGAATTGGAATATGGAGGCAGACACAAATTCCAGGGAAGGGAGTTTGGAGGGATGTTTTTTATAACATTATTTCTCTCTTGTGGTTTATAGTTAAATATTTAAACTTCCTGTGTTCAGAATTCCTGTAAAAAATAAATTAAATGAAATGATAGGACAGAAATCTCAGAATGATGAGAAAGTAAAGCATGCCAGTATATTACAGCGTAATATACTCCAGTATATTACAGCGTAATATACTCCTATTACTCTGCAAATGTATCTGAGCAGAATTTAGGAAAAGCAATCAAACAAGCTCTGTTCTATGCCTTCTACTGCTAAGACTGCCAAAATGTATCTACCACACGTCACTTTACCTTCCTCTCAATAAAAGGATATTAAAATAGAGGTGGGTTAAGTGGGTTAGCCCAATGTTATAAATAAAATGTAACTGGTTATAAATAAAATATAACTGGTCAATTCCTGTGACTGGGCAATCTTAAGTGGAAAACCAGACTGTGTGCTTATACATCTCTGTTGGGATAAGAAATGTTTGATGGAATCAAGGAATTGGGATAGGAGAATCCCCGCCCCCGCCAGCTGAATTTCTAATTCTCCAACTGCAACTTTGTTGTCTAGTAGAAGCCTTCTCATTCCATTTGGAAATTTTTCCCTGAATCCATTTGGTCAGTGGAATGTGTGGATCATCTGAGTTTGATGGAAACCTTTGATCTCGACTCAGGGGACCTTTAATTTGGAGACTATTACGTGAGATGCTAACAGTCACACAAACATTCCATGGTCTCTGGATTCTTTTCATGCAAAGTTCAAGAATGAAGTTCACCGGACCACAGAGGGTAAGGTTTATAGACAAGCTTTCTATAGATTAATATGTGAGATCTTTAGAGCTGGGAGCTGAGGTGGTGGGCAAGAGCTGGCCCTGTTTCTGTATGGTTAGAGTGTGTACCTGGGATTGAGGTACCATTACACTGCTTGTCTGGGAACTTATTAAAAGATTTAAGACAGAAATTAAGGTGAGGTAGAGGAAGGAAGGGAAAGTGACCAGTCCAACTGACCCAATCAGGATGCATCTGTTTGGAGCATGCTCTCAGGTTCCTAAGAGATAACAAGAAACTGAATGAAGCACATATATAATTACTCCAGTAAATGAAAAACAAGCCTTGGATGAAATAGACAAAGATAACTGAGCCCAGGAATCTCAAGATACAGTTCAGGACATAGACAAAGTAATAATGGAATGAGTAAATGAAATGAAATACCACCTCAGGCCTTTACACAGGATATCACGCCAAAAGCCTAATGTGGTTAATGGTATAGAGAAAATATGGGGTAAAAATGTGGAGATCTGAGGAGAGACCATCTTAGAAACAGGAAACAGAACAGGCAAAGATGTTAGTCAAGAAATCAGCTGGTCCTTGTGGACAATTAAATGCTGAAACAATGTCCTGTCACCAGGACTGAGAACAGCAGGTCTCACCAAGGACCCAAGTCCCAGGTGTCCTTGCTTCTCCACTAAGATGGGCTGCAGCTTGAGCTGACTGGTGCCTGCTGGTTGCCTCTTGAAGCTGTCAGTGCTCTCCCTTCCACATACATGCATGCTTTCATCTCTGCCATGTCTCCTTTCCTCCGAGCCTAGTGTACAGGTAGCCAGGAAACCTATCCATCCTATGTTGTAGACTTAACCCTGCTTTAATTCCATCTCTAAGGGACAGGACACTTCTGGCTCAAATTTTCAGAAGGAAAACATGCTCCTCCCCTTCTCATTTGTCCTGTATGTCACACATTTGCAGCTCTTTCATGAAGAGTAAGAACAAGTACTAATTGCAGTGTCAATGACCCACCATTCTCAGGCAGTAGGCAGCAAGGTGCTCCAACGCAATTAACGAGACTATGCTTTAGCCATTTTATACAGTGATGAAATTGGTACCCAGTCATGTTAACTGAGCTAAAAGTGCAGCTCACTCTTTGTATCTATACTCATTTCCTTGGCTTTATAAATGTCTGAGTGTAAAGAAAGATCTATTGAGCAGGCTCTCCAGTTTGGAGCACTGCTGAATTGTGTCTCCTTCCTCTCCCATCACGACACGTAGGTGGGCTAGATTTGGGAAGAAGATATTTTCATAAAGATATCAATATATTTTAAAAATATGTGTATATTTAAAATATCACTTAGATGGAGCTCATACATTTAGAAAACATTTCATCTATCCTTGTCAATTTGTGAAATGGTTTTCAATGTAAAACTATTTAAAACTTCTTTTTAAAAAGGCTTCTTGTCAAAAAGCATGAAATATGATCAGTCAAAAACATAACAAGAATAGGAATAGAACTTCAGAAGGGACTCTTGGAACAATTACAGAAGGAATTATAGGCAGAAGGACCAAGAAAATTCAGTTACATTTTCCAAAGTTTCTCCCCAATGGAGAAAAGAAATCAGTGACTTAAAATGAGATGTAAAATTGTTATTCTTGCCAGCAAAAATAGATGCTGACGTTTGAAAGCCATTATTTATCAGCAAGAATCCACTTACTTCAAACGACTCCTTTCTAAGTCCAGTTAGATGGTCTTTGAGACCTACTTAGCAGTTTAAAGCTTTCAGGAAAAGGTTAAACACACTTTCTGTTTACATAGATAGTGAGTCTGTGTGATGCTATATTCAGACATTCTGGGATCTCTTAAACCATCTGGAAACTCTCTTTCTCATTTTGTATCCTGCTGTGTCTCTTAGGAAAATAGGTATGCATGCATTTTTAGATGAGCATACTTATACTTGAAAATAAGAGATAACAATAAAATACTGCACTTTAATCTGAAAATACAATGACTATGCTTAAACCAGCCACTAAAATAATCTAACATGTAGAAATAGATACTATTTTTTTTTCTAGATCTTCAAACTTCACAGTTAGGTCAAAAGATCCAATTAGACTGAAATATCAGATATTTTGTCAAGCTTGGAACAGATTGTTCTGCCACTAGGTCAAGATGAAATAAGAAGTATTTTATACTGATTCTAAAGCTCCCAGTGGGTAATTACTCAATACAGTTTCACCATATGCATATAAAAGATTGTTGTACTGGTAATGTACTCATAAGTATCTATGGCCTTAATATTTGCATGGACAGAGAAAAAGTGACTACAGAGTCCTAGGATCTCCCCCAATTTTCTTTTCATTTCTGGATTGAAAAGACGACTTTATCTCATCTGTATTCTCTTCCTATAACAATTAGCAATGTGAAATCTGAAGCAAAAATACGTACTACTTTAACCTTGGGTGTCTTTAACCTCCCTGCATTTTCTTTTAATATCCTTTGAAATTCACTTTCAGCTAAGTTAACCATCACTGGGTCACAATTTCACCACCGTGTAAATTGCTGAAATGTGTTCACAGAGCTGGAGAACCCTGTTGCCTACAGGCCTGAGGGTCTTTGTTCATTGATACTGCAGTATTAAACCCACTGGACAATGAGGTAAATAAATCAGTGGGTACACAGAAAGCACACAGCATTATGTGTGGCCACAGGCAGCAGAGAAATCAAATCTAGCTATTTTAGTCCTCCTTTTACGTCTACAATTAACTGGGCTATTTGATGCGATTGGCTGTTTCCCTGATTAATTTCCATGGGGAACAATGATAGTTTTTCAGTAGACTCACATGACAGGTGTCTTGTCATTCAGCATTGTCTAGTTGTCATCACATCCAAACCATGTCTGTAGAATCAACAGGTTAAGACCTGTAGGAAGCCAACTGGAAATCTGCTTGCTGGTTCTAGCTTCGCCCCAGTATCTGGCACTGCCTCATGATGGGCATCATAAGCCAAACATCACATTTTCATCCTTCTAATATGTCTGAAGGAGGAGATCATACATAATCGTTCAAGAAATATTTGAGTAATGCGTCAAACACTGATGTCCTGTTCCCTCATAAACTAAATTCTCTTTCCTACAAGGGAATATATGTGATTGTTTTTTTCCTGTGACAACATTTGTGTATTTAAAAATCAAAATCCTTTTCTTTTTAGTCAAAATTCATGACTTTTAGTTTGGTCTCTAAATTAGAAAAATGTTTTGTTCCTAATAATCAATATTTTTTTCCTAATCAAAGACTAAACTAATTGCCTTTACCAGTAATTCATATATTAATGTCTTTAGTACTTCAGATTGAGGTCATATTTAGAAATAGTATATTTAAACACACAACTGAGTTAAAATCAGTCTATTTGAGTGGATGCAATGTTAATTCCAAGTGACTATTTCAGTGTTTTCTACAAAGCTCTTACCTAAAACTCTGCTTTGACAGAGCCCTAGAGTGGCCTTGTGTTTTAGATAATGAATGTTGTCTATTCAAACTGATCCCAAATCTCTAAGATATATCATTCTATATCAATGTCTGCTCATGCATGTGCTCTCATATTCAAAGGTAGAACACAATAGATGATAAATATTGAATTGCCCTTAAATAGTAATATAGCTAGGTAAAATTCTCCTTTGTTTTTCTGTTAGGCAGCTTTTGTTGTCAGCCTGATACAGCCTAGGGTCACTGAGAAGAAAGAACCCCAGTGGAGGAATCACCCAGATTAAGACATCCCGTGGCCTTGTCTATAAGAGGTTGTCTTGATGGATTATTGGTTTGGGAGGGGCTCGTCCTTCTGTGGGAAACAGTATCACTAGACACATGGGTCTGGACTATACAGGAAAGCTGGCTGGGTGTGATCTGCAAACCAGTGGTCCTCCATAGCTTCAGCTTCAGTTCCTGCCCTGACTTGTCCCACTAATGCACTCCGACCTGTCAGTGTCTATATTCTGCAGTATCAATATTGAAACCTAATATGCTTTTGAAATCTTTTTATCATAAGTTTTACTTCTGCCCATTGGATAATATTAGTCATGATATAAGAGATACGAAAATTGCAGAATTTTTGAGTATTAAAACTGAAAACTGAAAAGGGCTTTCCAAATGGTCAGACTGTTCACGTGCCTGAATATGTTTATATGTCAATTAATTATTGACAGCAGTGATTCTCAGCCTATGGTTTGTGACTCCTTTAGGGATGAAATGATTCTTTCACAGGAGTCATGTATCAGATACCCTACACATCAGATATTTACATTACAAAATCATAATAGTAGCAAAATTAGTTATGAAGTAGCAATGAAAATAATCTTATGGTTGTGGCTTACCACAACACAAAGAACTGTATTAAAGGGTGGTGGCATTAGTAAGGTTACAGTGATATTTATGGGATAAAACCAAATCCTTTACTCATGGCCACTCCAACTTTACATCCATTGTAAGTTAGCATCATTATCGTGCACACATTAGCTTTAAGCAAGTGAAAAATCACTTACCTGTTCAAGCAGTCAAATAACAGGATTATTTATAAAAGCCAAATTACAAGATTGAAGGCATTTATTGGGAGTTTACATAAGTCAAAACAAACAAACAAAACAGAGTAATCCTATCAAGTGGAGATATTCATTTTATTGGCTCAAATTTCTTTGGCCAGTTTTTGAGGAAGAATTAGGTTATTTGAACTATAACCTATCAAGTTGTTCTGCAATTTATAATTTGACAAATGACTTTTGTTAAACATTGACTGAAAGCTTAATACAGTATGTGAGAACTAAGTGCTCAGTACATTTGTATGACAAAATAAATATGAATGCTACATCAAGGTAATTGATCTTATAGATAAAAATCCACTTGTCTAGGGTCAGGATCATAGTGGTTGAGGGGCAATTATGAATGTCAGTTTTGTGTGTAGCTTTAATTTGAGACTTTCTCAGAAGGCTCTTTTACCACTGAAGGAAACAATTTCCAGATTTAACCAATAAGCAAACATTTTTCAACACAACTGAATAAAGATGAAGAGAGAACAGGAAAGGAGAAATGGAGAGAGACAGAGAGAGAAACACAGACATAGATACAGAGATATAGAGACACAGGACACAGACAGAGACATCACACATACACAGAGAGAGAGAGAGAGAGAGAGACAGAGACAGAGACAGAGACAGAGACAGACAGAGAGACAGAGAGACAGACAGAGAAATCAGGAAATGAAAGAGCAGAGACAGAAATGAAAGATGGGGAAGAAACAGGCTCTGATTGGCAGTCCTTTGAGGATTTAAATTCATGTTTTGAAATTGTTCAGCTGATTCTGTTGCTAATTTCTTTACTATTAGAGCAGAATTGCATTTCAGGAAGTCTTTAATCAGGACTTGGGAATGAAGAGTTGAAAGAACCCATAATTTCAAATTACTAAGCACATGTTTCTCTCTACTTCCTCTAGATACACAAGAGTTTCTAAACAATGATGAAAGTTGCTGTTAGTTCCTGATAACTTTCACATACAGTATGGCATAAGTTCATAGTCATCGTCCAGGAACTACATAATTGACCCTACCTTTCCAGAGGCTGGCTTTCTCTTTCAAATCGAATTCGTTGTCTTTCACTGGGCTCTTTTTTCATATCTTGAGAAACTTTTTTAGTGTGGAAGCTTTATATGTTGGTAGCTCAATTGAGGCTTACCAATTCCTGTATTGCTGAATTATCTCTGTTCGAGGAGATACCATTTGATGATGGCCTGTCCACGGTCCATGGGAAACCAGGCTGGTTAATGAGAAATGCTAAACATGTGCACTCCTGGGCTTAGCTGACTAGAAGTCTAAGCAATGGAAGATTGTGTTCAGCTGTGAATTGTAAAGCAAAACAACACAACACAAAATAACACTAAAAGTTAGTGACAAGTGACAAGAATGAGCTCACATTTTATTTCTTTATTTCTTTTGTTCTTCATGAAGCATTCAGCTTGTGCTGGCATCTTCATGCGTCAGGGGAAGGTGCTTGCTCCCTGGAGGCCAGAGAGGTTTGTTGGAGTTGGTTCTTTCCTCTCACCATGTAGGTCTCTGAGATTGAACTCCAGTCCTTAGGTTAGTCTGACCAACAACTTCCTCCTGCATCCAAGCCTTCCTTCTGTACGTGATCTACTGAGCTTCATTATAGTTTTTAACAAATGTGAGTTAGGAGGATTTAATGCATAGATGGAGTATGGTAGGAGGATTACCTCCCATCAAATTAAAACTCAGAGATACAAGGGACAGAAAACACGGGACGAAAAGACAGAAAAAGCAAAAGGTGGCAACTGCATAAAGAAATCCAGTCATTTCCTCATTTTCCAAAGTTTATTTTTACACTCAGACAGTACCATGCAGCCTCTTGCAGACATGTGACACAAAAACATGAGAGTTTTTCCTTCTGTAGTAAAGGAAGTAAAAAGATGGATTAAACTGCATTCATACAGGTACCCAGAGTCTGTGGTACAGGAACAATCTGGAAAGGACATGTGCTCCAAGCAGAGAGCTGCCCAATGGCAGTCTCACAACAGTGACCCTCCACAGTGACACATAATTTTTTAAAAAATCAATTACATATTTTCAATAACTTGTAGTATGCATTTTAAAAGCTAGATGTTAGGATTCTTGTTATTTCAAAAATTGTCTCAGATCCTTACCCAGATAAATACAAGACTGGTTTTGGATCCTTGTGTGAGTGGCTGTTCAAACATGTACCCTGTGCTTACTATAGCCATGTTCAGAGAGATGAGGCGGACTCTGGTGATCTGTAGCACATCAAAGAAGTCCCACAGTGAGCTCTGCCCAGTCTCCACTGGCAAGGCACAGTGAGAACCACTGTGGGCACATTAGTTCGGTGACAATATCACAAACACAGAAGAGAAGACTTCTTTTCATTGTTATCTCCTGCACCCTACACCTGACACATTACCTCTCTCCTTTGAATCACCTGCAGACTCACAGAGCCTGGATTTTGTAGTTCCTACATGCACAGGAAGGAGCCACTTGCCCTTTCTGCAGGGTCCCTTGACTTCTATTCTTCCATAGTGACTAACCCACCAGTTAGTAAATTCAAGGACTTCTTGAACAAACCAAAGCTTTGGCTCCACATTCCGTAATTCTGAAAGCAAAGAGAGAGAAAGAGAATAAACATGCATACTGACACTCTCAGGATAGAAAAATTGATGCTATCTCTTTGGGGAAGCTGGCCTATAAGGGAGGTCGACACAGTAGCAACAGGAGTGCAGCAAGTTTAGTTCAGTTTCAGAGGGCTACAGAATGCTTTTATGTTATGAAAACAATCTAAGGTTCATATTAAAATACTAAATGTTACATATCCAATACAATTGGGTTTTGAGGGCAAGGGACGCCTTTTCTATCAATGGTTAAGGCGCTGTCAAGGCGAGGTAAGCATTTAAAAAGGGGAAAATACAACACTGGAGATCCTTCACTAAAATCCTGAGGCATTGTTGTTTGTTTTGTTTAGCAAATAAGATTCAGGTATTTACAGAATTTTTCAAAATGACTGTACGTATGGTGATAGAGCCATTTGCAGGAGAACATAGCCTAGTAGAACGTATGACCACGTATCCCCAAGTAAACCACCAGGTCGGCACTGTTTCTGTGAAGAATGTGTACCCATCCCCTACAGTCTCGGCAAAGGAAATCAAGAAAACCAGAAGAGAACCATCTCCCTCATTGCATGGCTCCCTTTTCCTACATTTTCCTCTCTTCTGAGGAATGGCATGTCACTTGTAAAACTTTGAATACTAGGCTCCATGAATAGAAGAGAGTGGAACAGAACCAAAACCATGAGCTCTAAGCAGCCCAGTGGGAATAACCGTGAGAGGAAAGTTTATTAGCAACTTCTCAGGTATAGCTTCCCTGGCTTTTCTTGGAGACAGAATCTCACAGCAAACTTCCTGTTCTTCTGGCTTTAATAATTTTCAGCTACCTCTCCCACAATGACTGACCCCTGAGCCGTAAGTATAGGAATTGTGTTCTACGGGTACAGTTAGAGTTGGTAACTCTAACTGTAAGTACAGGAATTGTGTTCTACAGGTACAGTTAGAGTTGGTAACTCTAACTGTAAGTACAGGAGTTGTATTCTACAGGTACAGTTAGAGTTGGTAACTCTAACTGTAAGTACAAGAGTTGTGTTCTACAGGTACAGTTAGAGTTGGAATGGTGTTCTACAGGTACAGTTAGAGTTGGTAACTCTAACTGTAAGTACAGGAGTTGTGTTCTACAGGTACAGTTAGAGTTGGAATGGTGTTCTACAGGTACAGTTAGAGTTGTGGCCACTATGCATCCTCTATCTGGCTTTCTTGTTTGTTAGCTTGTTTTGTTTTTATTTGTTGTTTTCTACAATGATCTCCATTTGTTGTGAGGCAATGTTTCTCTGCTTAAGGGCCAGAACTATGCTTAACAAAATATGAACAAGCATGACACTAATACACATGCTAACATGCAAAGATAACATCTTCTAGAACTCAAAGACAAGGAAACAAAACAAATCAAAATGAAAAGAAAAACAACAAAAACTCTACAGAAAACTACAGAATGGTGAAAGAGAGGAAAGAGTCCCAAAGAAAAGTTCCCAAGCTGGGCTGTGGTGGCGCACACCTTTAATCCCAGCACTCGGGAGGCAGAGGCAGGCGGATTTCTGAGTTCGAGGCCAGCCTGGTCTACAGAGTGAGTTCCAGGACAGCCAGGAACTATGCAGAGAAACCCTGTCTCGAAAAACCAAAAAAAAAAAAAAGAAAAGTTCCCAAACTTGTTACCCAATACCACATGGTGGACTGTGAGAAGGTACACAATTTTATTTGTTTATTTAGGAACACACACACACCACCACCACCATCACCACCACCAATTAAAGAAATTTAAAAACAAGAATTTGGGTTTGAGAAAGAACAAAGCATAGGATACATGGGATGCCTGAAAAGAAGTTAGAGGAAGGAGACTATGATGTAATCATATTTTATTTTCCAAAACCAATAATAACAAATTCCTTTTAAATGTTTATGAATAAGATTGTGTGTGTGTGTGTGTGTGTGTGTGTTTTAATCGTGTCGTGTCCATATGTTCCTGCAGTGTATGTTAGTTTACAAAGGTAGCTAACTGGAGAACGTGCTTGCTTGCTTCTTTTAAAACTGGCCACTGTTCTCTACCATGTTTTAATGACAACCTTACAACTGTGTCCAGCATCACAGTATTAAAACAGAAACATTTTAGATTCAACTTCAAGAAGATAAAAGCAAATAAATTGGTGGGCTTTTCCCTGAGCATCCATGAATGTTCTTGAAGTCAGATTTGCTTCTTTATATAGACTGGAAGGAGGCAGGGAAGAAGGACCAGTGGTCAAGAAAACCATACCGATGTCTTCTAAAGCAAAGACTTGTGTTTTCTAATAACCCTGTCCAATTTCAGACAGGGTAGGTGTCTCTCCACTGGTTATAAGCATGGTTTATTCACTTCTATGGTGTGCCGGTACATTAAGGACTTGAATGTTACTACATGTGGCATATTTTACAGTTTCTTTGGCTCAGTGTCATACTCTTTCAGCCCCACCTGCTCCTTGAAATTCCATTAAGGTATTTGCTGACTGTCAGAGGCTAGCAGTCTCTTGCCAGGATATTTTGCCAGCTCCATTCACATAAACTGTGTATAATAAGCTCTGTGGTTTCTCACTTATGTACTTTGTACTTTGTTGAAAGAGGATTTATCATCTCAGGTAACATATGTAACATGTACTTCTGTTCTCAAATACTGTGACTGCCTGCAGAGACCCTGGATCGGAGTATGTAGAAGGTGTGTCTCTTTGAAAAATGGTTAAGTATTGATGTCTTCTGTTGCAACAGTTAAGGAAGTCGGAAGTCTTCCCAGAAAGTCTATTTATGAATGATCATTGAACAAGGCTTTGCACTGCTAACATGCAACCCATTATGTCATCTGAGAATGTAAACCTAAACCTGAAATGCACAGGAAAAAAATGAGCTGATTACACTGAAAGAACATTCTCTTGAAATAATATGCAGACAACATGACCTCCATGTGTGACTGTCCTACGTGAAACTACAAAATAGGACATTCCAAAGGGGCCCAGCTTGCTTAAGTCATTTGTCTTGTTTAGGCTAGACAGGTAGTCAGAATTAGCAAATCAGAGCCTTCCTAGTTCAAAATTTGCTGAATATTTCAAAAAGGAAAGTCAATACTAAAGTCAACATGTAACCTCTATGCACACTGTAGAAATATAATGACACATTTTAGTCTATGGTTACAATGCCTCTGAGTTTGATTTTTATGTTCTTATCACAGTGCTGTTAAATTGCACTGGAGTTGTCAAGTAAAGGAACAAAATGTGCATAACATTTAGAGACATGACATTTGGTGAGATGTGACTCTCTTAGGAGTGAAATAAACCCTTGATGTAACTCTTTTCTAAGCTTTCAAACATGAACAGTAGTTCAGGGTAGTTTAATTAATTAAAGTGTTCAGTCATAGCAAATAGATAACATTCTCTGGTTCATATCTATAGATATAGATATAGATGATATAGATATCACCTTTTGACAAAAACATTGTTTCAGTTGTGGCCATTTTTTTTTAAATAAAAGCTATATCTTGATTTAGTTTGTTCTTGCCCTATGTTGAAAATGCATGACAAATGTTGGGATTTCAGACAGCAAACAGCACCAGCCACCGTTGATCAACCATGCTCCTTCTCCCTCGCTAGCACTTGTGTGTCTTACCAAGACTTCCTCGCTCTTGTCTGTTAACAGCTCTACCTCCTTAGTTCACGGTGCCTCCTCCCTCCAGGCATCTCAGTCTTTATCAGTGGGGAGAAAAGGGGTGAAAGTTAGAGATGAAGTTGATTAAAGCTGACACCAACATTATAACCATATACAAGCCAAGAGTGGCACGTTGTACTCTGAGAGCTGGCTGTTTAATGAGCAACCATGGAAGAGGTATAGAGTCCATTTATATTTATTAGAATGTGTCACAATTGTTGGTTAGTAGCGATGTAAATTTCATTTTACTAAGATGAACATTACTTATCTCCAATGTACTTGCATAATGGCAAAATAATATATGTGTTTGTATTCGAGTATCTCTTCACTTAAACCAAGTTTATTTGCTTTCTTTATGGAGCTAAATCTCAACTGAAAACAATTATTTCATGGGAAACAGTGCACGTAGAAAGAAGGCACAGTCAAAACAATCCGCCATCATGGGACTGCATTCTGTTTGGAAATATAAACAGTAAAGAAATAGAACAAAGGTTTTTAACATAAAACAAGTCTGAAATAGTGAAATAAAAGACAGGTGTGTAGAGTAAAATTGGGCACTGGCAGCATTTTACAACCTGTGTCCAGGGAAGACCATTCGGAGGAGATATTTCATACAGTGCCCAGAGGGACAGAAGGGCGAAGGCATCGCTACAGGGAAGGGGCGTGGCTTGCATGCTTCAGGAATTTTCAGAACAGCTGAGGATGGGGTGGAGCCGGATTATGGGAGGGAAGGAAAGCAAACCCTTCTTGAGTATGGAAGGTCAAGTAGAGACCACAGATGAATGATGCTCTGAGATGCTTCTGTGTGTGAGATGGCATGGTACAGTAGAGTTTTCAACGTACCACATGTTGTTATCAGATCCCTCTTGGTTATGGCCTCAGAGGTCAGCTCAGAGGAATGGTTTTAAGACAGTCAGGAGACTGCTGAAATAGTCTAGATGGAAGAAGGCAGCTTGGACCAGCCTGGGCTCTTAGCAGGACTCAAAATGGTTGGGGTTTATATGGAGATAAAATTGGGGTTTGATTTGGCAGTGTGAGAAAAAGAAAAGCAAAGAAATCAACTTTATGTTGATATAAATTTCAGAACTGTCCCATATTTTGTGGACAGCAAACATGAATACGTAATCTTTTGAAAGAAAACCTCATATAGATGGGGGCTTCTTAATCCAATGAGAATTGTAAGCAGAGCACACAGATTCTACAGTCTGGAGTTGGCATAATTTTGTCCTCACATTTAGAAATGTATCATTACCCATAACTATATTTCTAGCTTTCTTCCCCACTTAGTTTATTTGTGTATGCATGTCATAGTACATTTGGTACTGCTATCCCAAGTACCACTTACATTCTTGACTACTTCCTAACAATGATTGGCAACTAGGTTTATTGCCAGACCTTATTATTTAATGTATTTATAAAGCTTATCTAACACATTGACACACACCTTCATAAATTCAATCCAACACTATTAATTTCTTTGGAATCGTATGTGTTATATTTTAGGCAATTTTAGACATTATGTTAAAAAAAAAAGCATTTACAGATTTTAGGGAAATGTAGATCATAGAAAGAGCCTATGATACAAAAACATTTAAGCTCCACTCTTAGCTGTGTTGTCTGCCCTTGGAAGTATACCAGTGGTCCCTCACAAAGGTGGGAAGGCTTTTAATGAAGGCATAATTTGTTGTGGACCTACTCTGTGCTAAGTCATCCATCCACATTATTTCACATAGCAACCATGCAAGGTATGGGTTATCCCTACCTTATGTCAAAGAACAATGATATTTAGAACAAATAAGTAACTTCCCAAAAGCCAAATGTCTTACAGGGACTCAAATTCAAACAAGCTTCCTAACTGCACCTCTTCTTCTTTTTTTCTTTTTTGTTTGTTTTGTTTTGTTTGTTTTAGAGCTTTATTATAGAAAACAGACAGAGGAAAAAAAAAAGGTAGAAAAGTAGAGGCCAGCCATGGTGACATGGAGAGAAAGGAGAAGGGAGGGGCAGGTGGAGAGCAAAAGGTGAGAGCAGGAGAAGTAGAGCTTAAGAGAGCCTAACTGTACCTCTTAAGCACAAAATATATTGCATTTCGCCACAAAAGGCTGGTACTGCCCATAGAACCACGCACTGATACATCTCACCAAGAAGTGGAGGTGGAGGAGGAGGCATGAGAAGCGAATAGAACAAAATCTGCAGAGGACACCTTTACCACAAAGCAAGCACATTTCCTCTTCACCCCATCTTACAGTGAATCTGACTTCTTTTTCTGTGGTCTGACGCTCAGGTGTTATACAGTATTTGGCCTATTCCCAGGCTAACAGGAACCAGGGCTGGAGAGTGACCTAGTGATAGAGAACTTGCCTTGCACGTTCTATGCCCTGTATTCAGTTCCCAGGGCTACAAAATCAGAGCAAAACAAACAGGAAGAACAATGTAGATCTATGAGTACTATCCACACATTTTACACAATAATACAAATAGTAAACTAGCTTGTTAAGAAAGCTACATTGGTAAGAAACCTAGGGATTGAACCCAGAACCTTACTGAATACGTATTTTCCCATTGATGTGTGCTCCAAGTCCAGGTAACCTTTCTACAAGGAATATCATATCTTCCCACACAGCTTGATTCCTCATCTCCACATACGTGCTTACAGGCATATTTTTCAGCAAACAGGTGGCCTCCTAATGTTTGGAATATGAACAGAGCAATGATGGAATTAGGTCACCAACTGATTAATAGTCCATGTGTATTAGATTATCAAAGTGCCAACTGAGGACACCTCATTAAGGTTTCCTTGGTTTCATTTATAGTCAAATGTTTACTGATGCTTCCTGAATAATTTTGAGCATCTTCCTCCTGCAGAAATGCCTTTTCCCTAATTTTCTGTGAAATAAGCATAAGTAATAATTTTTACTACACATGGGTTATTTTTGGAAAACTGGATTCCAGACCAAATATTAAATGTGAAGCTGTTGTTCCTGACTTCTTCTCTTGGGTCAGAGCCTTCAGCACATCAAGTAGGTTTTTCATCTAAAATCAAACAAGTCTGTTTGTGAATAATTAGCTCTTGATTGATGAGTGACAGCTAGTATGAAAACTAGGAGCCCCCTCCTTTCCCTTTTATGGGTTACCAATTTTTTCTTAATTAGATAATAAATAGCTCTATTCAGATCCTAAAGAACTTGAGTAATACTGGTGATATTATTTAGTAAACAAGTGACATAAATCTTATAAAGTATATTTTATTTTACAAAATAATAATATATATCCACATGAATGGTTTAATACCACTGAGAGGAAAGTAACCTTGCTTAATATTCCAATAAACTTTTTTTCAAGATGTGTGTGTGTGTGTGTGTGTGTGTGTGTGCCTGTGAGTGCATAGGAGAACTTCAGGTATCAGTCTTTCTATTCCACCCTTTTTTGGGGACAGGATCTCTCATGGTTTCCTGATGCATATTTCAGTCCAGCTGACCTGTGGGCTAGGTGCAATACTCCTGTCTTTTTGAGGTAAATTAGGATCAGATAGACTTATACAGTTGGTGTCTGCCTTTTTATGTTTTCTGAGTTCCCAAATCAAGATGTCTGGCTCACATGCCTACAACGTTACACTGAGCCACCAAGCACTTCTTTATGTGTGTGGGCTAAGACTGAAGTGGTGTGATATAGGTCAATTCTTCTTATGGTTGCTGACAATTTGCAGCTGCACAATTTAAGTTAGAACAAAGAAGGAAACAAAATCCAATGGAAGGCATCCTTTGCCAGGGAAGTCTAGAGGTAGCCTTGTGCCATGGTTTAAGTACTTCATCATAGGCACTGGGTTCTGCTTTGCTGTACTGTGAGGAAGACTCCAACCATGACAGAGTTCTAGGGAAACTATTTTCTTGCCCTGTAGAAGAGGCTCAACACCTGTTTTCACTTGATCTTCAAGCCCCATTCAAAGAAAATGAGCTTTCCTTAAAACTCTGGAAAATGCCAGAGAATAAATCTAGAAGGTAAGTCAATAAGAAATTTTTTAATCATGAAAACATGAATGAATCTTGTATTTGTGTTTTCATCAATGCTTGTCTTTGGCTTATATAAATTCATGTAGCATGCTTTTCTTGAATTTAATATTCATCCACGAATGAGTGACGCTCCCAGTCCACCACTTGGTATAGAAGTATAATTACCATTAGCAATCCTGCAGCCAAATCTGTCTCAGCTCCAGGCTTTAAATGCTGCCTCTGTATCATTGAGAGTGGAGGTTGTGTGGGGGAAAGTGACCCCTTAACTTTCTGGTGGGTTTCAACTGAACCAAAATTCAAATGAAAACTGATGATTAACTCGGGAAAAAGTGTATACAGATTTTTACATTCATGTTGAAGATCTGAATGCAAGGTGAAGACAACAGAGTTGGCAGAACAGAAAGGATCATAGAATCAGATGACCAAGGGTAGTAATGGTGAAACCTAACTAGACTGGGGTGCTTCTCATTTGAGTTTTTGTTCACTGTAAGCAATAACGTTTTCTCTGTCCTGCTACAGAAAGAGACCTTTACCAGATGAGAGGTCACTTATGTCTCTGGTAATAAACATGTCTGTTTCCTGGTACACAATTACCCATTTCTCCTTTCCAAGGAGTGTTAACTCAAATCACTTTCTTAACCAGAATGGCAAGTTTTCCTAGTGTCCAGACTCAAGTCTACAGCCCAGCTTCTTCACTGCAAGGCTCCACTGCACACTGACACATCCATGCTTGTCATTGAATACAGCTCAGTGTATCAGCCTTTCTTGCCCAGTCACAATGCCACATTGGCTTCTTCATAAAACAGTTATTAATGATCGGGCTATCCTTGTTCTATACAGAGAGGTAACTGATGACTGAATGCTCGTAATCCCATCAGCCTGTAAGTATGGAGTATGTCATTTTGTTCCAAGTACCTTGTCCAACTCATTCCTCATTGAAGCCTGCCTCCCACTTTTTAACCTGCCAGTCTGCTATAATTATTCTACACTATATATCCTTGAAGCTTATTTATTTCATTACCAAGGGAAGTTTATACCATCTGTGCTGTTTGAAATTATACTTCTTCTAGATATATTTTTAAATACTGAGTAAGGTCATCTCAATATTTGCAATGATGGGATCTTCTGCCATTAATACTTTAATGTACCATTTTAACTGAAGCCCCTTCTTTGCCCTGAAAGAAATAATCATGAAGGGATATTTGCGGGACAGCATCATATAAAGGAGCTAAAATACCCAACATGGATTTTGCTTAAGCAACTTGTATCTGAATATTACATAAAAAGTCATAATGCAAAAAGAGCAATTTATGAGTTAAGTAAGGTTAATGGAATAGGAAAATATTTGCTGCAATTTCTTTCAATAAATAAGGCGATTATAATTATGTAAGCAGGTGAATTACAGGATAATTTCTAAGTCTCTCTTTGAAAACAGAGAAATGAAATGGAATGTAACAGGCAAAACAACAGTTAGGATCAGTTGGTAAGATGAGAGCAGGGGCTTAGATCTCTCCTGATTATCCACAGAGATTACTGCTGTGATTGGGAGTAAGTAAATAAGTAATTGGTAGCCTCAGATGTGACATTTTGTTTCTGCTTTCTTCCTCTCAAATTAATGAGTTGCATGGAACTTAGGGAATGCAGCCACATTCACTGACCCTTCTGGTTAAACACCCAGTGGAAATTCTTTCAGAATCTCAGAGACTTGGCTGGAGAACAGTTCAAAGCAAGACAGAAAAACAATGGCTGCCAGACAGGGTCACAGCAGGAGTGGCTGGATGAATCACAAAGTTCAGAGGGAGGCTGGAGAAACTGAGCCTCCTTCTGAGGAGGGCGAGCAGGCGGGCAGGCAGGGGGCAGGCGGACAGGGGAGCAGGCAAGGGGGCAGGGGGCGGGCGGGCTTGGTGAGCTCTGGAGTCTGGCCTGTGGGCAAGCCCAGGGAAGACTCTCCTGGAATGCTGCTGGCAATCTTCTTGCCCTTCCTTAGGACTGAAGTATGCTGTGAATCTCCTGTTCCTTGTGCTCTGTTTTGGATGATGGGTTTAATCTTTTATATAGACACGGAAACATAAAAAGTATTTCTTAAGACTTTTATTGGGAGTGCTGTAGGTGGATTCTGAAATAAAGGTTACATAGCTGGCTAAGCACAGAATGGCTTGCAGCTAAAAGTGCCATCTACCATGCACTGAGAGGATCCGTTCTTTTGGCAGTGGGGGAGACAAAGTTGGTGAATATTTCAGGAACCTGAACTAGGATCATCCCTTGGTTACCATGGCCTGTGCAGAGCCTGCTGAAGCAAGACTGCCTCCCATGCATGAGATTTATCCCCTTCTTGCTCTGCTGTGGTTTTGAATGCCCATCTTTTCTTTGCAGACTGTCTTCACTGTCTGAGGAAACTCACCAGGCCATTCACAGGTGTCTGTTTACATCATGGAAGGCATCAGTTACTTCTTCCTTCAGAGGGCCATTGGATTTTCAGTTTATGGGTGGGAAGTAAATAATGGTGTATTTTATTTCAAATTAATGTTGATCAAAATGGCACCTAGAGATCCTAAAGACTCCATTCAAGACAGGTCTTTGACTTCACACATCCTGGCCATTAATTTGAAGGGAAAAAAAAAAACCTCACTATTCTGATTCTTCCACCATTCCTCAACACAGAATCATAGCAAGAAATAAGATTAAGGATCTTAGGAAAATTAGAGTTAGGGTCCATATACATGTCAGTTTTAAGAGTGTTTGCAAATTTATTAGTGAATAAAGTGATTGTTGGCAGGCATATTAAAATGGTTGTTCATTCTTAATGATAATTAATCCCATTGTGTATTAACCTGAATTCACTTGCTTGGGTTTACTGTGAAACAGTAGCCTGGAATTATATTCAAAGTTTATCTTTTGGTTTTACCCTTTATAAAGAGATGTTTTACACATTGAAAACAATAAATAAATAAATAAATAAATAAACAAACAAACAATTGTTTCAAAGAGGTACTTTAAGCTAGCTTGTCTTGGCAATTTTCTTTATAATGGCATCTATCTTCAGAAATCCCTTCCTCACTGATGTGTTACCCTCACATAAGAAAAAAACTAAGAATAAGAAGTCAAAAGAGAGCCAGCAGATGGCTCAGGGCCTTGAATCTGGGTTGGAAGCCCAGAGCCTTCGTGATAGACGGAGAGACCAACTCCTGTAAGCTTTCCTCTGACCTCCTCATGGGTATTCTAGCTCGCACACATACATACAGAGATATGCACGCAGAGATGCAGTTGTGCACACACATAGACACATCCACAGGACAGGGACATACACAGACATACAAATGCGCAAACACACAAAAATATGTGTACACACAGACACACAGAGAGAGACACACATGAACACACATACGCACTAAATAAATGTAAAATATCTGTTTTAAAGGAATGCACATAAAAACTGATTATAACATGCTCTATTGACCATATGTCTCTCTGAAATTTTGCTTATTAAGTTTTCAAACCAAAACCCTTATTTTAATTAGGGAGTCTTTTAAGTCTTTGAGTATACTTCCTTCCCTCATAATAAAATAGTGGTACTCTTTTCTTGACTACCTGCGTCACTGATGCATTCACAAAGCTGTGATGAGTGTGTTTCCTAATTTTGAATCCAAGCACAATCTATACTGCAGGCTTTTTCTATACTGAGATACTGGTCATGGGTAGGGATATAATCAGAACTTTTTTTCTCATTAAAAAAAAAAACCACACGATGTAACTTGTTATTGAAAATTGCAGTAGGAATGGCTATGACATTGTGATGGAATTTATGATAAAGCACAGGGTTGTTGCTAGTGCCCCGTCAACCAAAGTGCATGTGACATTCCCATTAAAAAGCATTCAATTGCCCTGGAGACCCATGGACTTGTAGATTCTCCGTGACATTAATGGGATTATCGAGATACAGCCTTTGAATTTTTTAACTATCTATCTAAAGTTAATAGGCTAAACTAACTTTAAATATCATGTATGGGAGCTAAAAACTGAGTTAATTAAGTGTCTATACATATAAAATTAGTGTTTTCTGTGTCCTCAGTGCATTTCAAGGTTAAGTAGCTCTTATGTTGTTGCAAGAATAATGTTTAGAATATGGCTGTTTCTTCCATACTTATTACACATATATGTATTGTACAAGCACATAAATATTAATTAAACTATTTACCACGAATAGTCTAGCCACCCATAGATCTTAAGTAAGAGTAGTGTTGTAGGCAGTGTAAGACATATGGAGAAGTGTCTTTGGTACATGAGAAATAGAGGTGAATTTTCTGAGCTATTAAAGGAGGGACATCGGGAGTTCAGGGCAAGAGATGAAATTTATGTAGGAAAGATGGTGGTTGGGGACTATGGGAGCTCAGGGATAGACTGAGTGCTGACTGATACGGACTGTTTCCTTGTGGTCTGAAGTCTGGGAACGTATGTGTTTTCATATCTTGGTAACTGAACTTCTTTCCATGTGGGAGTCCTCTGTCTTCAATTCACTTCCTCCAATCATCAGGTTTTGCTTACTGTGACTTTAGCTTATTCACTGTTCCAGGTCACTCATTGATTTTCTTGATCTTTCTTGAACTGGCTTCTGCATCCAAGGTCAATAAACTGGCAGTAACAAACTCCCCAAAGACCATAGCATGATGAGTCTGGCCTCCCTCTCCATGAATGGCCTACTCCCTAGTGGCTTTGGATTAGATTCCCCTCCCTAGTACCATCACTTATACCGAGGAATCAAAAACCATGGCACCAAAAATGAGAGCTACTCACTTCGACGTTGATCAGGTCTTCAGGTCTACTTCCCACCATCAGGCACGGTGGCATCTCTCTGGTTGAGACACATAATCTTGCATTTTTTTCTTCCCTCTTTTACTTCTGTAGAAATGATTAGGGTTTCACTGATCTTCACCCCCCTTTTCGTTGTCATGGGTCCATTACTAGACTACTCATATTCTCTGAGAGCTGGATTCTGTTCTTGACTTGAGTTTTCAAGGAGATGCAAGAGACAAAAATGAAGTAAACTCGACTTCATTTTTAAAAGGTCTATGACCCTGTCAGCTCAGAGAGGACATAGAGAACGCATACTTTGTTGAAAGAAAATTACCAAAAAGAAAAGGAAGTTGATTTTTGTAAGTTTTAAAGTTGCCAGTGGCAAAGAAGTAAGATTGTTATTATACATGTTCATATACAAAATAGAGAATGCTTTACTTTACTGAGCTCATTATTTTAGCAATGCATTCTGGAGAGGAAATGATTGGTGATCATCTTTGACCTCATTCGGCTTCAGATTTACTATTTTGCCCTGAATCACAAATACTAAATGACCCTGTGGTTAATGGTTGGACATGATACTTATGAGCTACAGAAGCAGTGTGGCACAGACTGATAAAAATATTTAAAATATGAAAAGAGATTAAAAATAAGATCAATACATTAATATCTTCCCATGGTGTATCATGTTTAATCACACCATGGCATTTTATTTATGTCTGATACATGGCCCAGTGTTCATTAAACAAATATACTGTAGGCTATATTGAAATATTCTTCAATAAATAATGATTATACCTTTAAAGATGTAGAATCCTAGCTTTGGAGGCTAGCTTCCTATAGTTAATACAATGATGTCACTCATTTAAATTTTTTTGCTTGCATCCCAGGGTCTATTGAAACGCTCAAATGAATTTATTGTTGAAAAGTACACTTGAAAAAGTCTTAATTGCGCTCAAGGAACAATGGATTCTACGAGTGATTCTGGAATTGGCATATCCTGCGGCATATCCTGCGGCATATCATGCTTTTGTTTTCTCTTAGTTCTCTAGAGCTCCTTCTAATAATATATAACAGTGTCAGCAAATAACAGATGGGTTTTAGAAATCATTCCACAAAACTGATAAATATCATTTTGAACTACATGAAACTGTTTTATGTTTCAAATCAGCATCGTCACAGAGTTCAATAGAAGAGTTTTGTACAATATTTTCCCCTGCCATTTCTCTCACCTTTTTAAAAAGAGAGCGGCTATTTAAAGGCACTGCAGATCATTTTGTGAAACAGTCGCTAAGTGAGATACAACTCGATGTGTATTTTCTTTTGGCTAGGCACTCATGGGCTGCAGATTGCCTTGCAGAGGAATGGAGGTGCAGTGAAGAATGTGGGACTCAGATTCCCCACTGTTTATGACAATATTCAGATCTTTGTACCAATTTAGTTCCTGTTAAGCCTTGAAAAATTTCTTTCTTGGCTTTCTTTCTTGAGGACTGCAGAACTTTACAGGAACATAGATGAAGTTCCACATATGTACATGTGCAGCAGTCACATCAGTGAAAACACTCTGGACAGTTATGTTTATACAGACTAAAGTTCCATTGTTAATGAAAGAAATATAAAAACAATCACCACTCTGTGGTCAAAATATAATATATACAAAATATTTTTAATTAAGTTTTTGTGTGTGTCTCTTGGTGGATATGCATACTCGAGTATGGACTCCTGTGGATGCTTGAAAGGGTGTTAGATACACTAGAGCTTGAGTTATAGGTACTTAGGATCCATTGACACAGTGCTGGTTTGCAAACTCTCATATGTAAAAGCAGAACAGGCTCCTAAACATGGAGACATCTTTCCAACTCCAAACTAGAATACTTTCAATATGCCTTTATTTCAGAGTACTCTATAAAACAATGTCTGTGTATAGTCCCTTTCAAAACGTCAATACTTTTGACAGATATGCATTATATTCCTTCGTGTAAGACAATGAAAACTTCTGGAGTAGATCCCGCATGTGGTGAAATTAACTGACGAAAATGAACAGTAGGTACTGCGTGTGACTCATATCTTCTACCTGTCATATTTCTCAAGTGTCTTCAACACCTCATTTTATTTTTATTTTTCCCAGATAGATTTAGTAGGTTAATATTAGAAACAATACCTATATATTTAGCTATCTGCTTTAGAAAATCCTCCAAAGACATTGGAGAGAAGAGTATCTGTGAACTTTCTAATATTGTAAGAAGACAAAGGTTAAACAACACTTTACTGCAAACTAAGAAGTAGATATATGCTTTGTACACTCCACATCAGTATGTGCTTTAGTGTCCTCCTTGTTCAGTTCATGCTTAGTCATCCATGAGACTTCATGTGTATAGCTTCAAATATTTCCAGGACATACAATCTCACTGCAAAGTCCATGATCCACTTGACTTTGTATTCTTTCTACTCCCTCCTCCGCAATGATTCCTGAGCCGTAGGTGAGTAGTGCTCTTACAGAGGTTTTCATAGGTTAGATGCCACATCTCTGATCTGTTGTGGTTTCATGTAATGGTTAATGTCTTCTATAAAGAGACATTCCCTTGATGGCAAGTGAGGACTACACTTCCATTTTGGTCTAAGAGAATGTAGTTAGAGATAATGCTGTTTAGTAAAATGGCAGTTCTAGCTTCTCCCGAGACACAACTTCAGGAGCCCTTTGCAGTTGGTTAGCTTTTCAGTACCTAAGAGGCATGATTTTCCTCTTGTGCGGGCCTTACGGCCAATGAGAGAGCTTTTGCTTAACACCACGACATGCTTAGAGTACTCATGCTATACTGCTCTTGTTATGGGTCATAGGAAAAGGCTCCAGGTACATAGAAAAAAGTCTACCCTTAGTGTTTGGCTGCAAAAGTTGTGAATCTAAGCCTGTTGAGCACTAATGACTACACCATCAAAAGACGCAATTTTTTGTACTTACTTTTCTTCTATGTATTTAGTCAATTCCAATATTAGTCGAAGACATGAAGCATCTTCAGTGTCTTTGGCTCAGTGCTAAATTGTAGAAGAGATGCATAAGTACACCATCATGGTAACATTCTGTTTATAAGTCACTGTCTTTCCCTTCACAACCCTATTTTTGAAGACCTTCTTCTGTGTATTCTAATGGTATGCCGTCTGCACTCACTGGTTGTAGGTTAGCTTATGTTCTGGCTTTATCACTTCCTTGGAATTTGTGCACTCATAAAATAGGCTTAAATGCAAAAGCAAAATTTTCACAAATTCTAGTCTGTTATTCATTTTCTGTATATAAATATACATGTGGAAATGCAAGGAAGTCTACCCAACATTGCTTTCATAATGAAATGTAAACATTATTTTTATATATCACCCTAGTATATTCAGAGAATAATTGTTTAAATGAAGAAAATACATTTTTGACTTTTTTATCAAATCTGTATAAAATGTAGAGTTGACATATTACTTTCTTTTTCATCTAGTTATTTTAGGTAAACATGGTTGGCACCTTCTGACCATTTTTCTTTGTAGGCCATTTTCTTCTTTATTTCTCCTCTAGCAGAAATGTAAGGAAGCACATATATCTCTAGAAAAAGCTGAGCTTCGGTTAGTGGTGTGTGCCAGCTTAAGAGTCAGCCGCAATCAGTAACTAAAATGCCATTGCTATACTTCGCTGCAAACTTGATTTCCTCATGATATGGGCATCCTGCCTCAGATACCTGGGTACCTATATTTGCAGGTGCAACCACTAGAGAGATTCATGTCAGACTCTCAGATCATGATTCAGGTGTTTTAAACATGACCTTTGCAACCTCAGATACCCACTCCCCCAAAAGGTCTCCATATATAGAGGCAGTGCATCTGAGGATGAGGAGAGATCCAGCTCCTCTCCCAACTCTAGATGGCTTCCTTGCTCTGCCCTGGCACAAACTTCTTCATAAACTGCAAAATCAAGGAGGAAATCAATGGTTATCAAGACTATTTTCTCCTGGGGAGCCATTAAAAAACACCAGTCTAAGCCAATCAAACCAG
This sequence comes from Mus pahari, assembly GCF_900095145.1. Lineage (NCBI taxonomy): Eukaryota > Metazoa > Chordata > Mammalia > Rodentia > Muridae > Mus > Mus pahari. The sequence continues at coordinate 104,403,887 of NC_034597.1, forward strand.
AACCCTACAACATGGGTCCTGCTCACGGGATTCCTAAATGCTCCCCAGAGATGTCTCAACAGCAGAAATATGTTGTCTTAATGATAAATTTCATCTTAAAGGAGGGAAAGCAAGGTAACCACCAGAAAACAACAAACAAACAAGCAAAAAGTCTAGTTTCGGTAAAGAAAAAAGAAAAACTAGAAAACGTAACAGATCTGTCATTTGAAATCGGAGTTGATGGTTTTACACTAGTTGTCAAGACATGAAACGGCATGTTAGGTCTTCCTGCTTGTATAATTTAACAGTGGTATGGAAATATTTCATTGTACTTTTAAGTCTTGAGTAATGCATTAATGTTTGTCAGGGGTGACTCTTCGTTAATGATTTTCATGTTTGTTTATTTGTTTGTTGCTTTTGAGGCAGTCTACAGATATGTAGCCCAGGCTAATTTCAAATGCACTTTGTACCCATGACTAGTCTTGACCACATTCAAAGGGGTCTGGATTCCAATCTAAGCCCATTCCTAGTTTACGTTGCTTCCTTATATATGGGCATGCTCAAGTGTGCCACTCAACAACTCTGAGACAAGCTTGTCTTCTATCCCGTTCCATTACACCAACGCTGACTCTGCTGACCTGTACTCAGGGCTCCACATACGTTGATGGATTCACAGATCAGGACCGAAGCCTGCAGCCAAGTTCAGCCTGAAGATTGGTTTCAAATGATACTGATTCTTATTCACACTCCTGAGGAAATTTCATTTCTCTCCACTGGAGGCAAACATCCTGTGTTGAGTGTGCAACTTCCTCCCTTCCTCTTGTATGCAAGCTTAGGAATGACAGACCCTTCATCATCTCTGCCCATTTCTAGGTGAATTTGGGCTTAAACCTAGCTAGTATTTTCCCTTTTCCCACTCCATATTGATAATCCTTAGTGAAGAAGCATGCATAGTACCATGTTTTCAATAAATAATGTTCAACAGTATGAAATTTTTTTATCTAGTATGTATAAGGACCAGAATATCACATCTTATGTATCTATGCTAGTGACTATTGGTATAAAAATACTTCTGCCAAATGTAGTGATTTTTCTCCCTCAGAGTAGTTTAGTTACTTAAATTTGGCTTGAAATAACCTACTTTTAAAAGTATAACATTTATATTGCTTTATATGCCACTCATAATATTCAAATACATTGGGGAAGACACTGAACTATTGATTCAGGAAAAGACACTGATAGTTATTAATTATGTTGTTTTAAAACAGTGGCTTTCAGCAAGAGAAAGCGACACAGTTTACACAGTCGTGCGAATGTGATGAATGGGGTTAGAGTTTACCTATCTAAATGTTTCTCCCTTGGGTTCCATTGTCTTCCCTGTGGGTTCTTTAGTTACTAAGTATAGACTTGTCTGTTGTAAGGTCTGTGGAATCCTAGGATGAGTAAAGTTCCATTTCGTTTCCATGAAGAAATCTTATAAATTGAAAGAAATCACATGTTCATTTGCCTTTTCTCTGCAATTAATGATGCTTGTGTTGTGATTCTGATGTTTGGCAACTCCCCAAGGTACAAAGAAGTGTGCCATCGATCCAGGGTCTCTTTCTCGGCACTTGCTTCCCTATTATTCAGTTGGTACATTTGAAGGAGTTAGGGACCAATTGCTACCATGCGCTGTATCATTATTTTCAATTGTGTGTTCCCTTCCCCTGTTGAATTGTCTGTTGCTGAAATGTGCCATTTTTCTCTCCTCGCCATTACCTGATGTTCTGATCTGCCAGATGATTAGATTTTAGTAATTACTTTTAAAAAAAGAAAAAGCAGCCAACCTGTAATTTCTTATTTTGAAATGCCTCTAATTTCTACATAGGGAACATGTGTCAGGTTTGGGAACTGTGATTTCTCCCCCGAGAAATCACATTGGTGATTTCTCCATTGGTGAGAGAGGATGTCTTTTGTGTCCATCTGAACGGAGTCTCTGGATAAGTCTTTAAATGTAAATACTCAGTACAAACTTAAGAAACCACCAATGCCAGGTATTTTATCAGACTAGGTAAGACGAGAGGCCCATGCTTCTGAGGTTGAGTATCTGACAATAGTTTTCTTTTTTTAACCCAGATATATGAACTCAAGTGCTTCCTTCTGCCACAAATACCCTGGACCACAGAGGGATGACTGAATTATAGCAGACTCATGCTTTTGCTGAGTTTGGGCAGAGTATTCTTGCAGGATCCAGCAAGGATAAAAATTGATGTCCCTCTTGAAACTGAGCGGTCCAGATGGTGTTACTTTATAGCTGTCTCCAAACACCAAATACCAAACTGCTCCTTTGATAAGGGAAGGTGGGGTAAGGTTTAAGTACAGCCTCTTGGTAGGATGTCAGTGAATGATGGATCCCAGTTACAAGCATACAAAAATGTTCTATGTTTAAACATGTTTTACAACCATGGCTGTGAAAATTCTGTATCAACGAAAGTATGCACAGGGGGAAGGATGTGAAACCTACCTTAAAATCTATGTGCATGCTAACAAATCACCTAGACCAGGGAGTGGGATAGGGTAAGAGAGGTGGTGCACTAAAACCGAGTAAACTAGTCGGGCTTCTTGATAAAATCTAGTTACATCTGAAAGTGGTATGCTAATTTCATAAGACATGATTTTTATATAAAAGGGTGAACTTGAGTGTGTAAGTTGGCTCATTTATATATAATCTATTAATTAGTTATCTTTTAATGGCTAAGAACATTTCCCATGCCAAATGATGTCCCTGTTTAGAATGGCATTGGGGTCACAGCTGATCAATTAGAACATTTTACCTTTGAACATTATTGTAGATTAATGCTGAATAAACGAGAATACTACTAAGTCAGGGTAGAACCACTAACTGTATGTTAGATTCATTAAAAAGCTCTCTGTTGCCCCTATAGTCGGCATGGCATTACTTGTGCATTTAAAAAACAGGAAAGTAAATAGTAGTGGTAGTGGTAGTAGTAGTAACAATAATAATAAAATTAAAAAATGACTTATAATTAGTATTGGTTATAATAAATAGATTTATTTAACTAAAAATTTATAGTTAATATTAATAAATTATTATCAGCATTATTACTATTATTATTTTACCTTTTAGATATATTACACTTATTTTTGCATTTCTAAATAAAATCTTAAAGGCAATAATCAAAGTAACCATGTTTTAAAGCAGTGAGTTAAAAATTCTTTTTTAAATGGATGTATCTGGAGGATATCATCCTGAGTGAGGTAACCCAATCACAAAAGAAGTCACGTAATATGCACTCACTTCTAAGTGAATATTAGCCCAGAAACAGAATAGCCAAGATACAATTTGCAAAACAGAAGAAAACCAAGAAGAAGGAAAACCAACTGGTAGATACCTCATTCCTCCTTAGAATAGGGAACAAAATACCCATGAAAAGAGTTACAGAAACAAAGTTTGGAGCTAAGATGAAAGGATGGACTATCCAGAGACTATCCCACCTGGGGATCCATCCCATCATCAGCCACTGAATCCAGACACTATTGCACATGCCAGCAAGATTCTGCTGAAGGGACCCTGATATAGCTGTCTCATGTGAGGCTATGCCAGTGCCTGGCAAACACAGAAGTGGATGCTCACAGTCAGCTATTGGATGGAACACAGGGCCCCCAATGGAGGAGTTAGAGAAAGTACCTAAGGAGCTGAAGGGGACTGCAACCTTATAGGTGGAACAACAATATGAATTAACCAGTAGCCACAGAGCTTGTGTCTCTAGCTGCATATGTAGCAGAAGATGGCCTAGTCGGCCATCATTGGGAAGAAAGTCCCGTTGGTCTTGCAAACATTATATGCCCCAGTACAGGGTAATGCCAGGGCCAAAAAGTGGGAGTGGGTGGGTAGGGGAGCAGGGCAGGGTGAGAGTATAGGATACTTTCAGGATAGCATTTGAAATGTAAATGAAGAAAATATCTAATAAAAAATTGGAAAAAAAGACATTTTGGGGCGTAATAAAAGCTCTTAAATTACTTACAAGGTAATTTACCAAACTCATTCTTCAGCCTTTGGCTTTCTCCCACAGTCGTGTGTTTCCCTCTTACTGACCATTTGGATCAGGTATGCATACATATAACTTCTTAGAGAAGGTCTGTGGATTATAACTTCACATATCTCACATATCTGTGCTATTTATTATGGAGTGACTGTGACAAAAGGACTAAGTTGTGTGTGTATATATATATATATATATATATATATATATATATATATATATATATGCTGGATGGAAAAAATAAAAAGGCAGTTGCAGAAAGCTAAGATTAAGTTTGCTTAGTTTTATGAAACCATGGTCCTGTGATTTAGGAAGGATATATAAATGCAAGCTTTGTCCTTGAAAGACAATCTGTTTCTTCAATCTGTTCACATTTTGTAGTTTTTGCATACAATTTACATTTTTGGATTCACCTCTGGGAAGCTCTTCTGTCTTAGCTCTGTCTCTGGATCGGGACTCCAGGTGAAGGATGCTGAAGAAGAATGAAAATCCAGCCATACTCTCTGGACTCCTTTGAACTCCAAAAGACAGGCTTCTCGGGACCACACTCATTTACACTGAGCTCCTGGGAAGAGAATTGACAGGTGCTGGTACTGTCTATTCTGTCAAAACGAAGCATTATCAGGCTGTTGGGTTCCATGACAGCCATGACCTACTCAAGATGAGTGGAAATAGAGAGATCCTCCTGCTTCCAGAGTAAGGGTGTGGCTGCGTGGAGGGAATACAGGGCTTCCGATCTACCATAACTCATTTGTTTGGCATTCTGCAGCAAGCTAGCCGAGAGAATCTCTACCTGAGCTGAGGCACACATGCTCACTTGCAGTATAGCAAGCACACAGATGCAAATGAGAGGGCAGTGGAGGAATGTGGAGTGAGCTGTGAGCCAGAGAGCTGGTCACATATAATGTCAACGCCTTGTCCTCCTCCACACAGTTTTCTTGTCCTTGGTCCCTTTCTTTTCTCCTCCTCTTAGTGCTATTCTTATTCTTAACCTTATTCTTCTTCACATCTTTATTTGTGTCCTTATTTTTCTGGCAGCACCATTTGAAACTTCAGGAAGAAGAACAGCAGGGGTAGTGTAACCTTCCCAAATCATGTGTATCCTGGGGCCTGGGTTTGCTTCAGTGCTTTAGGAAAGGTCACTGTCCTCTTTTGTTCTCTGGCTGTGAGCTGACACCATGTCCAAGGCAGCTCTTATACAAGACAACATTTAATTGGGGCTAGTTCACAGTTTAGAGGTTTAGTCCGTTGTCATCATGGAGGGAGCCATGGTATCATGCAGGCAGACATAGTAATGGAGGAGAAGAAAGTTCTACATCTGGATCAGTGGAAAGCAGGAAGAACCGTCATACTAAGCCTGACAGGAACATTTGAAACCTCAAAGCCTGGCCTCAGTGACATAGGCTCTCGGCCACGCCCACTGCAACTGGGCCACGCCCACTGCAACTGGGCCATGCCTACTGCAACTGGGCCACACCTCCAAATACTTCCACTCCTTATAAGCCTATGAAGTACAATTTGAGTGTCCTAACAGCATTCTGATTAAGGATTTTGGGGGTGTGGTTATCAATCGTTACTCTAGATTCACTCAGTTATTCAACATAGACCCTTTTCATGTTATAGAGAATTATTTTATTATATATAATAAATATATACTATTATAGAGAATATTTTATAGTGAACTGCTTTTGAAGAGCCACTCCTGGAGTAGAAAATGGAAGAACTCTACGTACCATATCTGAGCTAATTATATGTCAGTGAGAATAGCCATGTTGAGTCGTCAAATTTGGTCTTTTCTTTTTTTCACCCTACTAAATGGTTTGAAATATTGCCAGTCCCCAGAGCTGTTCCTACTAACAAACTTATAGGCCTGATGTCACCATTTGTGAGCAGAAGCCATTCGTCCAAATCTGCTCCTGCTCTGTCGCCCCAGGGTTCCGCTTGGTTTTTCATTTTAATGCATATTCCCTTCCTTTACTTCTTCTGAGTCCTCTGTCACTCACAAAATCTTAAGTAGCCAGAATGACCCATGGCATTGGACATTATTCCTCAGAGTTGGTGATTCAGGCTCATTTTTCATCATTGAAGGTTAACAGTACTTCTGGTAGAAGTTGCGGAAAGAGGAGGAAGAAAGAAAAGGCCATAATGTAATTCTTCTTCATTTAAAGTTAATTTTCAAAGTAAAACAGTCACTTAAATATGTTTCTCTCAGGAGTATATCACTAACTTGTTATTTCTTGTTTCCTTATAACTGTGTGTGTGTTTTCCGTGTATTTTAATTAAATATTTTCTTTATTTATATTTCAAATGTTATCCTCTTTCCTTGTTTCGCCTCCAAAAACCCCTATCCCATTCCCCTTCCCCCTGCTCACCAACCCATCCACTCTGCTTCCCTGTCCTGGCATTCCCCTACACTGGGGCATCGAGACTTCACAGGACCAAGGGCCTCTTATCTCACTGATGTCCAGCAAGACCATCCTCTGCTACATATACGACTGGAGCCATGTAGCCATGGGTCCTTCCATGTCTACTCTGGTTGGTGGTTGATTCCCTGGGAGCTCTGGGGATACTGGATGGTTCATATTGTTGTTCCTCCTATGGGACTGCAAACCCCTTCAGCTCCTTGGGTCTTTTATCTAGGGCCTCCATTGGGGACCCTGTGCTCAGTCAAATGGATGGTTGTGAGCATCCACTTCTGTATTTGTCAGGCACTGGCAGAATCTCTCAGGAGACAGCTGTATCAGGCTCCAGTCTGCAAGCACTTGTTGGCATCCACAATAGTGTCTGCTTTTGGTGATTGTATATGGGATGGATCCCCAGTTGGGGCAGTCTCTAAATGTCCTTTCCTTCATTCTCTGCTC
>NC_034597.1:104411144-104444156 GCF_900095145.1 Mus pahari
TCTGCCTCTGCCTCTGCCTCTGCCTCTGCCTCTGCCTCTGCCTCTGCCTCTGCCTCTGCCTCTGCCTCTGCCTCTGCCTCTGCCTCCCAAGTGCTGGGATTAAAGGCGTGTGTCACCACACCTGGCAAGATAATATTTTCTAGTTCCATCCATTTGCCTAAGAATTTCATGAAGTCATTGTTTTTAATAGCTGGGCAGTACTCCATTGTGTTAATGTACCACGTTTTTTTTATCCATTCCTCTGTTGAGGGACATCTGGGTTCTTTCCAGCTATTATAAACAAGGCTGCATGAGTTCTTATTACATGTTGGAGCATCTTCTGGGTATATGCCCAGGAATGGTATAGCTGGGTCCTCAGATAGTACTATGTCCAGGTTTCTGAGGAACAGCCAAACTGATTTCCAGAGTGGTTGTACCAGTTTGTAATCCCACCAGCAATGGAAGAGTGTCCCTCTTTCTCCACATCCTTGCCAGCATCGGCTGTCACCTGAGTTTTTGATCTTAGCCATTCTGACTGATGTGAGGTGGAATCTCAGGATTGTTGTGATTTTCATTTCCCTGATGATTAAGGATGTTGAACATTTCTTTAGGTGCTTCTTAGCCTTTTGTATTCCTCAGTTGAGAATTCTTTGCTTAGCTCTGTAATATCTTCACATTCATAGCTTTTAGGGATATTTCCTAAATAAACCCTAGGATATTGAATGAAGCAGAAGCAAACTGAATTGTAATAAAACAAAAACAATACTCCAGGCAATGCCCTGAGTAGTCAATGAAGCTTCATGATCTTTGTGAAATCAGTGAAGTTATCACTATTTTTAATAGTTAGACAGTGATTCTTATGTACAGCCAGGTTTGAAAATCACAGAAATAGAGGAATTAGCTTGCAATATTTCATTTATCCAGGCATGAGCAAATGTTTACTTAGAAAATACTGTATTTCATTAACATATTAGATTAAATGACTGTCTTCATGTAGCTCAGAAATTGAGTGAATACAGTAGAAAACTAGGCCATGAACATTTCCTACAATTTGTGACAGTTTTTCCTGATTATGTAAGAACATAGTACATGCACCATGTTGAGGTAGATAGCACATGAAGCTCCATCAGTCTGGAATCATACTCTGGACCTGCTTCAAACTAGAATATGACATATTACTCAACTTGGATACTTTTGGTAGAAGAGATTTTTAAATTTTATTTATTTATTCATTCATCTTTCTTCATTTTTTTACATCCATATTTTATTCTCCTCCCCATCCACCCTCTGACTGTTCCACATCCCATACCTCTTCCCCAACCCCTGTCTCCATGTGGATGTCCTCACGCTCACAACCCCATACCTCTAAATTCTCTGGGGCCTCCAGTCTCTTGAGGGTTAGGTGCATCATCACTAATTGAACCCACACCCAGCATTCCTCTACTGCATATGTATTGGGGTCCTCATATCAGCTGGTGTATGCTGCCTGGTTGGTGTTCCAGTATATGAGAGATCTCCAGGGGTTCCAGGTTAATTGATACTGTGGGTCAGTCTGTTACAGGGTCACCCTTCTCCTCAGTTTTTTCCAGCTTTTCCCTAATTCAACCACAGAGGTCAGCAGCTTCTGCCCGTTGGATGGGTGCAAATATTGGCATCTGACTCTTTCAGCTGCTTGTTGAGTCTTTTGAGGGGCAGTAATACTAGGTACCTTTTTGTGAGTGCTCCATAGCTTCCAAAGTAGTGTCAGGTCTTGGGGACTCCCCTTGAGCTGGATCCTACTTTGAGCCTGTTGCTGGGCTTTCTTTTTCTCAGGTTCTTCTCCATTTCCATCCCTGCAATTCTTTCTGATAGGAACAATTATGGGTCAGACTTTTGACTGTGGGAAAGCCACCCCATCCCTCACTAGATGCCATCTTTCTGCTGGAGGTGGGCTCTACATGTTCCCTATTCCCACTGTAGGGCATTTCATCTATGGTCCCTGGAGAAGAAATCTTTATAAACTGTTTGATAATTGAATTTCTACAGAGGAACTGATTGCAATTCCATAATAGATTCTTCTTTAAAAAAATAAATAAATAAACCTTTCAATTTCCCAGATCCACTGGTAGAAGTCTCTTAGAGTTTTGACTCCCATTATAGTACCTCTCAATCTGATTAAATTAAGCTGTTCCTTAAAACAGGTATTCCCTTAATCCACGTACAAGGATCACAGTAGAGCTAGTTAACAGGGCTTCTATCACATTCTTGTTTGTGGAAGTAAGGAAAAGAAAATACTTAGCTTTTAGATGAGGAAAAAAAAAATGGTCTAGAGACAATTCTTGCCAACATGGATGGTGTGTGGCATTTCACATTATTTCACATTTCCACTACATTAAATTGTCTAATGAAATTTGTCCCGCTAAGTTTCCTAAGGGTCACAGAGAAAAATGCTTTAAAGAGGTACTGACAAGGCTAAAATAGTAGTTTAATCAGTTATATGTACAAGGACCAAAGTTCTGATACCCTGGTGTATATATCACTCAGCCAGCAATGAAACTTTATTTTGCAAAATTCTAGAACAGTGACATGGATATCCTGAAGGGAATGTAGAGGAGACAGTAATGTGGGGATCCTGAAGGAAGTGTGCATCATTTCTCTTCCACCTTCAAGGACTGTGGGGAATTGGGCTATGCACAGACAGGCTGGTATCCAGTTGAGCTGAGGTCTGAACCCCGAAGGGTGATAATTCACCTAAATGACATGGTAGGCATTTCCTTATGCTCCTGGAACTCTGTCTCCTGCCTAAGCTACCCCCCCAACCCCTACAAGAGAAGCTTCTCTTGTAGTCACATAGGCAATGGCCCAAGCTTCTGGTCTTCAGGCTAAATTCTTCCCCAGTTACCTAGCAACAATAAAGACCATAAAAAGGGCTGTTCAGCCCCACCTTGCTCTCTTACTTGTCTCCCTCTTATCCCTCACTCTCACCCCTTCTTTCCTTGTCTTCTCTCCTCTCTCTTTGTCTTCTCCTCTCCTCTCTCCTCTCTTCTCTCCCCTCTCTACCCTTTCCCCCCCTCTCTCTCTTTCTACCTTATCTCTTTCTCCCTGCCTTTCTAAAATAAAGTTCCAAAACCATAGAGCATCTCTGCTGATCAAGATCCACTGCACTCACTCTCGCAGGTGTTGGGAACCTTTCTTTCCTCATCCCTCTCTCCCATAACCCCGGTGGCTTTAGCAAAGTATCCCAGGACTCCCAGGGAGGGCTGCCTCTTGCCACTCCAGAAGAGTGGGTCAGAGGCTTAGATGTCCACCTGCGGATGAGTGGAAGGTAGATAGCAGCCCTCCCACTCCTGACCAGAGCATAGGTGGAACTTTGGAGGGGTTCCCCTGTGCCCCGTTTTAGTTCCAGACACAGGACTCCACCTTGAGTGTGCAGTCATCTCAGAATCCCATCAGACTTTGAGTGAACATTGATTAATGCTAAGCATTTAGCAAGGAAATATTGTTTAAGTAAACACACACGGTAATTATTTTAGGATATGTTGTTTTAAATTTACTCTCCATGAAACAGTGTTGACATAATTATATTAGGAGACACTTCCCAAATTCTAGAGTCCATAAGAATTACCAGGATGATTGTTTACAAACATACTGTGCATGTTTAACTTTTAGGGTAATGCCTGTAAGAGGCACATAAACCTACCTGTTGACAGAACTATGTGGGACTTCCTGGTATCTTTTGAGGTTTCTTTTGCTTAAGGGGAGCACAGATGTAGACATTTGTCATCAGGAATCCATTGTTAGAAGTCGAAGTATTTCTGTTGCTATGACTAAATAAGTTATGTAATAGTTATGTGCGAGAGTGGATTCCTAGAGAAACAGTGGTATGTGACAGAGATAAGGAAAATGCCCACAGCGATTGTCATTATATCACGATTAAACCATTTCTAAGAACTATACTCCCATGAGCTACTGTTCACTACACTCAGTCACTTTCCAAGTGATTTTTCTTTCATTGGATTTAAGTAATATTAAGTATTCCAAATGAGAAGTCTGTGCCATGTAAGTCTCCTCAAGTTATGGCAGAAATCATATAGCAGTAATGATTCAAGTTTTCACCTGTCATATTACCTGTAACTTAAGGGAGAACATAGCTTCATTAATTTCAGATTCCTACTCAACTGCAGAAGTAGAACCAACATATGCATGGCCACATCCTCCTTTTGGCTTAGAAATTCTGCTTTTAAGAATTTATCCCTCCAGATACTATTACACATGCCAGCAAGATCCTGGTGAAGGGACCAACCCCTGAGCTCGTGTCTCTAGCTGCATATGTAGCAGAAGATGGCCTAGTCGGCCATCATTGGGAAGAGAGGCCCCTTGGTCTTGCAAACTTTATATAACCCAACACTGGGAAAGGCCAGGGCCAAGAAGTGGGAGTGGGTGGGTAGGGGAGCAGGGGTGGGGGGAGGGTATAGGGGACTTTCAGGATAGCATTTGAAATGTAAATAAAGAAAATATCTAATAAAAAATAAAAAAATAAAAAACATTAAAACTGTACAATGACCCCCCAAATTATAAAAACAATTAAATATAAAAATTATAAAATATGGTAATTAAAAGATGGACTAAAAATTAAAAAAAAAAGAATTATCTCAGGCAGATGGGGAAAAGCCTGTGAGGTTTCCATCTGACCCAGTGGACTGAGGCAGACCAGGAATCCTGAGAGTGGAAGAAATGGTGTTCCCCACAAAAGGTCACACCAACTCATCACCCTATGCTAAATTGTCAATCCTCAAACCTTAATGTGAGTAACATTATGCATACTGAGCTGATTCTGGTTAGGAATAAATATGTATATACCTATGCATGTAAAAGCACTTAATGAAAAAAAGAGGCCTACAGGGAGCATTTGGAAAGAGGATAGAGAAGGGAGAAATGATATAATCACACTGTCAAAAGAAAAGAAAAATTACAGAAATCACAGATCTTATGCACATTAAAAATTAAGTATAAAAAGAATTTATCCTAGGTATAAATTTAAATAAATATACAAATATTTGCTACATTTGCTTATGATGAAAAGCAACATCCCTAAACTCAACAGAACTACATCCTCAGTGGCACAGATGATATCCATGGTGCATCTACAGTAATAAGAGCCAGTAAAAGAATGATCTCATGTGTGTGTGTGTGGGAAGGGACTTGTATAATACATTAACATGTACCTGCAAGTCACTGTGCAGAGTGTGCTGTGTGCTATAGGTTGTATTTATGTTACATGGTGTGCTGAGTAAGGCACTTTCTAATTTGCTTTGACCCTATTTAGAAATGTGGGTCACCTATATCACACATACAAGCTGCATTCCAATTCCTGGGATCAAGTGATCCTCACTTAAAACTCAGTGCTGGGATAATCAGAAACTTTCTATATTTCTTCATTCTTGTTTGATATTGCTATCACGAAAACCTGTTGATATAGACTATACCTTGTTAACTAAGAGATGCGTGCATTGCCAATTTATGATGATCTGGCTTGCAAAATGACAGTACATCAGTATAAAACATTTTGCATTTTTATTTTATCTTTTCCAACCACTAGCCCTGTGTGCTGCTGGCTAGCAGCTGCACATGACAGTGCCCAGTCATCACGTGACTACAGGGTTATCTAATGATATTCTATGGGGGGAGGGAGTATAGTGCTGGCAGTTTTTAATATTCAAAAACTGCATGGGATATTAATGAAAACGAGCTTTGCGTTAGATGGTGTTGACTGACTATAGGCATGTATATGCATATACACATATGATTGTTAATATTGTTATAGATGGAGTCAGTTGAACTATGACGGTCACAAAGCTAGGTATATTAAATTTACTCTTGACTTTCTATGTCCCCAGATTTCCACTGGTTTATCAGGACTTCTCTCCATTTTAAATTAAGGACCTTCAGTAGATTATCTGAATAGCATGGTTCCCTGCCAACACACTGCCATTGTCATCTTTGGCTCATGGATAAAATGTGTCCTCAGAGAAGATCTCTCCTTTCCCAGTCAGCCCTTGATTGTATCGCTACTGTGTTCCACTGGTTTGAAACATTTGGCATGGATAAGCATCCCATCTCAGACTTTTAACAGTAAAGAAAGAATTTGGAATACATTGCAGATACAGTTTCAAGACTAAGAGTACCAAAACCCTTCCATATGAAGATAGCCACAGACTAGAGAACTTAGCAAAAGCTCCTTGGTTAAAGGAGAGATGTTCAACTTACAAAAATCATCTGGGATTAATTGTTATAAAACATTTTGAGTTTTTTTTTTCTTTAAAAAAAAATGCAATCAGGAAAATGCTTTTTTCTAGCATTTGATCCCCCAGTTAAAGCCAGATGTATGCAGTGAGCTAAGCCATGTGGAAAAGAAAACAGAAACAGCTCTAGTGCCTTCCAAACTCCATGCTAATCTTACAGCTGCTTTGTTGGGATTTGGGGAGAAAGGGGGATCTTTGTTGTGACGAGTGTTTTCTAGGTAGTTCATTCAGTCAGGTCTTCCGGGGACTACCTTCCCACGGCTGTCTCTGGTCTTCTCAGTATTGAAGTTAAAGTCATGGGCTACTTATTACTTAATAATTACACATAGAGATGAAGTCAGTCACGGCTAGGCTATTGCAGAACTGGACTTGAGAGTACATCCCTGGGAGGTTTCCAAACTTCACTGAATGACTGAAATGGTCTTCAGCCAGCTTCTCACAAATGCACCTTATCCCATAGATCACTCAGGCTGTTCGGATAAAATGGAATTATCTCTTCCTATTCTGTTTCTAGACAGAACAAGATTATAATCAGCACAAAAATATGAGCATAGTTTTGGTCCTTCATATTCAAAAATAGAAGGTTATGAGCTAACATAATGTTTATCATCTTTCATTTTTTACAGAACTCGTATCCTCCCAATAAAACTTTATTACATTATGCCAGCACTTACATTGCTGTGATATCCTAATAGTATTACACAAAACTGAAGAAGTCATAACTCAAAACTACGTAAAATGAACCTAACCTGCTGATCATCCCACATTAGCAACATGACCCAGTGTAGAATGTCCTTGAGACCCCATAACAGACCCTAGAGTCTCAGGGCTGTGGTTAGTTACCTCTGTTGTGAATCCAAGGAAAAGATCTGATACATACTTTTATATTCTAGAAAGCCTGAAATTCACAGCTTGAGGTATGTTTTTTTCTGTATACTTTTGTACACCCATGTTGTAAAACCAGTATAAGTCAGTTCTTTCTCCCTCTCCCTCTCCGTCTCCCTCTCCTTCTCCTCTCCTCCTCCTTCCTTCCTTCCTTCCTTCCTTCCTTCCTTCCTTCCTTCCTTCCTTCCTTCTTTCCTTCTTCCTGTCTTTCTTTCTGTTAGCATATATACTTATTTAATACATTACATAAGAGTTAACTCTTGATGTCATCTGTTCTATGATTTGAATCATGTAACTGCTATTGGAACAGCAAATAAATATCTTCATTGAAAAGTTGGAATTATACATTGGGTGGACATTTCAGATCGGCTTCTTTCACTTAGCAGTATGCCATGAAGTTTCCCCCATTGCTTTTCATGATTACACAGCTTCTATCATTTTATTAATTATTTTATATATTTACATTTCAAATGTTGTCCCCTTTCTGAGTTCCCCCTCCATAAAGCCAGAAGCCATCTTCTTACACAGTGTCTAGCCTAGTGCTTCCTCATAAAGTAGTAAACATTTAAAGGCCGTGTTTATCCTAATAAAATGACTTTGACAGTATAAAATCTGGTAGACTTGATTCATATGAAAATACGATGGAATTCTGGGACACTCTTACAATTCCTGGACTCAAGTGATTGAGTAAGCAGGTTTATGAGATCATAGCTGCCCTGTCTCAAAAAACAAAGGAACAACAACAAAAACCAACACTAAGAAAATTACAAACAATGTAATACAACGCCTCCAAACACAGAACTACGCCACCACGAGATCACACTTATCTGAACCTGCTTCTAGTGTGCCTTCACATTGAGCGAGGACCTCAATAATCCTCTGGCATTTTCCAGAGCTTGTCAGGGTTGGGCAGCATCATTACCTCCACATTACAGCAAGCACCACCCTCTAGATCTCCTGCAAGAGAACTCTGACCCTACCGAAAGCACCTGCACTCTGCGGTTCTATGGGCTATTGACCTTTAGCTCTGTAAATTTAACTGTGGAAACCTGCCTTAAATTATTTATGCGTATTTATTGAATAATTTATGATAATACAACATCCCTCTGAAAACATTAGACATGTCAAAGAATTTAGTCACAATATTCAAATCATCTATTAAAAAGAAGGATTTTATTGTTTGGTAAATTAAATAAGAAATTAGCTTGAGTCTACATGTGTCCATTACTCTTCCCTTCCCCCACCTAGTCTTCTGGTTTGTGGAGACATTTGAGCACAGCAAAAATGAGTAGGAGAGATTGTAGTCAAAACAGAAAATCTTCTTTAGTGTCTACAGAGACCACATTCAGAGGTTTTTGGCCTAACCTTTCAGATCTCTGAAATGTGACCTCGTCTGAAAACTGGGGCTCACAAGCATAATTAAGGATTCGGACATGTTGTCATCATGGGTTATCTGCATAGGACCTGGAGCTAATCTAATCTTTTCATATAAAAGCCCAATGGGTACAAGCTGTCATTCGAGACTGTAGTACGAACATTTTAAGCTTATCCCAGACTAGCTTATAAGTGAATGAGACTCAAACTATGGTTATTTTTATTTGGTGTCCACAATTACTGGAGCTCACCCCTAATCTGCTCCTCTAACTGCAGGCCTGGCACCCCAGTCACTTGCTGTTTCTCCTGGCCATGTGTTCACGGTTCCTCTCCTCATCTTTGAATCTTCCTCCTTCTCCCCTTCCTCCAACCCAGTCACTCCAAACCTGCCCACCTCTAATCCCTCCAGTAATTGGGCAGCGAATTTTATTCAACCAATAGTTTTATGTCAAAAAGCAAGTTTTACACAACAAAAGCTTTAAACAGGAGAAGCCTAGACTTTTTGGTATAGAATTTAGCTTTACAATACATAGCAATCAACCAAACCTCAATAGGAGACAGAGAGGGTGGGGAGGGGAAGGAGAGGATAGTATAGGAAGACTGACTCTGGGGGATTAAAATGATACACAAGTCAAAGGCTTTGTGGAGTCCCTAAGAACTGGAAAAGGGAAGAATTCATGCTAGCACCTGGGGAAGGACTATGACCTTGCCTCCTACTTAACTGGAGGTTTCCGACCTACTAAGCGCTAGGACAAGAACTTCTTGTTCTTTCAACATGATAAGTTCAAGGCAGTTTGTTACTGACAGTGTAGGAACTGAATACAGCTAGTTAAATAGACCGCCTGGAAACTACAGACTGCCTGGGAATGAACGTAAGTACCTGCAATCCAATTCATCCCAAGGTCTGGGCAGTCATAAGAAGATGGTCGCTGTCTCTCATTTAAACAAAGGAGGTCTTCATTTGCCCACCTAAAACCTTGCCTTATTTGTAAGCTCATGAGCATTTTGTGTTGTTATTGCCTTGGGTTTTTTCCCTGATGAGTGTTGCCATGTAGCATGATCTTTCCTAATTATATTTAAAAAGACAATCACTGCTTTATTTATTTATTGAGAATTTTATTTATTGAGAATTTCATATATTAATACAATGAATTTTGATTATAGCCCTTCTGACTTTAATTCTCTCCAGACCTCAACCACTACACCACTCCTCTCCGATTCCCATGTTCCTGTTTTTGTTACTATCCATCTCCCATCGAGTCTGGTTAGTGCTGGTCACATACATATGGATGTAGGATCATTCTAGGACCATGGACAGCTTATCAGGCCACAGGTGAAGAGAACTAACTGCCTTTGCCTTCCCCAGCAGTCACCAGCTATCAGCCACTGCTCAGCTAAGGGTGGGATCCCTGAGTACCTCACCAGTCTGCTCTTGAATGTCAAGGTCCAATACCTTTGCAGGTTCATACAGACCTAGGGCGGTAATCAGTTTCTGAGTACAAAGGTCTTGTGTCCAGGATACATTGTTTTGCAACACTCCTCTTTGATATTTAGCTCTTAAAACATCCGCTCCTTCCCCCAGGATGCTCCTCAGCCATCTGGGGAGGGTTTGTGGACAGTTGATGCAACTGTTTCTCGTACATGAATATAAATGGACTTCAAGGTATCATTTTCTAATGCTATGACCCAAGGACCATTTTCATGTCCTGGAAATAAAATCCAGTGTGTGGCAGCCCAGGAGCCAGAGCAATAACACAGATGATTTCAAACCATTTGCCAACACCTCAGAATTGAAGGATCCTTTATATGTGATCAATCACAAGTCAGAATGAGAGTTTTGATTTTAGAACTAACTATCCCTTGACCCTTAATATGAAATGTAGAAAATCATCTCAGAGATCCCGGGGTAGCTGCCAGAAAGACATGCTGGACATGTGAGAAGGTCGTAGAAGTGATTTTACATGAGCATTCACCACCGAGGAGGTGCCCAGCACACTGCTGGAACATGCGCACAGGTGTGGTGTGAAACCTTCCTTCATCGTTGAGTTTCCCTCGAGTTGTGAGAGAGAAGCTTAGGCCTGTGAGAGGGGCAGGAGTAGGCCAAGTCTGGCAGTTGAAAATAAATCCTGTGAGACCCTAGAATGAACCAGTCCATGGTGACATGAATGTGAATTCAGCTGTTAGTAGAAAAGGAACCTTCCTGTCACATACCTCAGCCCAGGAAATGAAAGAGGATGAAATGCTAGAATCCCCAAAGCATTACAAAGGCTTTTAAAAAGAAAGGCAAAGCAAACACACATTACTTGCTACATTTCTGTACTGATCCAGTTTGCTAATTGGCAGTTGGTAAAAGATACCTACCTACTAAAAGGTCTTTAGCCACCTATTTGCAAGTGGGGCCACCTCTTACTTCAGAGAGGAGAAAGGTTGTGGTCGCCTGTTTTGTTGTTAGCAGCTCCTGTAGTTTAGCACTCTCTTAAGAGTTCACAAAGTGAGACTAAATGGGTAGTGTAACCAACAGGTGCTCCATTAAGGACTTGAGTACAGCTAAGCCTTCCTTTGGGATGGATACTTTTACATCCAATAAACCCAGCCTTACCCACTCCCGGCCTTTGATGTAAGTGACTGACATGCAGCAGAGCATCTCCTTAGGTTTCTGTAGTCAATACTGTCATGAGAACCGTCTCTTCAAAGGACATGAGGCGCAGTAATGTGTTAGCTGCTCTTAGACAAAGGTCATGACCATAACTACCTTGTTTTACTCTGGGTAGGAATTTGGAAGATAAAAGTTGACTAAATTGTTAAAAAAAAAAATTGCTACACAAAAAGACAGAGATCCACTGAATGGCTTTTAAACTAATATTCAAAAATATTATTCACATGGCACAACACTGAATGTGTTTGTCCAAGAGATATGTCTGATTTAACTAGTTGCTAATTTAATGAATTTTAAAATTGTGTTCAAGAGTGAGAATAATATTTTCCAGTATAATCAGATGAAGCTTAATACTGTAAGGGAGGCAGAGTGAAAGATTAGTAATAATATTTAATAAGGAAATTATTTGACCACTAATACTGTCATTATATATTGATTTGGGGGAAAAAGTTATTGTAACATTTATCAAGTTATGTGCTTCTGTCAGAAATGAGATTGCAATCTCTACATCACTGATGTAGTAATTCATTATATATGTTACCTTTAAGGACTTAAAGTCTAAGAACTTGGGAAGCTCATATAGGGTTGTCATGGTCACTGGGTTGGATTGGTTAGCACAGAAGGTAAGGAGTGAGACACAGGACTTAGATGCACATGAAAGACCAAAGACCATTTTTTCATCCTTTGCTTTGTTTCAAAATTGTTATTTTCAGTGACAATTTTGGATTATCCCAGCATGCTAACATTGGAACACCCATGAATCCATTCACATGAACTCTAATTTTAAGGTGAAGACCTTGACCCTCTGCTCGTGTGCCAGGACCTGCCCTATTGCTCACTTTCACACTATTGGCAAAGCAATAGTCTGCATAAAGTCCTTCATTGGTCATTTTCCCATTGCCTATAGTACATTGTGTCAAAATGGGTCTGATCAATGTTATTTTAAAGAGTTTACTGTACAATTACATGTGTTCAACAAGTTGGGATTGTCACAATTAGATTATTACCTGTCCTGCAATATTCCTTAAGCCTATTAAAAGACCAATAAACCAGATGTATTCAGTCATATAGACTGTATTTTTAAATATGGAAAGCATCTCCTAGCAAATGATGTTCAAGAAAACCTCCTCCTGTGGCAAACATGGTCCTAATTGATAAGTTCCATAACTCTAAATTTCAATGCCTTCAAAATTAGGCTGCTCACTCATGCTTTGATCTCATCTAGCAATGTCAGCAAGTGTGTTCTAGATTACAAAAGAGCTAATGATAAACTTTTTAAAAGGCTGTTTAGCGGTCTTCCTCCTTGCGGTATGTCTCCTTTGGGTAGTCGCCAGCTAAGTGTAACTGCTGCCACAGGACATTTCCAGTCATTCTCAATCTTGGGTTCTCTGACCCTCAGATAGCCTATGACACCCAGGCTTGGCCCTTCTTCACCATTATCTTTAAACCCATCCATCCTCCTGTTGCCTTGGGGATCTCACCTATGAAATCCACATTTCCTTTCAGAAAGAATACAAGTTGACAGTTGAGCTATAAGTCCATCTCACTGACCTCAGGTCAATGGTCTTGCCACTGTTCATTCGCTACATTGTTAATTCTCAACAGACAATGTGACATTTAGGTGACATGTTACCATGACTAGAGGGCACACTTTTCCCAGAAGTGTAACATGTTTGTACCAACCCTCAGGACATTTCATCTACAGCTCATCATACACAACTCAGTTAGCCAACTTAACAATAATGTCATTAGTTAGCTTAATATAGCCTATGGTTGATTTCAAAAGGCCACAAAGAAAAATTTTAAAATATAATTTGAAGGGAAGAACGAGGCACATGATAAAATAGAGAGTACTACACTACATTTCACTTGGAGCATGTGTGGAGTGTTTTGAGCTAGTATATGTACATGTGTGCAGATATGCTTGTGTCTATTGATGTGTGTCTATGTATGTGTATTTGTATGTCTGTGTCTGTTTGTGTGCATGTGTGTCATCTCTGTTTGAATGTGTCTGTCTCTCGCTCTCCCTACTCTCTCTGTCTTTGTGTCTCTGTCTCTGTCTCTCTGTCTCTCTGTCTCTCTGTCTCTGTCTCTCTCTCTCTCTCTCTGTGTGTGTGTCTGTGTGTGTGTGTATGTGTGTGTGTCTGTGTGTTTGTGTGTCTGTGTCTGTGTGTGTGTGTCTGTGTCTGTGTGTCTGTATGTGTGTGTCTGTGTCTGTGTGTGTGTGTGTGTGTGTGTGTGTGTGTGTGTGTAGAGAACAGAGATCCATCTCTTGTTATCCTGGAGCCATCCACATTATTTTGTAACACAGGAACTCTCCCTAGAACCCGGAGCTTGCCAGTTAGGCTAAGCTGGTACCAGCCAGCCCCATGCCCTGCCTTTTGCATACCCAGCATGGAGATTACAAGCCCACTCCACCACAAATGACTGTGTTGAGTGCTAGACAGAACTCCGCTCTCCATGCTTACATTGCTACAGCTCCTTGGATGTTTTATTTCACAATGCTGACAATGTGTGAGCCTGTTTTACCACTCATGTATAAGCTCATGAGAAATACCACATACATTGTAGATGACATTTGGATATAAATACTGAGGATGCAGCTCTGCAGTGGCTTTTTCAGGCATCTAGAAACATCACAAGTGGTTTTTTCATAGATATTCGTTTTCCAGTCTCTGTCAGAAAATCTGCTATTTGGTGAGCCAAGCATGTGAGTTCAGTGAGAAATTAAAGTATGAATTTGATGATATGTAATAAAACATAAAATAAAAATGTTAAAATGGGAGTTCTCCTATAAAATTGTATAGGTTTTCCTATGTTATCTGCTTCTTTTTATATGGTATATTAAAATTGGAAGTAAAATAAAACAGCACCTCTCTCAACTAGACTCCTCCTGGTAGTGGATATATAAAACGTCATATGATCTGTTTACCCCACTGTATCAATCCCATGGATGATAGCAAAATGATAACGTAATTTATTTCAATAAATATATCCATAGACTTATGTAAATCCTTTGTCTGCTTAGGAAAAAAAAATCTTTTCAGTGAGGTAAATTAAAAACTTCCCTTTTTTGGTAAATCTTTTGTTATTTGATGTTTAATGATTGCATGTATTTATGACGTACAATATAATAATCAGGTGTATAATTATAAGGTGAGATGTTAAACCAGGG
The DNA here is from genome assembly GCF_900095145.1 of Mus pahari. Taxonomy (NCBI): domain Eukaryota; kingdom Metazoa; phylum Chordata; class Mammalia; order Rodentia; family Muridae; genus Mus; species Mus pahari. Next base: position 104,425,495 of record NC_034597.1, read on the forward strand.
AAATGGGTGATTCCATCTCACTTAACATTTGTTGTTACTCTAGGTTTAAAGCATAGGATCGTGTCTTACCAGTATTTATGAAACAGCTGTAAACTATGTTTCTTTCCAGTGATGGTGAGCATCCCTATCTCCCACAAACAGGGACTAGCAAGCCAGCTCTGTCAGATGGGCTCTCCACACCCAGTCCCCACAGTGAGCACCCTGCTCCTAGCAAGCCAGCTCTGTCAGACGGGCTCTCCACACCCAGTCCCCACAGTGAGCACCCTGCTCCTAGCAAGCCAGCTCTGTCAGATGGGCTCTCCATACCCCAGTCCCCACAGTGAGCACCCTGCTCCTTCAGTATAGGTCTCTAGGACTTCTTCGAGTTCTCTCCCTACAAGGAACCATGTGGGTTCAAATCTCTCTTCTTATATATAAGTTTGAAAGTAATAGCACCCTACATACCATGAGACTAATGTCTAAGATTAAATGTAGAACCATGTTTTACCCAAACCAAACCAAACTCCACCATAAAGCCAGCAGTAAGCTAGATGGGCATAAAGTCATTTATTTACATGATGGACAAGTTGGAGTCCTTGATATCTACTGTTGGAGCCATTAGAGCAGTGGGCAGAGGTCTACTGCTGAAACCTCAGGAAGACTGCAAGATTTGAATGCTGCATCATTTTTCTTCAAGCTGAGATTACTTTCTTACATCCCAAAGCCACATTCTATTGACCCTTTACCTTGAACTTACAGACTGAAGAAAAGGGTGGTAGAGGAATGATCGGTGATCCTTGGGGTTGAGTCCAGCCTTGTTGCTGGACTTTGGCTGGACTTCTGCAAGCATTATTTAATTTCTCGTATCTCACATCACTTCATCTGGACTCTTCCCAGACAAAGTAAATTTGCATTAAATCTCTAATTAATTTTCTAGCATTATAGTTATAAACAAATGCATCTTTTCTATATTATCCACAAAATAGAATTTGAAAATAAATATGTTGGAGTTTCTGCTTTCTTTTTCCAAGTGGCAGACGTTTAGCTTATTACTGTTAAATGTGAACTTAATTCCACTCCAACGTAGTAGCAATTTGATTACCACATTAATTCAACAATATAGGAATATGCTGGATCCAAATCAAGAATTCTATGTAAGTATTCATTAACAAAGCTTGTGTTTTTATTTCTTCTAACAAGCTTTGCTGAAGAGAGAAATTGTGTAGTATGAGGAGAAGGGTCTTAGATCTGACAGTGTATAGCAAGAAGTTACAAGACACCGGTGTTCCCACTCACCTAGAAACCATTTGGTGATCCCCCACCTGTCAATCAAAGTGCAAGTCATCAGGCTAAGAGTTGCAGAGATATCAATTAGTTCTATTTAGTACATATCTATATCTGGGGTAAAGATTGCCCTTCAAAATAAGAGATTAGATAGATAGATGGATGATAGCTTAGATACATAGATAGATAGATAGATAGATAGATAGATAGATAGATAGATAGATAGATAGATTGAAAGGTAAATATATGATAGATAGGTTAATATATATATATAAATAATAGATTAGATTAATTGGTAGATAAATGATAGATAGATAGATAGATAGATAGATAGATAGATAATAGATAAATAGATTAGATTAATTGAAAGTTAGGTGTATGAGAGATAGGTGATTAGATTGAGAGATATATGATAGATTAGATTAATTGGTAGATAGATAAATGATAGATAGATAAATGATAGATAGATAGATAGATAGATAGATAGATAGATAGATAGATAATAGACAATAGATACAATGTGTGTGTGATAGAATTGTCTCAAAGGGGCTCTTTATCAATTTTTAACAATTTTGATCATGCAATCATTCTCATATTCTTCCTAAAATAAATGGGTTCCTGTCAATTGCACCTAATTTTAAATCCTATCTTAGGATGATTTGAAATGAAACAAACAAACAAACCAAACAAAATAGACTCTCCTTGTCTGGCACTTATTTACTATGAATCTTGCTGCCCCAAAGTATTTAGAGGTTTATGGGACAGTCTGTCGAAACTATCTTGGCTAAAGTACATTTAAAAGACAATGCAGGCATGTATCACTTGATTTCCATTTCCGACTGTCAGCGGAAATCAGAGCCAACACTCTCCTCTTCTGTTTGATTATTCTATTATGGACAGAGTGAGGGATGCGAGACACATCCATGCTGATTTAGTGTTGTGCTGATGAAACCATTCAGGTCCTATGAAGTGTCATTTCTCACTTCTGCCTTATCAAGGTGTTTCAGCTGTGCCCAAACCAGGCCTGGTAATTGCTTTAGTTGCTGGTGGCAAAGTTATGTCAATGTCAATCCCTAAATGACTTTTGACTGTCTCATGTCATTTGTTCTCTCCAAAGAACACAGGGTAGAACATTTTTCATGCCTGGGTATATGTATTACTCACAAGTTTAAATACACAGGCTCTTTTTGGTTTGCCCAGTCAGACATTAAATGCAAATGCATTTCATGTTTTTAAGTGAAGAGAATGAGAGTTCCAAATTTTCCTAAGTTGCAGTCTCTTATACTGAGAGCTTTGTTCCTTTGGGCAAAAGCCTCCTGCACTGACCCCATTAAACTATTCATTCAAGTTGATCCATGGTGCATTCTAGATCAAGTGAACTGCATGAATGGGTGCTGGCAGACCTAAGGAAGGATCAATGGAATGAGACAGTCTGGCCATCTCCTGGGAAATTGATGGATAGGAAGGAGGTGATTTTAGGGTTGATAAGGTGAAGTGTTTTGGCTTAAAAGGAGTTACCACACACATAGATTCCCCTGGATCCAAGACTGTGTTTCCAAGTGAATCCACATGGTTACGGATTAAAAAGCATCAGTACTATGAAAAAGAGACATAAGAAAGGCAGTAAGGAGAGGTTATTCTAATGTTCCAGACCTCCCACACACACAAAAAAATGTAACTCTCAGGGTGAGGATCTTCACGATTTTGAAATGAGAACAATGACTTAAACTATTCAGTTATTCATGCCAAGGCATCGAATCGATCACATCCTTTTCTTCCAATTTCACACTCTTGTGCTCATTTGATTTTAAATTTCTATTTTATTTACATAGGATATAAGCAAGCATATTTAAGACAGTCTTTTTAGGTAATGGTATACAGAGATAATATATTCTTTGCTCTTCTGATGTGGATTATAAGAGTAATAAAATGCTTATTTGTATTTGGAAATTAATAACAAAAGATCATAATTTTCTAAGACCCATAATGTAATTAATAGCACATAATAATTATTTAAAAGTTCTCCACGTAATTGAGGCCACCATCAATGTAGCATCCATGTGGCATTAGTTCACAAATCATATAATTAGTAAAGATTAAATTCTACTTGATTACATCGACAAATCGGCAGGATGTTGCAGAAGGCCAGACTACTTTAAACAGAGAGCTAAAACTGTAATCCTTTGTCAATTCTAAAACTTCATTCCTTGGGAGAACTAATTTTCAAAAGTAAGTTTATTTCTATAAAACCTATCAATTTGTTATTGATATTGCTGAATGAACTTCTGTTAATATTTAAACTAAATTTCATAGTCTGTTAAATATGTGGATCTAGTACTTAAATATTTAAGTACTAAAATTTATAAATGAACTATCTTTCTGCCTCTGCTTTGTAATTTCCCACTGCCTATAGTAGCTCCAGCTATTATATCCAAAATTATTCTGTTTATGTAGGCTTGCTATTATTATAGACCTGAAGATGTGAGCATCTATCTGTATTCTCCCCTTCTCCTTTGTCTATGGATTTTATGCAGATAATGCCTACCTCAGTCTCTCTCCTACTCACTGTTGCTCTCTCATTAGCTATGGGAGAAATTTCCTTGTAGGCACAGGACAATCTTATTTTTGCTTGCACCTACAGTCTTCTATTCCATGGATAAATTATAGTCCTCTTTATTTTTTTCATTAGCTATTTTCTTTATTTACATTTCAAATGTTATCCCTTTTCCTTGTTTCCCCTCTGAAAACCCCATCTCCCTTCCCACAGTCTTCTTTGTTAATCTTTTGTTTTGTTTTGTTTTTCAAGACAGGGTTTCTCTGTATAGCCCTGGTTGTCCTGTAGACCAGGCTGGCCTCAAACTCCTTTGTTAGTCTTATAACAGTCTAAGCTCTATGTTGACGCTCTCCATGCCTTCCAGAATGTTTCTGAGCTGCTGAACATGTCAGCAAGAAGGCAGCCTAGACATTTTACCCAGAGGAAAAGGGGAATCTGCTTGTTTACTTTCTCTTTTCCCTGTGGTTTCTGCAGACAAAAAACTGCCCCCAGACCCATACCTCAGAATAAAGGCCCCTGACTTCCATTCTGATCAGTGGACATGTTTAGTACACTGCTTTTCCATAGGGAAGAAAAAAGTCATATATTCCGAACACATCCTTGTTTCACAGCATAGAGATGGTGTGGGCAGTTGATTAGGAGAATTTGGAAATGCTATGCATCCTTCAGCTCCCTTTTGTTAAACGGAGCCAGAAGAACATGTCCCTTTAGCTGTAGATTAATGCTTGATTCGGTCGGTGTAGTGTCCTGTGGGCCAGTAAGAGAGAGTGGAGAAAGTTTAAATCTATCAAGAGAAATGATAACCAGTAGGCCGTGGAGTGATAGGCACTGTTAAGCTGATTTATGGGCAACTGGTGTGACTAATGGTGGTCAGTCCTGGGAGAGTGGAAAATTTGCTAGCGAATCTGTATCTAGACAAGCCAAGAAGAGTGAGCATTTATTTTTAGAATTATACCACTATCTTGCTGGCTCATGTTGGCTTCAACCTGGATTATCTCCAAAGGTCATCTTGTTATCTAGACACATGTGTGTCGAGACTGGAGGAGGCAGAAAGTTCTTTATGGCCCTATGCACACTTCCAGGGTTGCCACACCAGAGGCAAGTCCAGTCAGGAATGCCTAAGTCTGGAGGTTTATGTTCTTTCTCAATATTTGACATTTCCTTTACCTGAGCGACTGGTTGCTTGACCAATGCTGTTACTAAGATGGATGGGTATTTAGTGATTTGCACAATATTCACGGAGTTTTTCATTCTGTGAAATTTATTGTGCTAAGTGTTAGGGATAGGGGAAAGAAGCGGCGGAGCTGTCAGTTTCCACAAACATATGTCCACACAGATAACTATTATAAAAGGTCAAAGATGTGATTTGCTGCTGCAGTGCAGGGTTTACACAGAATAGAATGAAGCTTCGAGACAACAGACAAGGAAAATGTCATGGAGAAAATACCAGATGACTGACTGACTGACTGTTCAGTGAGTGGAAAGTATATGCAGAAATGGGCAAAGGAGGCTATTTAGAATCCAACAGTTCCTTGACATTTATATGAAGTCAACATACAGGATGTGAATGTGTTAAGGATATTACCTTATCGGCAAATAGGGTATGTGCAAAGGAAATTCTGTTAATATTAGATCAGTAATGTGGCTTCTAACTCATTATGGGTACTAAATCACTGTGTCTGGCATCCTCAGTAACACAGATACTGAGAGGTGCATGGAGCATGATGTGAAGAGAGATGGTGAAGGTAGTTTTCTAAGAGCTCAGCAGAGCGACTTGGGAAGCGGTCCCTGCCTTCTTTTGAAGGAACCAAACCTGCTAACCCCTGTGTTTAAACATCTAGCTTACACTGTATAGAAGTATTTCTACTGCTGGAGACATAGCTATGGCTACTCTATTAAACTAAGAGAGGTGCACTTGGTGCACCTTCAGAGTAATGCAACACATAAGAGGGCCAAGGTCAGCATTTGTTGCATGTGACACAGAGGGGCATGATCAGCATGTGGGATCTCTAAAGAAATAGAAAATGCAACTGAAAGAAGATGTGGATGACAGTAGGGAGGGCCTTATAAGAGCATGTGGCTGACCTAGTGTTACAAATCCATCTATAAACAAGACTTTGCAACGGACAGCAAGATGCCCATGTGGTGCACTGTGGTCATTGGAAGGAGCAACTCTGAACCGAAGGCGCTTCATCTGGCCCCTTGCAATATGCCCCAAACCTTATTGTTTGACATCAAAAGCTGAAGGCATCAGAACCTGGAAGTATTTTTTACTCACGTGTGTCCACTGTCTTTGTGAGTTTCACTGTAGGCAACAGGAAGCCATTATAAGTTTTACTTCATATTGTGCTCTGCACCTGAGGGTGTTTATGTGGCTAGAGGGCGAGCTAGACTAGCAAGCCATTAGGAATCAGCTGGCAAAGCTGGTTAGAAATTCTGATGTTTAGTGCTGTGGTACGTGCTTATTAGATTCAAGGAAGCAGAGGATGGAGCAGGAGAGGACAGGAAAGAGAGAAGAAGAGATATGCTGGTTTTGAGTTAGGACACCTGCAGTGTATGATAGGGACATGGTTGTCTTTTTCTGAATAACTTTTATCATAAACTCTCTCCTGTGACTCTTGTCCTGTGTTTTTAAATAGAGACATCAGTTTCGTTTGTTACATCCTAGACAGAATGTTAAATATTCTAACTTTGAGTAGCCGACTCATCAGACTTTTCACGGAGGCTGTTTTCCTTCTTCCCAGGGATGCTGTGAAAGTGAGGTCAGTCTAACAAACAAGGAACCTTGCCACAGAAACCAAGTATTGAGCAGAATAACATGCCCATGTGAGAGGAGCGAATCTTTCCTTCCCTTTTTTTTCTTCATTGAAGCTCTAATAAAGCTTCCTCTAAACAAGTAAATAATTACATACATACATACACACAATAATACATACACAATACGTACATTCATATTGTATATACACATACATACATGCATACACACAATAATACATAAACAATACATACATTCATATTGTATATACATATACATACATACATACAATAATACATACACAATACGTACATTCATATTGTATGTACACATACATACACACAATAATATACAATACATACATTCATATTGTATATACACATACATACATACACACAATAATACATACACAATATGTACATTCATATTGTATATACACATACATACATATTACATACACATATACACACATAATACATGTACACATACACATGACAGGAATCAGAATGAAAGCCAAGTAGATAGAAACTTAACTACTCTTCTACTGTAGAAATATTATAATTTCCAAAACTTTCATAAAACTAAAGGTAATTTAGTTACAGGCACTACAGTGGTTATTTTTGAAGTTACATATTTTTATTAAAAGACCTAGGATATTTTGTAGATTAGAGCTTTTTTTTGGTTCACAAACATATGAATCTGCTGGCGTTATGCAATTTAATAGCAAAATCTGGAGATTATTTGTGTTCTGGTTTGTGACTACGTGTCAACTGATTGAGGGGGATATGGGGAGAGCCATCAATAAAGACTGGAGGCAATAATATAGAGAAATCAATTTGGATGTCCTATGATATTAAATAAAACTTCATTATCTTGTATGACTCAGAGAACCCAAACCATCTATCTTTATGTGTTACCTACCAGTGGTAAAGCATGTCTGAGAAATCAATGAGAAATTGATATTTGGTTATTTATCATGGCCATCTCAATGCTTCCTCTGGGGGTTTTAAGGAAAGTAATCCATTTTAAATGTATTTCACAGGCAAGGGTGCCCCACCTATGATCTGACATTGGCAATTGCAGAGAAGGTCTAAATTTCCTTTAGCTTTTACTATCACCCAAAGAGATCCTGGTGGTCTGTGCTGCTGCCCAGCCAGCTTTATTGCCTTTATCTGCTGATGTATGCTACAGCTTTCATTGATTTTTAGCTATGTTATGCCTGCAAGATTCATTTTTCTATTTTCTTTGACTTTAACTTTTAGTATCTTTTTTTTCGACAGCCATTTAATTGTATTGATTTTTTTTTCTAGGCCAGTTATAATTTAGAAAGGAACATTTTAGCGTATTTTGTTTAGAAAATATTGGCCTCAGTGGCTTACAACTAGCAATATTCTGAAGAGTTGAGCCACAAATACCACTAATTCACTGGGCAGACGACTGCAGTAATGGGCAGACGGTAATAAACGGGCATTGTAAACTCACTGTCTTCAGAGGCTCTCCCTAGAAGGTAGATTGATAGGCTGTGGGTGAGTCTGCAAGCCAGTTTATGGGACAATGGCTTCAAGTGCATCTTCCAGGTTAACGGCCAGCCCACCTCTTATATCCATGTGGTGGAAGTCATCAGAAAGGAGTCAGCAATCCAGTGACATCTACAAGGGTACTGATTCTCTTGGTGACAACTGTGCCTGCATGACCTTATCTGATTATTTACCTTTTTAAGGCTTATGACCATCAAGTAAGGGAGATGAGGTGTGGAAAGAGGCTTTAAACTGCCATATTGTACCCAAAATAGTCCTGATCCTATCAGCTGTCCTCATGTGATGCTCGCTGCCCTAATGTTTCAACCAGTCTTGAACACAGTGAATTTCACTGTGTTTGACACTGTCATAGGTTTCCGGTTCTCTCCTCTCTCTCCCTCTCCCTCTCTCCCTTTCTCTCCCTTCCTCCCTCACCCTCTCCATCTCCCTCCCCCTCCCTCTCCCCTCCCCTTCTCTCTCCAGTCTGGGATCCCAACCCACAGATTAGTGCCATTTAGCATAGGTGGGTTTCTCCCACTTGAATTAACCTAAAAAAGATAACCACCCCAGGCAGGTATATAAGCTCTTCTGCCAAGTGATTCCAGATGTCATCATGTTGACAGTTGGGATTCATCATTCATTCTTTAACAATAGCTGGTTCATGTTGGGGTATGGATAGCTCTGAGTGATCCCGTGAAAGATTTCATCTACTGGAATTCTTGCACCTAGGAGGAATCAAATCTCTGAGGGAGAGATAGAGGCAATTTTCTACAGTGTCTCTGTGCTCAGAGTTGTAGAAAATCACGTTTCCAAGGAAAGTTTTCAATTTCATGCATTAAGTATTCCTTAGTCTTTAAAAATATTTAATATTTAGTAATTTATTGTAATTTATAAATTGTTGTAATTTATAATTGTTGTAATTTATAAATTGCCTCTTAAAATGAATAATCATTCACAAGAGAAGGAGTAATCTATACAGACTATAAATGCTTAAGTTTTGTCTAACTCATAGAAATCTATGATTAGTTGGTTCATACACATGCATCATGATTATTATTGATGAAATTCAGTCATTATACTGTAGCAAACAGAAAGTCTGGCTTTGCTCATTTCCAGACACAAAAACATTATGTTTTAAATTAAGTAATTATTAGAACTAACATTTTCATATTTCTAAATCAATATTAAATATTGATTAAATATTAAATAATCCAAATTATTCTATATCAAAAAGATTTGTACTTTTTTATAATGCTGAATTTTCTCTTTATGTATGGGAATATTTTGATAAGGATTCCTTACTTTAATGACATTCCACCTGCATAGGCAAGTCATCCTTGACTATGTAGTGAGGTGAGTGCACACATCTTTGTTGGATACTCACAGTGACATTATTTTTAAAATTACATTAGCTACCCCTATAAACATAGGACTATGCTTATATGATCTTTAAACTTTTATCCTTAATTCTTTAAACACTAGTGTCTTAGTCCGGGTTTCTATTCCTGGACAAAACATCATGACCAAGAAACAGTTGGGGAGGAAAGGGTTTATTCAGCTTACACTTTCTACATTGCTGTTCATCACCAAAGGAAGTCAGGACTGGAACTCAAGCAGATCAGGAAGCAAGAGCTGATGCAGAAGCTATGGAGGAATGTTACTTACTGGCTTGCTTCTCCTGGCTTGCTCAGCCTGCTCTCTTATAGAACCCAGGATTACCAGCCCAGAGATGGCACCACCCGCAAGGGGCCCTCCCCCCTTGATCACTAATTGAGAAAATGCCTTGCAGCTGGATCTCATGGAGGCATTTCCCCAACTGAAGCTCCTTCCTCTGTGATAACTCCAGCTGTGTCAAGTTAACACAAAGCTAGCCAGCACAAGCAGCACTATTAATATTCTGCCCTGAAAATCTATTCATATACACATGCATTTATGTTACAATTTGGGGAAAAACTCTGTATTGTTTCTTGAGAATGCTTTTATATATCTTGGAAAATTTAGTGTTATTGTTAGGTAAAATGATTTAGGTTTTTATCTTTGGGCTTCAAGAGTGAAGTACGGCATGTGGAGTATCTTCCTATGATATGTATTGCACGTGTGTCTCTGTGTGAACACATGCTAAAGGCATACATGGAGAAGTTAGAAAACAACATCAGGGAGGGAGTTCTTTCCTTTCATCATGTGGCTCTTGGGTATCAGACTCATGTCTGTAGGCTTCATGGTAAACTTCTTCACTGACTGAGACCCCTCCCCTGCTCTGGAGAACAACAAACTCCCATTCTCCACAGCTCTGGATCCTACTCACATCTAATGTCAGTATGTGACCACAGCCTGTTAGCTGAGACTGTTCTTCTAGGTAAACAGCCCACCAACCTCTTATATCCGTGTGGTGGAAGACACTGGAAGGGAGTCAGCAGTCCAGTGACTTCTACAAGGGTCATGACAACTGTGCCCTCATGACTTCATCTACTCATTTATCTCTTTAAGGCTTACAATCATCATGTGACCACATGAGGAAGGTAGAATCTGCATGTGAATTTAGGAGAAGAAATGAAGTCAGGGTCTCTAAGCTTCAAATCTTTCTATTCTTACTTTCCTACAACAACTTCACAGGATTTTTATCAGTATTGTAATGGGTCACACCTTCTGATACTCAGTCCCAGATAACAGAGATGTATGCCAACTCTTTGTGACTTCGTTTTCTTCTGAATCTCCATGTCTTGGAATGGTAACTCACAGTTAGTTGACAGTTTCTAAATACATATGTATCTTAGGCAAAGGTTGTCTAGATCTGGGCAAAATGACACAGGGGTATAATCCCAATCCCAGGAAGGTATGCATGGGAGAGTCAAACGCTGAGGTCAGCCTCATCCACATAGGAAGTGCCAGGCCATCCAGTGATTTATACCAAGATCCAGTGTTTATAAGCAAAGAAACTGCTTGGTTGTTATGTAATGAATCAAGCTATATTATTATGATTAAAACATATATCAGTTAGGAAACACTGAATGATCCACGAAGTTAAAGAGCTACAGATTTATCCTCTTGTGAGAAATTAGATCAAGAAATAAATTGTCATTTCTCCCATTTAAAAGGGAGCTATGAAATAATAGTAAATGCAAGGTTGATCTTGCGGGCATATTATAACCACAGCACTCACGGAGTTAGTCAGTAAGAAGTTCAGGTTAGCCTGTCACATGAGAGGGGGGGAGAGAGAGAGAGAGAGAGAGATGAAGGGAAGGTAGAAAGGAAGGACAAGCTCTAAAATGCTAAAGTCATCAGTTTCTCTTAGTTAAAAATGAATCATATGATCTAATAGTAAATAATAAATACTTCAAACTGATATATAGTAAAGTTCTTAAGACCTCTCCTCTACGAAGTCTCTCACTTACTCCCACATAACAAAGTGAGCTATCATATTGCTAAGATCTCTTCTCTATGCCGGAGACAAACTGAGTATCAGGTTTAAAGCAGCCTGATCGTAGATAACTAGAAAATCGTCAGTGCAAAACTGTCCATGCTCCAAAAGGCACTGCACGGAGCCAAGAACACCTGAGAGAGTTGGCTCTTAGCCTCCCTGTCTGAGGCTTTCCCTGCACAGGCTGGCTGGCACCCACCTTGGGCCTCAGGCCTCACAGAACCAGGTCCAAATGCTCTAAGGGAAGACATTTCTGTGTTGCTGGTGGCCTTCTTCGTGTAGAGTGAGGCTTTTGTTTGTTTGTTTTACGCTTTTATTTTTAAGTTCATGCTAGCAGACTATATCACTAAATGACAGAAAATGTAAACCCTAACACCTGCCTTTTAAAATTAACTATGAAACACCCCATTTAACATTATAAACACATTTACTCCACTTCACGCATTTGCAATTTTATTTTAAAATGTGGATGAGCCTCTGCCACGTAACTTAATGACTCAGAATCAAGTGCTGGCGGGCTCAAAGGTGCTTTCTGTAGGGTCACAGTTGTACCTCAGATAGAATTCCGAACACATTAGCTCTCCTTCCATATATTCTGCTACTTTATTTTTAAACTGTATTATTACTTAAATTATTTGTGTGCGTGCATGCGTGTAAGTGTGTGTGTGTGTGTGTGTGTGTGTGTGTGTGTGTGTGTGTACCAACCAGCAGGGGATTATGCAGGCCAGAGCACACACGCTGAGTTCAGGGAACATCTTTAGTCCACCTTATGGGTCACGTGGTTTGAACTCTAGTCCGCATGCTTGGGTGTAAGGACTTAATGCACTGAGTTCTTGATGGACTTGCCTTGACATTCCATGGAGGGGCAGTTCATATTTTATTAAAATATTCTCTTAGACATTCTTCCCTGTGTTTCACTACCTAGATATAAGAGTTAGAAAAACTTTTTCATTTCTCTCCTTGACAGCAGAACAATTGTGCTACCTAACAGGGTTAATTTCCTTCCTACAAGCTAGGAATCCCGAGTGTTCTTTCTGATTTTAAATACAGTTCTCACATCCTTCGCCTTCGCGCTTACATACAAAAATGTCTAATATTGCAGTGACACTCAAGACCCTTCCTCACCAGAATGATGGATTTTGGTTGACTATCATTAATAACCATCTATAGGGCTTATCTTTAATTATCATTGTGACATAATCCACCAAAGAAAAGGGAGCCTCAACTGAAGAATTGCCTCGATCAGACTGACCTGTGGTCGTGCTTGTGTGAGGCTGTCTTGACTAATGATTCATGTGAGAGTTCTCCGCTCATTTTAAGCATCACCTAGACAAGTGGTCATGGGTAATGTATGTAACCTCATCCAGATAAGCCAGAGGGATGTATGTAACCTCATCCAGCATAAGCCAGAGGGATGTATGTAACCTCATCCAGCATAAACCAGAGGGATGTATGNAACCTCATCCAGCATAAACCAGAGGGATGTATGNAACCTCATCCAGCATAAACCAGAGGGATGTATGCAACCTCATCCAGCATAAGCCAGGGGGATCAAATGAGTTAACAGCATTGCTTCCTGGTTTCTGTTTCTGGTTTCTGTCCAAACTTCCTTCTCTGACTTCCCCTCAGTGATATGGCAGCTGAAATAGACCTTGTGCAGTCATTTTGGTTTGGGTCCTGGTATTTATCATGGCAACATAAAAACAAACTAGGTCACCAGCTAACCACTGATAACTCTGTGTGCATTTCAGGTCTTCCCTTCTATAAGAAACTGTGTTCCTCAGGAATTTATTTGTATCAGAGTACTTTAAATGTTTAGCATCACCATGGTAATGATTAACGGATATAACAACATACTAAATAAAATTAGGACTCGGACACTTTTATTAATTTAAATTCATTTTCGCTGATAACCAGAACATATTGATATTACATTTTAAGTCTTGTAGCATTTATTAGACTAGGTTAAACATTGAAACAAATGTTTTTAATTTGGCTACCAAACTGCTTCCCTTCCATTTTACTATTTTTTCACATAATTATAATTATTTACTTATTAAGTTCATACTTCTCACCTCTGAACCTGGCCTCCTGTTTTTCCTACATATCCTGGTCTACCTAGTGCTCACTTTTGGCACATCAGTGAGCACGTATATGAGAAAGCTCCCAGTGTCCTTGACTAGCGTGGTCTTAAGTCAGTGGTTCTCAGCCTCCCGAATGCTGAGACCCTTTTATACAGTTTCTCGTGTTGTGGTGACCTCCAGCTATAAAAACATTTTTATTGCTACCTCATAACTGTCATGTGCTACTATTATGAATCATAAGGTAAACATCTGATATGTATGATATCTGATGTGAGAACATCGTTTAAGATGCATTCAACCCACAAAGGGGTTGCAGTCCTCAAGTTGAGAACCACTGGCTTGCACGGACCTTGAAAGCACTGTGCCACGTGAAACAAGGAAGATAGTAAATACATGTACGTATCGCCTTTCATATAAGGTGTGAGGAATGAGGAAACACATTGAAACAAGAAGTGGAATAGAGTGTATCAAATGCCTACGGAAGAAGAGAACAAGAAATTCCAGAGCACTAGGTTTACACACACCATTTCAGTGTGGATGCAATGTAATTCTGGTAATACATCTTCTGAATGCACCTAGTGGTTTTAAATTCTGCAATTAAATGTTCAATATAGCAATGTATATGCTTTCTTTACTTCATATTAGTATTTAGCCGCCCTATAATGTTAGTTTGTTTGCCATTTTGTGTATGATTCCATACAAATCGTCCCATCTTTGTCTACACTGTACTATGATCTATGACGTCACGTCATGTTCACCTCGAGAATCTATCATTTCTCCGTCCTTGTCTCCCTGCATTTATTTTAAGCCAACTTTTCTCAGTGCAAACAAATGCAATAAAATATTGAGTTCCCACTCAGCAGCAATAATTTGCAATCACAGAAAACAAGACATAAAAATGACACATTACAGATTACTTCAATAATTCATTAAAACAATTTTTAAATTGGCCTTGAGTGACTTAAGAGGCTTCACTTCTTAGATAAGAATTTTCTCATAATAGAACTCAAAGCAGGATGATGAAAAAGAATCTACTGGATATATATATATATATATATATATATATATATATATGCAGAAGGACATTAGTTGTATTAGGTGGAATCAATCATGAGGAGGAAAGATTCATTAATGTCAGACTTGGATATTTGGCATTTCAATAAATTCCCCGGAAAAGACCCTGCAGTTAGCAGAAGCACACAGGTACAATTGGGGCTGGAGTCAGAAAAGGTCTTGGCACATTGAGAAATGAATGCTGTTCCGAGTTCCCATTTTCATCCTCATTCTAGATCAGAGCACAGAGACTAAGGAAATTGATGATTACCTATGAATCTCATGCGTTTGCTCTCTCCTATGACTAAAGAGTCTCCATTTCCCTAATTTTCATCTCTGTTGTTCATGTGCTTTTTACTTTTAAAATTCCCTTAAGAATTTCTGGAAGAATAAATAATAATGTCCATAAAGTCATTTAAATATAATTTGGGCTCACCTTGATGCTTTGCCATTCAAAGTGGGCTTTGCAATATTGCTAACTAGCTCTGTTTCAGTGACAGTGACTGAGTTTTATCCCTGAATACTGTGGCCATTTAATTTCTTTGAAATCATAATTTCCATTTTTGACCTTAGATCTTTTCTACACAATTGTTCATAAATTAATGTTTTCCTGCCAGTAAGATTAACTCCACATTACTGTGTGACACCATGGTTTATTTGCTTTGACAAGAATATCAATGTTCGAGTTCCATTGCTTGTACCTCCTGAGCTTGTGAGGGGATTGTTTGAAAGATGCACACGCACTTATTTTTGGCACACGAATGATGTGTTTATTGCACATGAAAGATGCACATGCAAATGCTTATTACCAGTGATTTTATCCCTAAACTGAAACACATAGACAATTAATTGTCACATAGTGATTAAATTCAATAATAGCTATGAATAAAGCAACTGATCAAAATAGACATTATAAACTGAATGTGTCATATATTCACCTAGATACATGAAACTTAGATTTAGTAATCCACTGATGGCTTCTCCTAATATTTATTTCCCAGATCATTGTTTAAACTTTACAGTTGCCTACATGGGTTTCCCCCAAGAGATACAGTAGAGCCTTAGTATTCAGTTAATATTCAGTGTTATAAGCTATGCACTTAGCAATCAATCTCACCTAAGAGTTCAGCCATAGTTGTAACATAGTGCCACAGTTGTCCTTTGGAAATCTTTTCTTGTAATTACTTCATGTTTATATTTATTCTTTGATGATTTCACAGAATACATTTTGGCTATATTCTTTCCAATCTCCTCACTTCTGTCAGAGGTCCCCTCCCCTCCCTATCCACCCAGATCGTGTCATTTCTCGCTCTTACAAACGAATAGAGTCTATTTTGTATTGGGAAACTACTCCTGAGCATATGACCTGCACCGAGGTGTTGTTGATACCAATGTCACTTCACTGAAGAAACTCCATGTTCCTTTCCCCAACAGCCATCAATTGTGAATAGAATCTTGGGTTGGGCGAGCTTGTTTGCTCTTCTGTGTTTCGGTTTCGACTGGTTTGCACTTGGGAAGATCTTGTACACATTGGCACAGTCTCTCAGTTCATTTGTACATCTTCCCTACAGTGTCTGGAATAGGATGTTTCACTGACATCATCTATCACTTCTGGCTCTTCCAGTCTTTCTGCCCCTCTTCATAAATCCCTGGACATGAGGGAAGGGCTGTGATAAACGTGTTCCTTAGGGCTGAGCTCTTGGAAGTTTCTCATAGCTGTCTCCTGAGAGGCTCTGCCAGTACCTGACAAATACAGAAATGGATGCTCACAGCAATCCATTGGACAGAGCACAGGGTCCCCAATGAAGGAGCTAGAAAAAGGACCCAGGGAGCTGAAGGGGTCAGCAACCTCATAGGAGGAACAACAATATGAACCAACCAATACACCCAGAGCTCCCTGGGACTAAACCACCAACCAAAGAATAGGCATGGTGGGACTCATGGCTCTAGCTGCATATGTGGCAAAGAATGGCCTACCCGGTCATCAGTGGGAGGAGAGGCCCTTGGTCCTGTGAAGGTTCTATGCCCCAGTGTAGGGGAATGCCAGAGTAAGGAAGCAGGAGTGGGTGGGTTGGTGAACAGTGGGAAGAGGGAGAGGATAGGGGGTTTTCAGAGGGGAAACCAGGAAAGGGGACAACATTTGAAATGTAAATAAAGAAAATATCTAATAAAACTAGAAGAATAAATAAAAGTGGAAAAATGCTCATTTCTGGTTCACTGTGTAATTTCCATCTACTTCAAGAATAGTTTTTTTGTTTGTTTGTTTTTTGTTTTTGTTATTGTTGTTTTTCTGATGAGGGTTGTGAAATGTAATGTATAGCAATGGAACCAATACAAGTCAGTTTAAAACCACATGCATTTGAGGTCAATTCTCACTAAGACCTATGACATGTTTAGTCATCATTTTTAGTCCAAGATTTGTCCCAGACATCCTGGGAAGCAATACTTAAATTCACTCATAAGATGGTTGGGTATGACCATGGTTTCATGTCTCTATTGCTCCGGTGGACATATCTTTCCTACTGGACATTATTGTAGCTCACAGGCTTGTAACTGGGAGAGACTGCTGGTTATTTCTTTCTCTGCTCTTGTTGAGTGCATAGTGCTTTCAGGCACTATGAACTGTAGCCAGTAGGACTGAAGTTTCCAGTTGAGTCATAGCTGTATTTTCCCATGTCTTATGGGATAAGTTTGTTGTAAATTAGGCAATAAGGTCTTAACATCAGGTTGTGGGAAATAACACATAGCATTTGCAATAGGACTCTATGAGACACATTTGGGCAATGACCCAAAAAGTGTAAGTCTTTCTTAGTGCCGGTGGTGGTTTTATTTAGTAGCAAATGATGTCTGCTTGAGGCTTTGTTTCGTCTCTTTTATAGTGTTACTCAATTTAAGCTCTTTTTATATATGTATATATTTTAGGAAGCTAGTACAGTAGTACTTATTCATATGGCTTAATGTTCTCACCTAAATATATTTATGAAGGATCTACAAAACACCCTCATAACAGATTTTCCTGCAGAAATCTCTCAGCACTTGAGAAATTACAGAAAAATTACAGTCACATCTACAATGACCCTTATGATATTGGATTCTTTTTTAAATCTTACTAATACTAGATGCACTGTTTAACAGTAACTTAACGAAAACTTTATCAGTATTGAAATCTTGATTTTCCATGGAACATTTTTCAGCTGCAAACTACTATTGCCTGCAGAAAATTTATTCTCTTCACTTCTGTTTTTGAAAGCATCCTGAATGAGTGTAACTACATCACACGACTCTTGATTGTCCTCGTAGGAAGCCAGCATCTTAGCGGTTTCTGGCACATGGGGGCTCTTAAGTTTCTTTCAGCCAAGTAATTAGCAGGAATCACCCTGAAAGAAGCTGAGCAGAAATATATTATGCAGTGTCAGTCAGAAACTAAAGGTGCTTAGTAATGTCAATTTAGAATATGACAGGTTTTATTTCAGTGATAAAGTAATAATAGTTTGACATGTTTCAGGTATTGAAGTATAAGAAACTTTGTGCCTAATGAGGAAAGTACTAATATGTTTAGTAGAATATCCTCTAAATATGTCATTTCAAATTTTGTATTTGAATTTGTTATTAATTATTTTAATTAATTAGTTGTTATCAATGAAAAATATTTTAGCTGTAATTTGGAGTTATAGAAGTAGTGTGTGCAATCACTTAGTAAATTATTCTGTAACAAACAAAAGCAAAGTAAGACTGATTGTAAAACCTTACAGCATTTAGGTTACTCTGCTAGTCTATGCTCCATCTTAGGACGAGGCTGTGTCCTGAAATTAAAGATTTTAATATCCCATATGTATACCTCTTCTGGGCATATACCCAGAAGATCTTCCAACTGGTAATAAGGAAACATGCTCCACTATGTTCATAGCAGCCTTATTTATATAGCCAGAAGCTGGAAAGAACCCAGATGTCCCTCAATAGAGGAATGGATACAGAAACTGTGGTACATTTACACAATGGAGTACTACTCAGCTATTAA
>NC_034597.1:104447566-104500505 GCF_900095145.1 Mus pahari
AAAAAAAAAAAAAAAAAAAGAATTAGGTTCCTGTCTCTTTTCAATGAATGACTGTCAAGCTCTATGCAAAACTATATGCAAATAGCCATTCATTCATAGTGTCCCAGCCAGTATGCAATTTATCCTTAATGTCTTTTATTTAATGGCACCGCTTTTTTCTTCATAGCGTAGGAAACAAAACTTAGCACTTGTCAGAATTAGGTTCATCTTATTGCAACTCATTTAAATAAATGTGGATGTTTTATTACCAACCCTTCTTTATATTCTAGTATATTCAAATCCAATGTCCAAATTCAGTGTGATCCATTAAGTCATTGACTAAGCTACACTTATGGTAAAACAAGACAAAACAAACAATAACAGATCTCTACAAGTCTCCTTTTAATATCTTTTGATATATCAGCATGCCTAATATAATTCTGGATCACTCATGAGTCATAAATAGCAAACGTTCCTCTTCATCTCTTTGAAATATAAAATGCAACACTCCCTGCTGAGGGCCCTGTAAACTTCCCCCTGCTCACCAACCCACCCGCTCCTGCTTCCTGGCCTTGGCATTCCCCAACACTGGGGCATTAAGTGTTCACAGGACCAAGGGTCTCTCCTCCCATTGATGCCCAACAAGGTCAACCTCTGCCTCATATGTAGCTGGAGCCATGAGTCCCATCATGTGTTTTCTTTGATTGGTGGTTTATTCCCAGGGAGCTCTGGGGGTACTGGTTGGTTCGTATTGTTGTTTCTCCTGTGGGGCTTGCAGACCCCTTCAGCTTCTTGGGTCCTTTCTCTAGCTCCTCCAATGGGGACCCTGTGCTCAGTCCAATGCTTTTCTGTATCCCCATGTCCCTCTTCTTAAAATCAATAAAAAGTCATCTTCAAACATCTAAGTGGGACACTCAGCCTGCGAATGAATTCCTCCAATGTCAGTGAAGAGTTTGAAATGCTCTGCAAATGACTATTGGACTAGTTCTTCATTTAAAATCTAGTAATAGAGATAGGCCCTTAAATGATGAATACAGAGTATTGAGGGACTAAATTCTATAAAATGTTCAAACATTATGAATAAATATTCCCTAAAACCACAGTACGGCATATGAAAGTGTTTGCTGATAGAATGAAAATTTGATATGTTTATTTAGAACTCTTTTCCTCAGGTTGATAATAGTAGGATCACATAAATTTCCAGAACTACATTTTATTTTCAAATCTACCATTGCAAATTAAAAACACTTGTATTCATATTTCAGTCAAAAAAGTAATGATTCAAATGGTTAGAAAAACTTGAAAATGATATACAAAGAATCAAATACTAAGCATTAATAACAAACTTTTATGTATTCTAGAAATACTTAACATACAAAAACAATGCTTTTTGTAATATATTTTATAACGACCGTTCAGACACTGAATGGTCTTCTGATAGTATTTAGTATCAACTTGAGTAGTGAAATTGTTTTCTCAGATTAATAAAAAAAAAATCTTCAAATTATATCCATTCAAAACTACAAAATATATAAAGAAATAATTTAATGGGCATTTTAGAGATCTCATGTCCCTCCTTTCAGTAATCAACTAGAACCTTTACATATTGTATCAGAATTAATCAGCTTACACATCACACAGGCGGGAAGAAGATGCAGGTTTTATTGTCATTATATTCTGCAGGGTTTGATGTGATTCCCCCATCCAGTTCTCATTATTATCACTTAAATGTCCATCAAGGACCAACAGAGATGGTCCTGTGGTTTCTTCCAGTCCTGAGCATCAGTCAGATTTGATGTAAATATCAAGTCACTATTTTCCCTTAACTTTGATTGAATCAATTATATTTGCAGATGTAAAAGATGCAAGTCTTCTGTAGAAAGCTTTTAGTATTTTCCTCTTTGAAAATGCATCAGATACCTGAAAATATACATTATTAGGTTTCAGATAAAAGTCTTTCTTAACATGCTTCAACAAGATTGAGCCAAGGAAATGGAACCTGTCTATAGTTTCTCCAATGGAAACCTCTGGAATCTCTGCTACACTATAAATGTAAGCCTAACTTGTATCAATTCCTTAGCCCAACTTTGTGGAATTTCGATAGTTAGAGATTGCATATTGCCTTTAATCCAATTTAGTATAACATTAACAAGAAGTATGAACTGACTATAAAGAAACATGTTAATTAATCTGAATGATTCAAAATGTAATGTATTGTGAAAAATTACCTCATAAGCACATAAACTATAAACATTTGTCAACATCCAGTAAAATCCATGGCAGGGAGGATAACCTGGCAGGTAAATGTGTATAGTACTTAAATTGATTTTGATCTTCAGAATGAATTCTTTGTTTCTCTCTTTCTTTGCTTCTTTCCTCTTTCCTTCCTTCCTTCTTTCTTTCTTTCTTTCTTCTTTCTTTCTTTCTTTCTTTCTTTCTTTCTTTCTTTCTTTCTTTCTTTCTTTCTTTCTTTCTTTCTTTGTTATGGCAAGGGTCACACATTTGTAAATTTAGCTCCTGGGAGTCAGAAACAGGGATATCCTGCTTGTACTATGTCTAGCCAGCTTAGCAATGGCTAGCACCATCTTCCAGGAAAGATCTTATCTTAACGAAGAAGGAAATAATTTTGACTTCTGACCTCTAATGCATGTATACAGGTGCACACATGCATCCTTCTTACCACACAAATGCACAGAAATACATGTTCAGTACAATTTATACCAAATAAAATAATTAGCAACGTTCTTAACCTTAGTCTACTTATTATTTGGATTTTTGCGATAAACTCTTTTTCTTATTTCCTATATCATTAGCAACAGCCATGAGGAATAATTAATACAATTATATTAATTGATTTTTTTCTACCTGCTTTCAATTATAAACACTTTGAATTGCTGTAAAATATACAGTGGCCCATAGCTAGAGAAATATCACCATTCAGAACCTGTTTGCAAGATTTCCTTTTTCTTATGAATACTCTCTGCTTCCTACCCTGAATTTCCTCTTCACCGTTGTTATATTTGTGTGTGTGTGTCTGTGTGTCTGTGTGTGTGTACGCACGTGCATGCAGGGCTGTTGGGATGGCTCTTGCACATGTCACAGAATATGTGTAGAGCTCAGAGAACAAGTTGCCTCAGTCCGTTCTCCCCTCCCACCCTGTGTGTCCTGAGGATCAGTCTCAGGCAGTGAACCTTGGAAGTAGAATCTTATCCACTGAGCCAGCTCATCAGTCCATGATTGACATCTCCATGGTGGTTTTGTTTAGTTGTATTTGAGTCAGTGTCTCACAATGCAGACTAGGCCAGTCTCCACCTCACCGTTTTCCTGCTTAAACCTGTTAGGTATGTGACAGCAGGTCCCACTGTCATGACCAACAACTTCATGGTTCTTGCACACTTCAGAAGCTGTGCATTTGGTTTTCACAATCTATGTGCCCCCCTTTTTTTGTTCCTTTCCTTCCTCCCTTATTTCTTCCTGCCTCTCTGTCTTTCGCCCATTCTGCTCCCAAACCAGTTTTGCATTATGGGTTACAAATTT
This sequence comes from Mus pahari, assembly GCF_900095145.1. NCBI lineage: Eukaryota > Metazoa > Chordata > Mammalia > Rodentia > Muridae > Mus > Mus pahari. The sequence goes on from NC_034597.1 coordinate 104,451,083, forward strand.
TGAAGTGTGATTGGATGATAATTATGGCCACATTAGAAAATTCAGGAAGGGTCCTATTGTAGCTCACAATGCATTTCCTTAAAATATAATTATCTAATTCAAAATTAAGGAGCTTCAAGAGGTTGAAAATATTAGAACTTTTATTGGGGCTAAGTGGAATATGCAGAAGTCTAGAAGAACAGTCCATTCAGCTAGAAGCTTATAAAACTAGAATTAATATTAACTCAAAGACGATGAGACAAAAGAAGCCCCCCCCCCGAAGGAAACCCCACACTTTATTGTTTGTGGGAAAATGCTGACCCAGAGTCACTGTTCCAATCCAACATTCCTGTCGAGAGATTGAGAAGTTTAAGTTGGCACATTTATGCACGGGTAATAAATTGAAATGAAGAACACATAAAAAAGTAAAAATACACAAAGATGGAATTTGAGCATAAAAGGTAACTTGTGAGGATGGCTCAATCATATGCTGTGCATGTGATCAGTGTGTGAATACACATGTCGCTTCAAGTCACAAAGTGGAAATGAAATGGGAGTGTGTGCCTGTGTGTACTCATATATGTGTGTATGTATGTTCATGTGTGTGTGTGTGTGCTCATATGTGTGTGTATGTATGCTCATATGTGTGTATGTGTGCTACACATACATGTGCTTAGTAATGAACAGGCATACTACTTAATTGGTGGTATAATATTGTTCAAGGATATTGCTTTATTTACAATGTGTTTGTGTTACCTAATTAGATCTATAACCCCAGTCTATTCCCTTATCTTTCCCCATAATGTTAATTTATATAAGTAGTATGTTTGGTGAAATTTATTGTACTTGGTGAAAATACACATTTTTTTCTATTTCTATTTCGGGACTTTTCCTATCGTGAACTATATGAGCACATATTCACACTCTTCTTCCTGTAGGAGCTGTGAAAGGCAAATTCATCCACACATATGTAGGAAAACATTTGACTCATCCTCATATGTGTAAATGATGTTTCTCTAAGTAGTACCATGTTTACTGTTGCTGGCAAGTGACAATTATTTCCTTACCAAACACTCTTCTTTCCATCTTAGGGGGTTTTCACGGTCACCTTTTCCTTTCAATGTCCATTCCTAACTGTCTCTGTCCTCACAAGCTGTATAAATCTATTAGTTAATCAGCATCTGATAAGCCTAAGTAATGTACTCCAGAAGGGAGTTCTCCAAGAGGAGGCATCAGCAAACACCTGCTTGGTTTGAACCAGTTTATAAAAATCTCTCTCAAAAAGTAAAGGGACAAAAGTCTACTGCTGTCAACTCCACAAAGCAAACAAAAAATGTGGAACAAAGATGTGATGCAAAATTGTCCTATGAGACCTGCCACCTCTGGGTGAGGTAAAATCACTTCACTTTATATGGAGCATTGGAATACACAGCCTATACATCCTCTCATGATTGCTAGGTCTTGTAGAAAGAGGGAATTGTTTCCAATCCTGGCTGGAGAGCTTAAAGCCGGGTAAAGGAGAGCAGAAGGGTGAGGATGTTCTACAACCACCCTGCTTAGCACCTCAACTCTGTGCGAGATGGACCCAACCCTCATCGGCTGCTAAAACGAGGCCCCCATACCTGTAGCAGCCCCTATTTAATTTTTTGTAATGAAGACTGGTATTGTTGTTTTGACATATGTAGAATCATTCATTCTAAGGGGGGTGATACATAATTCATTATGCCTCTGAGCTTAAGGTTTCAGACCTTGATGTGAATTATAGTTCATCATTATCTTTTTTTTTTTTTTCACCTTGCAGTCAGAGTCCTTTATTTCTTCTTTTGCACATTCAGCCATGAATTCGTATGGACCTTTGGCTTCCTTTTTCTTCTGGTCGTTCTCCTTCACCCGCTTAAGGAAGTTGTCTCTGCTCTTCGAGTGCTCGAAGTGCTTAATCTGTGCATTGATCCTCTTGGCCAGAATCTTGCCCTTAACTTGCTTGTTTACAATGATGCCCAAGCCATTTTGGGTGACATTGTAGACTCTTCCGTTTTTGCCACGGTAAAACACATATGGTGCATTCCTTTTTTAATAGTACCCATTCCCTTGATGTCTACAATATCCCTCTTCTTGTAAATTCACCAGTTTGTGGCCAAAGGAACAACTCCATGTTTCCTGAAATAGAGAATATATACCGAGTGTCTCTCCCCTTTCCCTTTGTGTTGTTCATTTTGGTGAGTTACAGGAAGATGGATTCAGTGGCTAAAAAGTCATCATTATCTTATGAATGCCAGGGTTCAACAAATATCTCAAATACCTTTGTACAATGCACTTGATGCTAAAGCCAAAATTGTCTTCAACTATTGCATCTGCAGGAGGCTTTGGTTGTTTCTGGTTTTCTAAGACCAACCAAGTCATTTGTGTGCAACGGAGAAGGGAAGGTTAAGACTACATAGGGTACATTGTTGACGATCACATTAGTCTGCACTAGCGGTTAGAGACTAAAGAATAATGACATTCATTTTTTTTTTTGCTCAGTCCTTATGTTTAACATTTATTCACAGGTCAAATATAAAACAATTTGCACCTACCATGATTGGAAAAACAAATGCAATTATTATAAATCCATACCAAGTAGAGAATGTTTTACAAAGTTCACATATAATAAATCATAATTAAAGACATTGAGAAATCAGCTTGCATGAATAGCTTGCAAAATATACAGATGCCAGAAACATTTCTGCATACAAACACAGAAGGGAGTGTTCACTGCTGAGTGTTATTCTGTCAAAAGTATAATGCACTCAAGTACCGAATGAATGAAAAAGAGTTAGCTTTTATCTGTTCCAATTTAATAGAAAATGAGGAAGCTATAAAGATAACGTATGCCCCATTAAAAATGGAAAATTCCACAACATTCTTAGAACTCCTTGATGGCTTAAAATTTGGGGGAGGAGTGCCATTTTGAAGACATCCCTAGGTCTACCAATTTTATGGAGCAGGAAAAGAAAAATCGCCCTTTTTAGCAGCCAACTGCATAATGTCAGACAGATGTGCTTATGTCCATGATTATAGGATTTGATTTAATTCAGAACAAAAGTATTTCAGCCTTGTCTTGGCATGAGAGTTAGCTTTTCAATGATGATAGAACACAATTTAAGCATTACACTCAACTACCCATGAATGGTCAACCAAATAGAATGAGTAATTAGCTAGTGATTTATACAATTTCTGCTTTTGACATACTCTTGAAAAGAAAGTTATCCTTTCTTCTTTGAGTTTTTCCAACATTTCCCATACTTACAATGCTACACATTACAAATTCTCCCCAGTTCTCTTCTAAATAAGTTAAATTTGGTTCATTTTTCTTTATAGTAGCCTAGACACACATAGCAGTATCTCTGGTTTTTCTCTATCCTTTTACATAAATTTGAACCAGCTATGGACATATAAACCAAGGTTTAAGACTAGGATTGGTTCTACATGATTTTTTTTGAGCGACAGTACAACATGGATTCACGTTCTTAAGCCCATTGTAGACTGCAGAGATGGTTCAGTGGGTAACCCAGGTGGAAAAGCAAGCCTGATAACCTGAGTGCATGTCGTAAGAACACAAACAAAATCCAGACATGTTAACCCAGGTCTATAATCTCAGCACTCAGCAAAACGGGTGATGAAGACAGAAATCTCCTGAAAGGTTGTGGGTTGGCTAGCCTGGAATGTCCAGCACAGTGGGAAACTTGCAGAGAGACACTACTACTAACTAACAGGACCAATCCAGGTTGATCCTCTGTTCTCTGTGTGTAGTCCATGGCAGATGAGTGTTTTCATATGTGAACACATATGCACACAATACATGCAAATATTGCACGTGCACATGAACATGTGCGTGTGCACACACATACCCGCACACACACAGACGCACACACACAAACACACTCCAAAAACGAGATAAAATATAATTGTTAAGCTAGATGTATTTAAAGAGAACACTCATTTTTTTTCTCCTGTTTGAAAGTTACTATTTTCATTTCCTGTATGTCTTCTTTATGCATTATTTTCAAATTATGTTCATACAGCTGTCAACACAATCAATCTATGTATTTGACTGAAGTATACTCTTCCAAAAATTATTATCTTGTACATCAGCTCAGCCCATGAGGATATAAGAACAGAAATGGAGAGAAAATTTTTGGAGACGTTTATAGTGGTTTGGCAGGATAATTTCAGATCTACAAAACTTATCATTGAAATGCTGTTATATCCTATGTCCTTTCTGACCATTGTAATTTTTATTGTATTTTGCAANTAAAACACTAGTTTGTGAATGGGTGGAAGAAAAAAAATGAGAAGCACCATATTGGGTTCAAGGCAGCTCTCATGTGAAGAGAAGGAGATAAGAGCATTCGGGAGAAAGTTGTACTGACTGCTTACCCAGCAGCGATTCAGAGAGTTGTCAGATAGGACCAGAGATAAACTCACTATTACAGCATGCCTTGTCTACATGTAATTAGTTGTTGGAATTCCCTGGAGAAATTGTATTTAACATGGACTGCAGGAAATATCTGAATGCCCATGTGCTCTGATGGCTCTTTGTGCACATAGGAAGAATAAATTGTTCCATTATGAAATTACTTTCTGGTATTTATAATCTTCTTGCAAAAATGACAAATTACAGGTTTTAACCTCAATTAAATATGAATCTTGCAAAAATGTAACTGCTTTTGTTGACCTTAGTAGAATGCTATAGGAAGATACCATAATGGCTCATTACAGACCCCCCCAAAAAATCTAAAATAAATTTGAATAGTTAACTGTTAAAACTTGTTAATAAATGTATAAGCAAAAAAAAATTTTGCACATGAATTCTTTTCTCAATTTTAAGTTCCTGTTTACCTTAAAAATTGAAATTGGACAATATAAATATATATTGTATTGGGAAAGCATTGGCTGAAATATTTTCTATTTCAGATGTTTCAAACCAACTTTTTATATAAAAGTGATTAGCATGTTACTTCCATGCCTTGTTCTTGAGTTTTTCAAACTTAATTAATATGAGTTTATATCAACCATTTTAAACAATATGGCCTCTCCTGCTGTTGTAGAATAGCATCCAATCAAATCCTATACACCAAATAATAATTAGCATTATTTGAATTTAATACCATTACTGTCATGTTCGGTCTTTAAATTTGTTACAAAAGAGAATTAGGTAGCCATCACAATGGATTTTCCCTTTGTTTGGTTCATCAGTGCTATATGAACTCAGTGTGTCCAGATAAGCCATATTTTAATTAAACACTCAGAGTTTTACAGTCATCTGCAATTGTTATGTAGGAAATAGTCTAGTAGAGAAATGGTTTGCCAGCATTCCGACATTTCCCAAGCTCATCCGCTCCTTCTCTACTTCACAGGCAATGAAGAACATGTTTCCCACTCAATACATTCAGATTTCAAACAGTTATGAAAAACATGCATGGCTCTTCTTGCTGAGGAAGTTAGTAAATGACTTTTAGTAAAGAGTTTCAAACAGTGTTTCAACCTCTTAGGAACTGAAGTAGATGACTCAGGGAGGGAACCATCAGGGAACAATCTCTGCAAGTGTTGCAGACCAAGGGTTTGCAAATGCTTTCACTGGGGAAGAAAGCAAATCTACTATCTTGCAGTAAGTATCCTTCTCATGTGTCTGACTCTTACGAGAATTCCAGCTCATCATCCTGTAAGCACTGAAGTTGTTCAGTTAACCCTGCTTGCTGTTAGTCAGCTTATCCTTGATCTTCAGTTAGAGTAGGATTATTAAAGCCTACTTTGGCACCTGACTTTTGCAGCCTTCCTTAGGCACAAATCTTACAAGACAAGAGATTAGGGCCAGTAATTTAGTCATCAAAGGAAAACAATGTACAGCATACAAAAGAGGAGTCAGGGATTTGGGAAACAGTATGTAATATCTCTAGAGCCCAGATCCAATTAATTTTAATGTTTGCTGTTTGTATTTTAATGTTAGACAGAAATATTCCCCAAAAGTTACCTTAAATAGTTATCATCAAGCAAAACTTTCATGTTTTAGCAGCAAGTTTTGTAGTTATTTGAAGATGTGAGAGACCACCATAAAACCCCTTCAAGAACAAGTCTCCAGTTACTTACGAGTTTTATGAACTAGATGACATTTAGTGGGCATGTCTAATGTGTACAAAACATCCTGTTTTTAGGGCATAATGCTCAGTGAGCACAGCAGTGTTGGGATTTTTTTTTTGTTTTGGTTTGGTTTTGGTTTCTTTGTGAATTTTTGGTTTCTTTGTTTTGTCTTCATTCTTTCACCAAAAGATACTTCAATATAACAGCATATCTTCTTTATGCCCGGGACGTTTTAGCAGCTCTTCTAGCAATAATCTCCTGCATGAGAATCACATTTGCTTTCATCAGCCCCCCCAGGAAAGACAGCAAAACCCTGGAATGTCTCTGATGACATTGCATTCAGTTTATTACATTTTCTTGTGTTGCCCTTTAGGGAATTATAGTAAAGATGGCTTTAGAGTTTTTATCAGTACCCGGGGGTTAGCTGCTATCCTGAGATACTTATTGAAGATTTTGTTGTTGTTCTTAAGTTAAATGAAATTATTCCTTTTTATTAGAGTCAAATTCCCTATATGTACATGAGTTTCTTTTTACAAATTCTGGTGTCATAAGTGTGTTGGGAGATACTCAATGGCATGCCCCTTAACTACGGTCTTTATATAACAATGGCAATTATTTCTTATGAGTTCAAGGTATTGCTGGGATATCCCATACCACAAAGCTTGAGGCTTTGGTATAAATGCTTTTCCTTGATGGAATGGAGTTCTACAGGGAAGCAGGTAATAAACTTTGTCCTAGTGACTTCTTCTTGTCAGGCTTTGGTCTTTGCTCATGGCTGACAAAATGGTTGGTGATCTTCAAAGAGCCAACCACGCAAGCTCTGCAGCGGTACAGGGACTGAGAATTTAAATCCAGAGCTTTCTGATTCCGGTTTACATCATTACAATCATTATAATAAGGGCACCATGCCCATTATCTGTCAATGTGCACCCAGGTCAGGTAGGAAAAGAAAGAAGACGAGCTATCTTATGGCTAAGAAGTTTATTTCCATTGTTATTTTTAGTTTATTGCTTTTACTAGCAGAGTAAGCACTCCATCGGACAAGAGAGGTTCTAATGTAGACATACTGAGTTACTGTAGTGATGGAGCCTGTCCTTCGTCCAATATACAGTCTCTGGATAGGTGAAATTTAATTACTCTTTTAAAATACTGTTCACATCCTAACATCTTAACCTTCCCAAGACTTAATAACCTTCTATGTGCAGCTGATCTGTCTTGTGTCTAACTCCAGACATTACTTCCATATAGAGATTGAGAACATCTGGTTAACACCCTCTTAGTAATAACCTTTCATATTCCCTTGCTTTTAAAGTAGAATTAGACACCATTATTCTTTGAAATGACATTTTTATATTGAAATTCCTTTAGCTCCATGACTCTTGAATGTACATGTCTACTATGGCTATTAAGCATTCTTCTCTCAAGAGAGTTTCCTAATTCTGAAAACATTTCTTTCTGCTGAAATTCTGCTGTCAATTACTTTGTTTGTGCAGCTGAGTATAATTTGCTCTGGAAAGAAAACAGGAAATTCAGAGACAAATTTGGGGACTTAGGTGTTCCATCTATGGGAACAAATGCACTGGGTATTTTCAAATTTTCCTGAGGGGTTCATTCAGATGTAAATAATGTTGCCAAAGTGTCTGTTAGTTTCCGCTCTGTTTGATGGTGATGATTACATAATTAACAGAGAAAATATTAAAATATACTACACTTTGCTGGTTAAAAATCAGGTTTCCATTGCAAAGTTCTATTATATTTTTGAAATTATTAACAGGAAATATTAAAAATAAAAGCCTAGGATGATGAAATAATGTAATAGAAAACACATTCAAAGAAATAGAATAAACAAAGTCCATCAAGTATGCAAGTAACATAGCTGGCTTTCTCTTGCCTGTAAGTTACCAAGGAATAGAAATGTTCCTTGTTTGTTTTATATTTGAAAGACCTCTGCTCAGAAGTAACATGTTCTAAAAATTCCAAAATTCAAAGACAATTGGTTTTGGTTGAGGATTTTCTTTTCGTGAATTACTATATTGAATATCATCAACACATCAAGTAACTAAAACTTCATATATAAACAAAAACTTATTTTCATATACTCAATGGAAAATTCATCTTTTATTTTTAACAAAATAAAATATAGTGGATAAAAGATATAAAACAAGATATATACAAAAGATAAACCAAAATCCATCACATAAAGTTTGGCAAGACAAGGGTTTTGGTGAGGGATATTTTAAAAATAAATTTCCCTTTTTAATATCATTAATATTTTAAGTTTAATTATTTTAATTTTATGTATTAATAATACATAAAATTTCAAATGTAAACAACTTATCTTACTATACTCAAAGAATACAGACTATATGTGGAATATTTTTAGTGGTATTCACAGAGAGTTACTATTAAATAAAGTTCATATTATTTATAAGATTAGCAGCATTGGAGGAATTTAAATGATACATTATCAACATTATATAGAACATAAAAAGTTGAGAAGTCAATTTAGTTTTTACTTATAGACTGCCAAATCTGTAAGTAACCAAACTTTCTAAGATATGACATGACTTGTAGTGATTTTAAAATATGTGACTGAAAACCAACATTTCTGTGTGAAGTTCTGGAAACCAGTATTTCTGTGTGGAGTCCTATGTGCCAGCAGGGACAGCACACTGCTTCAGCATACTGCTTCATCTACTCAGAATCTTCGTGTCCATAAGCAGCTCCACATCTTTATTCCAAGTCCTTATTGTTCTTGCTGTTTGTTTCCATTTGATTTTGACTTTTGTGAACTAATTCTGTATTGAAAACCTTCTGAAGGAACTATCTGACCAACATCAGAATACTTACCAATACTAAATTAATATTGTGAAACTTCGTGTCATGGTGCTGTTCAAATATAGCCTCTAGCTTTGAAATAAAGCAATCAATCTCACTCAAAATAATGCACCAACATATTATTGGAATCAGGTCAGTTGCAACCAAGTATGTACCCTGTAAACTGTAAGGAGAAGCACTGTAAGGGGGTCCTGGGGAGAAGACTCACTAGGTAAGGGCACCTGCTGCTTTTAACTAGGACCAGAGTTAAGTTACAGCAACCACTTGGTGGCTCACTACTGCCTCTATCTCCAGCACTGGGGATCCAATGGCCTTTTCTCAACACAATGGGTTTTAAAACACATGTAATTCACATGTACTCATGCAGGCTCACACACTTACACAAGGAAAAAGAAGCATAGTATATATCTCAGTATCAATGAAAATTATTTAGTAAAACATCATAACTACTGCTTATTAATTGTTCATTTGTTCTGCATCTTTCCCTACTTTTTTATATTAATTACCTTCACTTGGTAGCATCCTTGCCTCTTCCCTAGAAGACTGAAACAATCCGCCTTCAGGAGGCCGAAATACATTATTAGGCTGAGATGACACTAAAGCCAAGAAAAAATCATATTTCAAAGCCTTGTGTAAAACAGGTCTGGTGTTCAGTGTCTACGTGCTCTGTCTCTGGGAATATTCAAAAGCTTGGAACACCTCAGCGTGCCAGCAAATGACACAATGTAAAATGATCAAGCATATATGTGTTTCTTAGCTTTGTACTTACTTCTGTTTTTCTCATGTATACTCGGGATCTTCTTGAAGACCCTTCACTTGTTTATGCTGCTATTCTTACGTGTGGGTATTTTACGCCAGGTTTTGATACCTACTCTATTACGTGGCCGTGACATGAGTAGCCAGTATTGCTCACTGCGTCTCCTCCTATTCCTACATGAACCCACTGAATAATGTAGGAAAATGTAAGGGATCATAAAACTCACAAATAAATTTCATTTGTTTAAGGTTCTATAGGAACGGTAACTTTTAACAAAAATTTGTAATATTTTATTTTGATGTCTCTATTACTCTGATGACATTGATGCAATTTATATTTTCTGACAAAAAAAGTGTCTTCCATATAAGCATCTCAAAGTATTGGTACAGTACTGGCAATAATGTAGATTCCAGATACGTTTTGCATCTGCAGAAATTGGCAGTATACCTCACCATAAATAGAATTTTAAGAATTACTATTTAAAGAAGTATCAAATTCATTCTTTGGCCATAATGTAGTAAAATTGTATAATCACTTTAAAAGAAGTGGTAATAAAAATCATATGCACTTGTATGTCCATCTGGTTTTAAATATCTCCTGACACTTCAATGCATGCATATAGGTGGCTTTTTGGCTAAAAAGAATTTAAAGCAGAAATAGAGACAAATTCAGTGTGAAAACTATAAGAATATAATTTATGCAAGATAAAGGATTCAGAATTGATATATATTTTTTAAAAACTAGAAATTAAAAGTATAACTACAAATTTACTTCTAGAAACTGGGGAATAAAATAAGGAAATGAACTTAAGATGAGGATTAAAGGAATAGGAACAAGCAAGATGGACTTCCTATGACAGTCCAGAACGATCTATTTTCTCAAAATGTCTCAATAAAATAGTTCAGTCATTGACATAACCAAGAAAGAGTACAAATAACAATGTGAGCAGCACCAACAAAAATATTGATAAGCACAACTATACTTAAACAGCAATTAAGGATGCCGCTATTCAACAATATAGGACTTGGCTATGAAATCAGAGTCTAAAGACCTGTGCATGAATTTCATCAGCTCATGATATATTTTTATGTGCACTTAGTTACTGTTTCCTAGGACTGCTAGGAACTTGGAGGCTTTCTGTAATTGGTTTAAGAAGGATTTGTGGTTTGTGTTTACAAATGTTAATTGCCAAGTTTAAAATGAGTGACTGATGGATACTATTAGGTGCAATCCCACAAAGCTACAAGTATTTCTGAGATGTATGTATGACCTGTTATCCTAGGGTTTTCCATCTAAAGGTAAAGTAATGTCTCATTCAGGCCAGCATCATCGCCAGCAACTGGGAGAATACGAGAAATCCAGACCTTGGTACCAACTCAGTCCCTGCATTTATATTTACGCTCATCAAAGTTTGAGAACCACTGCTCTTCATATGTGCTTCTCAAACAGACATATGTATTCTGTGGACACACATAAGTCCAGAAAAAGAATTGTATTGTAATGTACACAGAAGTCATCTAGTTCACCGGTGTGTTACTGGTAGTTATTAGCGGTCATAGTTGACATCTACATTTTTATTTCCAGGTCCTTAGCCTCTTCTTATTTGTAGAGTTAAAAACAAAAAAAGTGGTGCAAAGAGGTACAAAGTGGCAAAGAATCTCTATTAGGGAGCAGAGCATCAGTGCAGATTAGAAGCTTGAGAGAGCACCCAAGGCTCACTGGCTGTCCCTTGGTGTCTTGTCTTGTGAGGGTCAAGAGAAGCTGCCCCCTTAGGATTAGGCCTGAACTTGTACCTGGAGGACTCTCCTGTAAGTCTGCAACTCAGTCTAGGCTGGGACTCTTCGTGTGTCTCCTGATGTGTTTGAAGAGAAATGAGCATCAAGGGGTAGCAACTACCCTGTTGTAAGTGGGGTTTGAGTACAGCTTCTCAGGGATGGGGGCTCCAGGTTGCTAGTGCTGGCTAGGAAGGGAGTGAGTGTGTGAAGGCCACGCACAGCTCAGGCCAAGGGTACTGGGATTTCCTTGTGCTTGTGGGATCCATTTGCACATAAAATCTAGGTGAATGTCACACTGAAAGTACACTTACTTGGTTTATCAAAACAGATTCTTCTTTTAAAAAAAAAAAAAATCTTATTTATATGTAAATAATTTTGAAACTAAGTAAGTGCCTAAGTGTGGAAATAAAGTGCATTGGAAGGCCCGTGGATGTAATTACAATATTATGGAAATTACTTCGCAGTGGGTAACCTTCACCATTGAATTTTTTTTCTAAGAGGGAGGAAAAGTCATATGGGATGAATGTCTGTATAAAATCTCATCATCTGCTCAGCATATGCTGAACACTTTCAGGGATTGCTTTTATAACCTGATGCGGCCTTAGAGCAATTCATGAAAAACCGCCATTATTATTAAAAGCCACAATCCTGTTGACTTTTAGAGTAGTTGATTAAAGTAAACTGAGAAGGAACGAATCTTTAAAATTTGTAGTTTGTTCATACCTGTTTCTCCTAGATCCATAAAAGGGGGAAAATGCAAGGAATTTGCAGATTAATGAAATAAAGGCGAGTCTCTAGCACTAATTAAAATGAGAATGGCTGAGCAGATGGGCTTAGCACAGCTGGATGTGTGAAGCTGAAGCCCTGCCCACGCGGTTAGGGAGGCAGCTCTGTTGAGAGAGGGCACACCTGCTTACTCTCTAAGCAGCAAACTATTATTAACTGTAGCTTTTAGTTTTTGCAATTTTGGCGGTGTGGCATCCCCTAGTCTTTGAGTAATCACTGTATAACCAGCTTTTAGGACCTCAATTGTATCATAACCGTATGTGTTTCTCTCTGCACAATAGTGTTCACTTAACATTTCATTCTCATTCTTAACCATATAAGATTTCTAATCATTTCAATGATTTATTATTTAAGTCAATTTTTCTGTAGAAAAGCATAAACCTGTACATGTACTCCTCAGTTCTAAGCTTTGACTAGAGTTTACATCATCTTTAAATTTTGACCGTATTATTCATTTTTAGGACTTCCCATGGATCCTGTTCAGGGATTTTTATCTGAAATACCAATGAAAATGATTACTGTTTGCATTTTGACATGTGGGGATGTTTTGCTTGTGAAGCTGCCCGAGCAAAGTACTATGAGCTAAAAAGCAGAGATGTGTCCTGTCACTCTCCTAAGAACTAGAGCTGATAGAGGACCCCAAGGTTGAGTGTGTTCCCTGCTGTGGGCTCTCCCTTCTGGTGAGCCAAGCTTGGAAGATTCATCACTAGTGCTCTTTACCCCTCACTCTACCTGGTTATCCTTCTTCACCTATCTTGCCTTTAATAGAACTAGAAGAGTGCTCCTATTGGATTAACTAATGGACCCCTTGCCACATCATTTCAACTGCCTACACACACAACTATTTGTAGATGACCTCACATCCACAGCCATAGGAGGTCAGTACTTCAACAGCTACTTTCTAAATGATTTTATTTTTTTTAGATTATAATGTAAGGATATCATATCCCTCTATCCTTTCATCTCTCTAACCCCCCTCACCCCCGTACACCCTCTTTCAAATTCTTGGTCTCTTTTCTTTCATTGTTCTTATAGTTAGGGTAGCACAGATAGACATGCTAATGTGGAAGGGGGAAGGTCTCTGGAGGTCTTGGCCCTAAAAGAGAAGTACAGGCAACTAGGGAAGGCTGAGAATGGGAGAAATAGACTTTGCCAGCGACTGGCATACCAATTGGTCATCCAGTGTGCAGTTTTTGAGTGAAAAATGAGCTCCATGGCCTTCTTTAGTATTTGACCACACTTAGTTTTGGTAGCAAGCTTGGGAATTACTTGCTTAAGGAAAAAATGTTTCCTTAAAAAAAAAAGGACAAAACCCCACTTGTATATTTTACCTACTAAGTGCCCTTTATTGTCTGTGAAGGTTGATTGACACTGAAAAAGCCAAGCTTTTCTTCTGAGAACCAAAAACCCACTAATCAATGTCTTTTATTTTAGGTTAAATCTTTCTTCTTCTTTTTTTTTAATGAGATATTTTCTTTATTTAAGATTTAGATGTTATTCCCTTCCCTGGTTTCCCCTCTGAAAACCCATCTCTCCCCTCCCCCTGCTCACCAGACCACCTACCAGTCCTGGTATTCCCCTACACTGAGGTACAGAACCTTCATAGGTCCAAGGACCTCTCCTCCCACTAATGCCCAACAAGGCCATCCTCTGCTACATATCAGCAAGAGCCATGAGTCCCTCCATATGTACTCTTTGGTTGGTGGTTTAGTCCCTGGGAGCTCTGGGGGCACTGGTTGGTTCATACTGTTCCTCCTATGGTGCTGCAAACCCTTCAGCTTTTTGGGTCCTTTCTCTAGGTCCTCCATTGGGAACGCTATCCTCAGTCTAATGGTTGATTAAGAGCATCCACCTCTGTATTTCTCAGTCACTGGTTGAGCCTTTCAGGAGACAGCTAAATCATGCTTCTTCCAGCAAGCACTTTTTGGCATCCATAGTAGCATTTGGGTTTGGTGGCTATGGGAAGGATCCCTAGGTAGGGCAGTCTCTGGATGGTCTTTCCTTCAGACTCTGCTCTACACTTTGTCCCTGTAACTCCTTCCATGGGTATTTTGTTCCCCTTTCTAAAAAGGACCAAAGTATCAACACTTTGTCTTTCTTCTTCTTGAGCTTCAAGTGGTCGTGAATTGTATCTTAGGTATGTACTACATTTACACAATGGAGTACTACTCAGCTGTTAAAAACAATGAATTCATGAAATTCTTAGGCAAATAGATGGAACTAGAAAATATCCTTAGTGAGATAACCCAATCACAAAGGAGCACACATGGTATAACTCAGACGTGGCTCAGTCTTTCTTAACAGAAGGGTTTCTAATTGGCTGCTAACTGCCTACGTACTGTGCTGTCCTTCCCCTTTTGGAATCTTCTTACTTTAAGGATTGCCTGGCCTAAGAAATAACTGATAAAAAGGAGAGACTGAAGAACATGACAGTGTATGGTCTCAAGTCAGTTCATGAAGCCTGTGGATTCCATGTTGTTAGCCACGTTCTCTTGGACCAATCTGCGAAAGGAAAGTTGTTGGATGCAGGGCAACTCCCCAGCAACAATGAAGCCCAATAGGTAATCTGTGAGACCCTGAATCTTGCTTGACATGGGTATATGCTCAGACACACATCTTTAATGGATAAAGCTTTAGGCTGGTGAGTAACCCAGAGCCAGGATGTTCAACCACAGAATTAATCACTAATGGAGACCGGCACCTGAAGGCTGCCCTCAGTCACCATGTTGGAGTTGTTAGCTATATAGCCCTGATGACTAAGGTACATCTTCATCATTCTCACACATCATCTCTAGCCCTATCCTCTCCGCTCGTAATATTGCTATGACAAAGCCATGATCCATAGAATGGAGAGCCAGTGCCTTAGGAACATAGAAGCAGCAAGAGAAAAAGAAAATGTAGTTGGCTATGAAAAACCTGGTTATCAAGTACCTTATATATAACAAAGATCTGTTTGTCTTTGCTAAGGACTCAGGTCATCTTCCCTAGGGTGTAAAAAGAGAGCTCATTGGCTATATAGGTGATATACATTCATGATTAAATCCTGAAGGCAAAAATGTTGTCATTATTTTTATGACAAAAAAAAAATGTTGAAAGTTTTAAAACATTATTTTATGTTGAGGGTGTTTGATTTGCTTTGTTACTACTTTCTCTGCAAGTTAGTCATGATGCTAAAGGCTTTACCAGTGTTTCTGGCCATGCTGAACACAGATTTCTCTACTGAATTGTTTCATGTTGAAATATTAGGTGCCTATACTAAATTTAGGTGGTTAACGGAGTGATACGCTTTTAGTATGAAGATATATAGCTTTAAAAGGAAAGTTTTAACTAATGTTCTTTTCGGTTTATTGTTCAAATGAAGAGAGATATACACGTTTATATATTTCTTTTGATGAAATAAACATATTGTGGTTAGTCTGGCTAGTCATCCAGTTATTTTTAAGTTCTTCTTTTCATACCTTTGCTTTACAGAGGAGGCTGTAAATAATATTCCCAGTACAATTGAGAAATTATATCCCTGCCACGATTTCAAAGACATTGATTTCTTAACAGAAACCTGACTTCAATTTAGGATTTAGTTTTCCAATGATTAATGTACTGGTTTAAAGATAATCTGGGAAATAAAAGATTGAACACCTCTTTTCCTTAACTCTCAGCTATATTTCTCTGCTCTTGTATTTTGTTGTTCTTTTGGACTACTCTCTAGGATTTATTTACACAAAATTGTATGTCCTTGGTGCATCCATTTAAAGGTGCAATAACTCATCGGTCAGCAGTTTATCTTGATTCCATAGAATGATGAAAATCCATCCTATAGAGACATTACATTTTCGTTAAGTGAGAATGATTTTATCTATTCTCCAAAAAGTTTGCCTTTCTTGTACTCAGCAACTGAGGGTACCAAAGTTAGTAACATCTCTATGAAACCTCATATTTAAAAAAGTATTGTTTGGGCACTAACAGGTAAAATGGAATCAGCAGTATTGTCATTACACACATGATGGATTGTCTTCATGTATGTTCTTAGTAGGTTGTGAATATAGTCAACTACTCTGAAGTATGTTTCCCATTTTGTATAAGCAGAATTTGAAATGTAAAATCAAGAAGCAAGTACAAGAGTACTTGTCAAGTCATGCCTGTGCTTAATGCTATTAATAACAGCACATAGTATAGCAGAATACCAGCACCTAGTATTGCAGACTGGAGCTACTGCAAGCACGAAGCAAACATATAAACAAACAAAACACAATAAATAAAAATCCCAAAGAAACAAAAGTAAAAAAAAGAAGTTTTTAGAAAAGAAAAACAGTGCTTCTCAATCTCTTTCTCATCTGAAAATGAAAGAATATGCAAAGCATCCACTTCCTACAAGTGGAAATGTCTCTTCTCTGTCCATGGAGGACTCCTTAGCTTCCTCTTGACCCAGTTTCATCATGCTGACCTGTCACAACTGACCACAGAAGGCCTGAAGTCATTGCCCTTCATTTAGAATCTACATCCTAGTTAAAACCGGTCTATGACATGTCTAGTTGATTTGTTTCTGAGGTTAGAACTTCATAAAAACAGGTTTTAGTATACGGCCTCTGAAATATTATTAGTAGAGAAAATTGTATTGATTTTATTTCAGCTCTTTACATATTCAACCCAATCCGTAAAGTTTTTGGTCAATGGAAAACAGAGAAATTGTTTTAAAGTCTATACTAGTTCTAATTTCTTGGCTTTACTTTCCCAAAAGACTTAATGTTTTGTATTAAACAACTGTATTTGTACCTATATATATAGAGAGAGCCAAGACTCACTTCACAGGGGTGACAGGTACACCCTGACGCTAAAACAAGACCTTCTTATGTGTATGTATCCTATTAATGGAAAACAGTAGTGGACAACGTGCATTTTCCTGCTTCACCAAGCCCTATGTGACTGCTGACTCTTTCATGGGCCATATAGTATATTTACATGTCATATATTTATGTCTGGGTCTCTCTGTCCAGTCTTTGGGGGTATGGCCATTCCTCTCCTCTCAGGGTTTGCAATAGCTTTGTCAACTTCAGTTCACACCCATAAAATTGGCTTCGCATTTCCACCTTGTTTGACACTCCCTGCCCCATAACCTCCCTAATACAAAACAGATGGGAAACAGTTCACCGAAACAATTTTGAAACTTGCCAAACCTGTCCACATCTAAAAGGCAGTTCATAAAACCCAATCTAAAGTCTTAGTCTCCTCTCCCTGGGGTATGTCACAAGAATGTCATGATCGTTCAAAGTTCGCTTGCACGAAAATGTGAAAATCAGGATTTCTCCTCCTGCTTCTGACCTCCTCCCTGTCTCCCTCCACCTCCTAATTTCTGTGTCCTAAACCTGTCACAATGTCTTTGGAATACTCTGGCCTCCATCCTCTTGCCTCTCACCTCTTTGGGGATGGCCACTGGCATGCCTACTGTTTACCAGCATTCTTCTGTCACAGCAAAGTCGCCCCTTGCCTGAGTTAGTTCTGTGTAACGACCTTGGAATTCCCAGTCATCAGGGGTCACCTTCCTCTGATATAATTACCCCCAAAACAGCTTTAGATTTCAACCTTTTCTGAACTAAACTCCAAAACAACAATAAAAAGTGTTTATCTGCTTACTCAGTTTCTTACTTAGTACAAAGTTTCCCAAATAGACAGATTCCAGAAGTTATATTTTCTGTCAGGTAGAGGAAAATCTTGTTTGCAAAATGAAACTGGAACTGAAATTTTGTTTATATGATATTGCTTCATTGAATGATTTATGCTTAATTGAGTATTGAGAAGTCTTGTCTACTTCATTCTCGAAGGCTAGATTTTGATCAGATTCTTCCCTGTCCCCAAACTTTCCAGATCCAACACACCCATGGTCTATACACCTAACTTCTTGTCCTCTAGCTCTGTCTGTCTGTCTGTCTGTCTGTCTGCTCTCTCTCTCTCTCTCTCTCTCTCTCTCTCTCTCTCTCTCTCTCAAAAACAAGAGCAAAATATGAAAATCAAAACAAATGAACAAAAAAGCAATCAAATAAAACAAAAGAACAACCAAAGTTTCAGAGATCAAATATTTACAGTCACACAGCACTGCAGAAGGAGGCAAGCCTCTCTCCTGAGCCATGTAGGGCAGTATGTGGAGCATCTAAGGCCGATAACTATAATCAAAGGAGTGTGACTTTCAAAATGATAGTAATAAGATTTTCTACTAAAATGTGCTGCTCTTACAGTAGAGAACTGAAATCTTTCAAACATGGACTCTATTCAGAAATTGTAGAAGACATCACATAAGCACTAGCTATGGAATATGGCTTTCTGTCCCTTCTCTGTACTCCTTCATCGTTACTAACACCCTTCTTAGGCTCTTGTTCACAGCCCATCACTCCCCACTTGATCCAGCCTCGCCCACAACATCCCTTGTCTGATCTCTAAGGAGCTCTCTCAGTGCCCTTCCTGCATTCACTCTTGCCCTTCTCCATTGTTCACGCTTCAAAACAAAATACTTGCACTTAAAGGGCTCACAGAAAACACTTCAGACTTGTATTCCATGTCAGCTCTCATATCTGCCTAGTTTCTGAGATATAACACGAATCCAATGACACCAATATCAAGCCAGTCACAGATAGTATATAATAGAATTTATTACTCATACTCCTACAAAGTCCTTTGGCCGAAGCACCAATCCTTGTTAAATTTCCTTCCTACTCATCTGTGTCCTTGGTGTGGAATGATGGTGCTGCAGTATGTGCAGAAGTCAGAGGGCAAATCTCCTGCCACACTTCAGGGTCTGGATATCTAACATAGGTGTTCAGCTTTGCTTTCAAGTTCCTTTACTCTCTGAACCATCTCTCAATTTCACATCTTGTTGGAAAATGACATCTTGGACCATATCAGTATCATGCCTGTGGTGTGCTCTTCCCCACAGTTTTAGGCTGATTAAACAAACAAACAAAAACACCCACTTCTTTCTCTGTACCAGATGCACAATCAGTGCAGGTGCCAGTTCTTTGGGGGGGCTGTGAGCCAGGAAGAGGTGTAAAGACCCCTATATGTACAAACTGGGATGGAAAGGTAGCAATCGGATTTCTAAAAATCACAAATTCTCCTTTGACTTCAGTTTTCAAAATAAAATTCAAAATTCTGCAAATATCTGTGGTACCAACTTATTGTGGATTAGACCCGATGTGAGTTTATTCCAGCCTCCTGGTGACTCAGAAGAGACACCTCCCAGTGCTTTACAGAGCTTACGCCTCACTCTCTGTCCTTTGTTGGAACTAATTACTTAGATTGCAAGAGATCGTAACAAGCCATCTAATGGTTCTTCTTGTTGAACTGTGAGGCTCCAAGGTTTCCACTTAGTTCAGGGCTAATCATATTATGCAAGAATGTTCAGGTCGAATAGTTGACCTGAGACCGGATAAAGGAGACTCTGAAGGAGGAGGAAAGCCATTTCTTATTCTGGCAGCCTTCAAACATTATCCTGAGAACTTTAAAGTCTAGCTGTGGCCTTTTTCAAGGCAAAAAGTTGATGACCTGGGAGTGACTTGCTAGATGCAGGTGGCCCTTAGAAGTAATAAAGCAGGACCTCACCCATCACTGGAATGGGTGATCTGTGGCAAAACTCTTAGAGCCCTTGACAATATGTTGACAGCTTTCCTTCCTGAAAGGTCAGGAAACAATGAAAACTAAATATGCAGTTTGGACTCTGCTGTGGTTCTGTGCTCCATGTGCTTTGTCATGAGAGAGTACTAAAATATGAGAGAGGGTAAGAAAATATCCGCAAAGACTAGGATGGTGTGCATTCTCCATATTACTAAGGAGAAAGGGGGTACCCTTTGTCCCAAAGTATTTCCAAAGTCAGCTGCAGTGTCAGAGCCATGGAGAAAATGAATCATTTTTCACGGTTGTGTCTGGATCTAAACTTTGCTGCAGAGTGGGAACCCTGCAGCCATCCTTTGTTGTGAAGCCCTTCAGGGTTTCTGAGCTGCTGTGGAACTCGGCTCAACACTGGAGATGCCCAGGAGAGAACTTAAAAGTGAGTGAGCTGAGGTCTCTCACCCTGAATGGAGCATCTAGCAAGTGGGACAGGCTGTCCAGGACACTCATAGCTGCAGACACAGGAGCTCATTTGTTCTGTCTCATGCACAAACCAGCACCCTGTGGACTTTATTCTACGTCATACATCTTCTAAGGAATGATGATTGAATCAATATCATTTCTTATAATAGGGAAAGCAAACGCCAAAAAATTGTTTTTGTCATGTGTAGCATCTTTATGAAGTATATATTATAGCTGTAGATATCAACTATATACAGATAAGACGGAGGGTATAGGGGACTTTTGGAATAGCATTTGAAATGTAAATGAAAAACTATCTAATAAAAATTTAAGAAAAAAAGAATAGGTATCATAGATTATATGTATATAGTAAACTACAAATCAAATGTCCACATAAAGGTATAGTATAAAGAAACCAAGGGGCATTACAGCAGGCTTAGCTCTCTTTCTCAAACCGAAAGGTTGCTTCTAGAAGCCAAAATATCAGAGAAAACAAGTTTTTACATATAAGTCATCATGACATTAGCTCGGAGTGTGATCTCTAAGTAAGCAATGATTGTGCTATCTTCATCTCTGCATCCCAGCACCTCACCTGATAGATGATAAACTGTTGATAAATGAAACAGGGAGGTGCAAGAGCAGTACCTTCATCCACTATAAGTGTTCCCAGTTGTCCTTATTGCAGACACAGACTGCATAGCGAACTGCATACTCAGAGGGAGGAGTCACCAATTACATCTCCCTCATCCTACAACCTATCACATTGGTGTCCATTTTCCATATATTTTAGATGAGGCCGAGGCTAACCCCCTCTCCCAGCACTCAAGGAACTTCCATTCTGCTGTGTGAGCATGACTCTCTCTGCGGCAGGATGTCTGCAGCTGACGTCTCAGTCAGCAACTGCAGCTTATTAAGACCACAACAACAAAAACAGAACAAAACAAACCAAAAAAACAAATATTGGAAATGAATATGAGACAGATGATTTTGTTTATCTCAAGTGAAAAAGACAAGCAATGAGACCCCTGGGAGCCCTGAAATGAGAAACTTCTAAAGCTAATTGAGACATGATTAAAAAGATTGCTGCGTCGTGTTGCCGGCAGTCACAGGGTTTACTCATTAGGTTCCCCAGTGTTGAAGCAATCAAACCAGTTATTACAGCTTTAGTAAGCAGCAGCCTGTCTTTTAGTATACATATTTTCCATAAAACGATAGCTTATTAAAGGCATAAGCGGCGTTTCTGAAACATTTAATAAATATATTTTAAGAATTGCTCTCTCCGGTATCATTTCTCATAGTCTCAGATGGGTTTCTTAAATTCTTTTTTGCTGTAGCAGTATTGTGTAAATACACACAACCCAAAAGACATGTATAATCTTAAATCTTCTTAGAACTGTATCATAAAAAGTGCAAGAAGGGAAAACATTTTAATATTTGATTAATGTAGAGGGTCTAACATAGTTTCTCACACACGTACCACATATAGTTATTAATGGGATGTCTTGCGTTGCTCTTTCGTTTGGAACATATTTTAGAAATCGCTTGGGGATACTTTGGTTTGCTCATGGCATGCTTGGTGGCTAGTGTCTGGCATGCTGGAAAGGACAGCCCCAACATTTCCTGTTGGTGCACACAGTTTATAGAGGACATCGTTTCAATGATGCTACTTGCAAAATTCGGGGCTTTAGTGTTTAGTGTTAGTGTATGTGCTTGTGGCATAAAATTCACTTTCTATCAATGAAATTATCTTTTTTTCTGAAATAATGATCTGGTGGTAAATAGTATGTCATAATTTCCATTGAGACCACTGGCAATCAACAGTTTTAATTACTTCTATTTTAATTACATCTCAGCATACAAATGATATAGCTATCATATATTTTTTCATGTCAAGGTATGAGTGATTGCAAATTTCCCACTAAAGAAGAACAAATTACTGTTCATAAGGGTCTCTTCAGAAAAATGCTACTACATTGTACTGGGTAAGAAGGCCTCATTTTAAATGATATCTTAACGTGAAATTTTTGTCTACCAAAATCATTAGAATTTCTCTAATTAGGATACATTAGACTTCTAAACAGATCAAGACCATAGAAGAAAATCAACAGGATGCTAAACTTGTAGAAAGGCAATAGGCTTCCTAGTTTAAGATGGATGGGAGAGTAGAAGCACTTGCTGAGGACCTGAGTTCAAATCCCCAGCAGCCAAGTGAAAAACCAGGAGAGGGTATGTATGCTTGGAATTGCTACACCATGGTGAGTGGGGACAGAAGCATAGTTGGAGGAAGGACACTGGGGAAGTAGAACATGAAATATCCGCTGGTCGTCTCACTGCTCAGACTCCCATACCACACACACTGACAGCATACTTTCACAGACACGTGCGCATAAGTGCATAAAAACCAGCAAGCTTCCGATAGAGCCTCTTAGTTATCTCACGGGTCAATCGAAAGGCCGAGAAAGGCTGATGCATTGTGTAGTCTTAATAAACGCAAAGATTCTGTTATCGAGGGAATGTCTACATGAAGCATCCACAAGTCAGTGGAACCAAGGGTAAAGAGGGTGGGCAACTGCTTAGAACGTCAGTCATCTCTCATGGACAACATGTAGCTGGTGCCATGAGAGAAACGGAAAGCGTTGCTGAGGAGACACGTCTGTACCCGTCAGGACTGAAGAGCCTTTTTTATTTCTTAGTTTGCTGCTTGGTCAATTGTAAGAGTGAACACAAATTTCACATGTCTTCATATTTTGCTCATTCAGCCATATAATGCATCCACATGACTCGTCAATAACTTATAGCTAACACTAAAACTCAACCAGCCCAAATCATGGTGAAACTCTAGGATCCAGACGATACTAGGCATGAGTGGCTGTAAGATCTCTTCAGAATTCAAATTTGGAGTCATTAAAATTTCTTTGAGTTTTCACTCTGTGTATTGACAATTAAAGCCTGTTCACGGGATCTCACAAGTGGGAGCAATTACTGAGTTATTGTTTTACAATGAAGCCAGCATATCCTTCAAAGCTACAAATGTGTCAAGATGAGGGAGCCAGGACAGCGTGGTGACAGATTAATTTGGTCTCCCATTGTCTAGCTGAGTAAATTTAAATTTTTTTCATACTTTTAAAGAAGTAGAATTCACTGCATCCCTGAACTACATAAAAACATAGAGCTTTGAATTTGGTAATACTATTTTCACTTTTTATGGTCACGTGCACCTGTAATCCCAGCACTCAGGAGGCAGAGGTAGGCGGATCTCTGAGTCTGAGGCCAGCCTGGTCTTCAGGGTGAGCTCTGGGTCAGCCAAAGCTACACAGAGAAGCCCTGTATCCAAAAAAGAAAATAATAATAATAATAATAATAAATAATAATAATAATATAAATACATAATAATATTTTCACTACAAATCAAAACAAAATTTAACTGTAATTTTATTTATTTTATTGTTTCATTTGAATAGTTTCAAGGTAGACATTGCCTATTTAAAAGCAAACAAATTGGTTAGGATAGCACTGCAAAATGATCAAATTAATATATCAAAAATAACAAATTGCAATTATCTCTGATATGATTAGCATTTAAAAATAAATAACTGCTTGACTGTTAAAACCACAAATATTTCTCTTTCTTCTTCCTTTGCAAAACACAAATCCATAAATATTATGAGGAAAACAAAACAATAACAATAATGAGTAATAACCCATTTCAAACACAGTGGGTAATAAATACAATACTAAATTACTGGAACTTAATTATACAAGCTCACATCATCATATTCCTCCTAGTATATTGAATAGAATTACATTTAAATTTTAAGGATAAAATTTTAACTTAACATATACTCTGTTATTATTGCATGCTTATCTATTCATCGAAAATGCTTTTCTTTTCCTATGAAATCCTAGTAGGTACTCATTTGTTTTGTATTAATGAAAATAATTGTTGTTGTAAATCTTTTAATCTAAGGTTTTAAAAACACTGATTTAATAACTAGAGGAGATAAATACTAACTTGTTTCATGTATACAGGGTTTCTCTGCCCTGAATTCAAAATCTCCCATGAAGACTTCCACAGAGAATGATCAGGAGAGAATCCTACCATATGTTTTAGCCTGATCACATTGATCGTGAAACTGATTTACCTAAACCTAGACTCATTCCTGTGTCGTCATTCAGGTTCCAAATTAAATATTTGCTCAAGTTTTCAGAGTGTGGTGATAAGTATAGACCTTGCTGAGCCCAGCTTGGAAAGACCCATCTACAGTCCAGGGCTGGTGGGCCTGACCATTTCCATTGGTATCTGTTGGTTGGCAGACCAATTCTGACAGGTGGTCTTCAGCTGTAGTAATAAGAATTGCCTGGGGGTCTTGGGCCACTGTCCTTTCGAAGTCCTGACAACCTATACATTCGCAGGCACGCCAAGGACACTTCACAATGGGGAAGAGAAAGGGAAACTCCTCCTGCCAAATGTATTTAAAGGGGGAGGAGCTGTGGAGGAGCTGGTCATTTGATCTCAAGACACTGAATCTCTAAAAGTCTACCATCTCCGTGTGCCAAAGAAACATGCTTTAGTGTGAGAAGTTCTTAGAGGCCCAGACAGACTCACGTCAATCAGGGAGCCAAAGAATTCGTCAAACTATAGATAAATGTGAAGAATTTAAAAATTCCTATGCATCAAAACTTAATCTTGTGGGAAACATCCACAGCAGTATAATCCAGGAAGTGTGTGTGGCTGCCTCACTGCCAGCTTTGAACTGTGAGTCCTCAGCTTGCTGTTATGCCTTGCCACCATATACATGCATCTATTTTTTAATCTATTCCAGCGTAACTTCCAGATAATGCATGCTGCTGCTGCTTAGTGACAGTGATGAATAGAATATTGATTAGAGAATGGTCTGAGGATGAGGTCCTACATAGAGCGGAGGCGACGTGGCAATTTCCATCTTCGTCTTTTTCATGATAACTACAGGTCTCTTCACTGTGGTGATATATATCAGGCATAATCAAGGGCACTTAATATATGAATTAATTTTTAATTAAAATCCCTGATACCTAAAGTAAATAAAATTTCATGTGATAATTCCATGATAATTTGATACATTCATCATGAAAGGAAAAATATTACTTGCCTAGAGGAAAAGGGGACGCCAGTTAGTAATTTGGCAAGAAGTTTTAATGTGCTTTTCAGCAATCAGCTTCTTAAGTAGAAGGGGTGTTCTTATGGGAAATGTTGCTATTAAGAAAAATGTACCCTCTTTTCTCTGTCATGTATTTTAAAGTACTTAATTGTGTGAAAAAATGCCCATCATGTTAGCACAAACCAGGTCCAGAACTTATCTTTAACTTTTGAATAGTTGTCTATGAGGGACAGACATTGTTAGAGAGGTGAGGCAAACCCGCTTTTCTCATTCCCCCATGGTGCCATCCACCAATGGTTTTCCATTCAGTCCTGACTTCAGGTCCTGACTAAAACTGGACTTTGCCTGCCTCTTCCTCTCTGCTGCTTATGTTGAGGGGGATGTGTCTGAGGAGTTTGTGTGCACTGCAGTACCTTAGTTGAACAAACATTGGTAGAAACTACAATCTCACTCATTAGACTTTCTGTTCCACACAAAAGATTAAAGACCTCTTCCCAGACTGTTCTACTTGCCTTAGAGGGCTTTTGACGTGTAGAACAGGGCCTGTGAGGTGGACCCGGGCTAGAATCCAAGGCTACCAAGCCTGATGACCTGAACTTTATCCACAGAGCCCACCTGGTGGGAGGAGAGACTTGACGCCAGCAAGTTGCCCTTTGTCTTCCTCTCCTGAGCTGTGGCAGGAATTCCCACACACATAAGCACACATATACAATAAAGTCAATGAACATAATGAAAACACAAGGCCCGGACCCTCCTTTAGGGAAGGTTCTGATGAAAATGCTGAGGTTTCTCCTACATCTGTGCGATTTCCTCTAATCCTCTACTACACAAAGATAGCATCAATTCCCAAGAAAACAGTTTGCTGAAATAGCCACAGTGCCAGCGTGACTTTTACAGAATATCCTTAGAAAAAGCTGTAAAGAAAATGGACAGAAGAAGTGGAAGACAGATACTCTATATTTATTTGCTTCTAGAAAATGCAATTTAATTATTATAGTTTATATATCTCTGCCTGATTTCAATAGAGCTAGAGGAGACGGTTTATGAAACATAGGTGACAATAGATAATAGATAACATTTTGTAGGAAAAAAACCCTATACTTCTAAAAAACAAGGCAAGCACTGCTTACAAAAATGTTATGCTTTAAAGATCTTGTTTTGTCTTGTATGAATGGTTGTGATAGGAATGAATGCTGAAGGAGAGAAGTGGAGAGAGCATTGAGCTTCCTCAGAGCAGAACCACCCCCCCGCGACATAAACACATGCACATGTGCACATACATGTACAAGTTCTACAACCTACATACTTGAAGCATCCAAGAAAGCTCAACTGATTTCCCCCCGTACAGAGGACTATAGCTCCTGATAGTTCACTAGAGTCTTTGACACCTGCAACATAGTTGAGTATTTATACCAGTCTATTTCTTGGTTTTCTCTATGTAAATATCAACACAATCCAAGGAACAAGGAACATACTGCTGAATTGTGGAATAAGGCTTAGTATCTACCAAGATTTAGTCTTTGACTAAATCTCCAAAGACTAATGTCTTGTCTGAGTGACTGTATGTCTAATCAACATCATCATCACCACCATCATCATCACCACCACCACCACCATCATCATCATCACCAAATTATCATCCTTACCACTACCACCACCATCGTCATCACCACTAACACCATCATTTCATTTTTGTGCATATTAATATGCAGAAACTTCTCAATTCATATTCTACAGTAAGAGAGAAGTTATTCTCCAAAGAGCAGTATCTGCGACAGTTGGGAAGACTGAGCTTAACATTCTCTGCAAGTTAACAAAGCAGAAAACAGTGGTTTGTAACATACCATAGTAGGCTTTCCTCAACTACAGTTTTCCACAGCCCCTAAAGGTTTAAGAGTACAGTTTCTCATATGACATTTGAAACAAACGGATACACACACACACACACACACACACACACAGAGGCACACACACCAATCACTTGTCTGTTGGATTTTAATCAAAAGCAGAAAGATCACCAGCACTTCCCTAAGTTGAATGTTCTCATCACAGTTGACATAGTAACCTTTAACAAGTTATTCTCAAAAGATCTGACATGAACCTGGTATGAAGGGGAGGAAATGAAGCACATGTGTGTTGGATCAAATGAGAATGTCGCTTCTATGCAAGAACATTCCAGGGAAAGACAAATGCAGACTCCAGAGGTCCTGAGACTTCTCATGGGTGTGCCATACTGGCTTCCTGTAAATCCTTCACACGAGATTTACTGCTTTAGGAATTCTACAGTTGATATAAATCTCATTAGTACTTAGTACTTTAGCACCTACACACGTCACTATGAAAGATTTTATTTTATTGGTGTGTGTGTGTGTGTGTGTGTGTGTGTGTGTGTGTGTGCTTGCATGTTAGTGAAGAAGCCTATGAGACCAGCAAAGGCAGCCAAGCCCTGGAGCGAGAGCTACAGTTCCACTGTGAGCAGCCCTGCCTGGGTGCTGGGAACAAAGCTCTGGTTCCCTGTAACGGATAAAGATGTGCTCTTAACCACTGAACCTTATCTCCAGGCCACATTAGATCCGTTACTTCATTCACTTGTAATGTGTTTTTACATGGATTGCACACAGCAGGGACATCACTGGTTTAGGTAAAGATGCAATGATCATGTGACCATTTGCCCATCTTTATATAGGAAGAAAAAAAATGGTTGTAAGGGAAAATACTTTGGGAAATTCCATGAATTTATGGTTGACTGATGGTTTTTCTCTGTGTTAATGACATGTAGCATAACTAAGAGGCCCCTAGGAATTACCTTTAAAAACTATGAAAGACAACCGTTCTTCCTAGAGCTCTTGAGAAACATTCTATTCCTTAGGGGTAATGAATTAATAGAAACTTTTTATTTCTTAATTCTACAATGTACACTTCATGCCTTCGTTCAGGCACTTGTGAGAGCACAGGAATGGTCAGCGCTCTTAGGAGATTTCTTGGATGGACTTTATGAACCAGTAAGGATCTGGGGACAAATCAGACAAAAACCCATCTAGGTAAAGGTGACACTTTGTAAAGTGGTCAGGTGTACTAGGGAGTAGATACAACAAAGGGAAGGCATAATGCATATTGGGAAAGAACTCTCATTGCATGAGGTAGTTAGCTAAGACTTCTCTGAAACTGCGCTAAAGATGGAGAAAAGGTGATTCTATGATTCTACCATTTCTCTCTTGTTGGAATCGTCACTATCTCTTTAGGTTACAGATTACCTACATCACTGAAGGGTTGAGTTGCATAATCAATGAACACCATTATAAGATACTGTAGAAGTCATAACCCAGTAGAGACTGCTGTAGTGGCAGTGGAGCATTGACCTGCTGCTATGATCTGATGTTAATTACGTTCATAATTCATTGTTGTTGTACATTTTGAATGAAATCTCCATGGGAAACCTGGCGTGGAAAGCGATGGCAGATTAGAGAAGGTAAAAGAATAACCACCTAAAGTAAACATGGAATGAACTGAAATAATTTGCTTTATAAACATTTCAAATGTCAGAATCAAATTCAGTGGACAGTGTTTACTTAAAACATGTTGCAGCAATTAAGGATACGGAGTGAACAAAGCCAAGGGCAAGATCCAGCGTTCTGTAATTAGTTAGCCTGAGTTGAGGCAGCTCTTTGCTGGAAGGAATTTAAAACATGATCAGCATCATAAGTGGGGCTGAAATTGATAAACAGTTTAATAATCCAGTTGCTTTGTTGTACCCCAACTGTTTCTTCACATTTGCTCAACAATACCAATCTTTTATGAAGTGAAATCTTGGAACTACCTTTCAAAGCTTTTAGTAGACTCCTGACACATTTATGCGGCAGGAGGGTTTACTGTTAATCTGCCCCCTGACCCCCACCGACACAAAAACACAAAACAAAATCATAAATTTAATACAATAAAAACCAAAACTATCTGCAAAGATAGTTCATGTAAACTAAAAAAAATTAATAATCGTGATTACAATCTGGGATATTGTGACTTATTGTGGGCTCGAGCATTACTTTATTTTTATGACAGGAAGCATCTCTTATCTGAAGTAAAACTTATGTGAATACAGAGGCTCCAGGAAAGCAATAATCTTTTGATGCCGTCGTTGTTTGTTGTCTTTTTTTCTTTCTCCAAGTTTAGAATTAGAAACATATTGATTTTGCAATTATCGAGAAAGCCAAAAAATTGTTATGCATAATGCATCACACAATTAGTCTTCAATATTGTATGATATTGCAAAGAATACGGACAATCTTTCAGAAATTCTTCATTTTCTCATGTTTGAGACCCGGAGCCATGGAATCTGTTATTTTATCTTTGTTATTATGTAGTGCCTTCTCTAGTCCAAAGTAGTTTATTATTTTTTTCTAGTTATTTCTCTTCTGAACCATGAAATTCTGTGAAATCCTTTAAAATATGCGCAAGCTGGAGCCCACTCCTAACCAGTGGTTAGTTCTCATTGCCGGGCCTCCTTACAGCTTTATTAATAATGTCTGCATGGTCTCAGTGCTCACCCTCTATTGAATATCAGTATATTGAACAGATAAGGCTGTCTCCAGATTCATAGAGCTGAGATGCCTAACCACCCTTCACCATGCATGCTTCAAATCCAAGCACCAGTGTGAGCATTGTTCTCTCTTCATAGCTATAAGGAAGGAAATATCAGAATATGTTGTTTTCTTCATGAACCAATCCATGTTTAGCCCTAGCAGTACGGTTAGTGTGACCCTCCTGACCTCTGCATTCATCTTTCACTCCATCCACCCCAACCCTCCGGAACCTTAGGCTTTTACTCATTGAGAAATTTTACTCAGTAAGGCCTCTCCAATGGTGTGATAGGGCCTATTTATAAGGAACTTTATTTGTAATGGTATCATTTTTCATCTTCTTTTAAGGCAACATACAGGAGTGTTTTGCCTCCTGCAATTATGTATTTGCATCATGTGTGTGCCTACTGTCCCTGGATGTCAGTAGAAGGCAATGAATACCTGGAACTGGAGATGCAAATCTTTGTGAGTCAGGATGTGGGTGTAAAGAAGTGAACCTGAGACCTCTGCAAAAGCAAAGAGTGCCCTTATCCACTGAGCCATATCTCCATCCCCAACGTATTCTCTTATCAATAAGATCAAAGTCAGAAAAAATGAATCAGCAGGGAAATAACATAACATAATCAATGAGAAAATATATGACATGGCCAGTGGTCTGAAGAACCACTTGATTAGCCATGTATATCCTGTGTTGGAATTAGTTGAACCTTCATATATCCCAGGCTGGAATCTACCAACTGATTAATAAGAAAGAACATACACCCTATTTAATATTGAATGACATTCAATAAACACATGGTAAGTCGTTGTTTTTAATCGTAGAGATATGTCTACAAATTGAAAATTAACACTGGAGTTTTCAAACTACAGAAAATATGGAGACAAAAATGTACTCAAGTGTGTAAAGTGAGCATACACATACATATGTGCATGTGTGTGCACAAATACATACATGAATTGTTTCTAACTCAATCCATTTTAGCCTTTTGATTTGAGAAGTCTTTTATGTATTTGAGACAGAGTCTCTGTGGAACCAGGCACGTTTGTTCCTCTCTCTGTCTTTTGAGTGCTGATATTAAGGGCTTGGGCCATCACACCAGGCTTCTTTAAGGCTTGTTCTAGATGAGAAGAATCCTTTGCAGTCTGTGAAGTTCATTGCTAGGTGCAGTGTTTGAGAAAGTTGAAAATAAAACACAGATTTCAGAATCCATGATTTATACCCTTGTGTTTATTTCATGCTTCAGTGGAAGGTAGTACTCATAATTAGAATTCGGGGACTATTTTTCAAATATTTCATGATAACCTTGGGAAGAAGATGGATAAATGGGGACCAGGAGACAGGAAAGACAGGGATTTGTAGCTGATTGAACAGTTGTCATTTAAAGGTTGATTGATGTGCTGACATCCACATAGAGGTTGATGCATACAGTGTCATGCTGTTTGATGCTGGTCTTAATTTTCTCTATCTACTCCATCATGTTTACCAACAATCCATATACTGACAGGTAGCATGCTCATCAAATTCGCTAAACAGGCCTGAAAATTAACCCAACCATGTCACAATCAATATTCAAGTATATTAAAAAAATCAAGTAAGTACTTTCATCTGGCTAAATGTATGACTATAAGCAAAGTTGGTCATCATTTCAGCTAAAAGTCGTGTCTGACATTGCGGAGCTACATGCACACAGGTGAAGCTTAAGGTTGCATTTATTGATGACTGCGTGGAGAAGTCTAATGGGAGGCAACTGGACATACATGGTATTGCATGTACTATAAAGGGGCCTATGATTACAAGAGTGGAGTAAACTGGGCGTGGTGGTGCACACGTTTAATCCCAGCACTCGGGAGGCAGAGGCAGGCGGATTTCTGAGTTTGAGGCCAGCCTGGTCTACATAGTGAGTTCCAGGACAGCCAGGACTATACAGACAAACCCTGTCTCAAAAAACAAACAAACAAACAAACAAAAAATAATGGAGTAGAGATTTAGAAATGAAGCCTTCCCCAGCAGTGTTTGAGGGAAATGTGAAAATATAAGTTGTATAATCCATTCCAAGAGTCTGACTTGGGCAATAGGACTCAAACACAGCAGTCAGAGAGATTACAAGAGGAACATGAAAAAGCCTTTCTTTTTGAGGTGTCCTGGAGTATTGTACAGGACAAGACAGTCTGCACATGTGGTGTGTGTGCCAGAACAAGCATAGAGTAGTTAGCATTCCAGAAAGAAGTTTGTCTACAGTCTACCAACAGGGGCTGGACTCTGTATGCTTTCCTAGTGGGGAACTGTCAACACTATTTACTGTTATAGGACAAGGTAATTAATTGGAGATTTTAAAATGTAATCACTTATTGTTTTATCAATATCCTAAACTTTTCTGTAAAGATTTTCAATATCTTTACCACTCTTTGGCCTCTGTTTTCAATGTTCCTTCTTTATAGGTTTTCTTTTTTTTTTTTTCTTTTTTCTTTTTTCTTTTCTTTTCTTTTCTTTTTTTTTTTTTTTTTTTTTTTTTTTTTTTTTTTTGGTGAGATGAAGTGCTGATGTTTGCCTGCTACTTGTCTACTTTATGATATTCTTCTATGTTCCAACTCTCTGTTGACATTTTTCTGATTTTTAATGGTTTCAAATGGATCTGGTGTTCCTTTCATCTTTATGATCTCCTTCCTTTTATTTCCCTTCCTAATGAAGATCCTAAGATATTGGCTTAATTCTCTCCTTCCCTGACTCTTTCCCATCCCTTTGCAGGAATGTGTAATGTCCGGAATGTCTCTCATGTACCCACTGGACCAATGCTTGACTTCTTTTGTTTCCCTTAGTATCACTTCCTAGTGAGTCGATTTCTAAGCTGACCTTATTGATTTTTGGAAGTTCTGATTTTAGTGTTTTGGTTTGTCACTGCTCTTCTTGTTGTTGACACTTGGAGGCATTAATGTTTAAATTTCATGGACTTTATATTAGTAAAATTAATATAGACATTTTCTGGTTTTCCATTGCTAGAGTTTTGTTCCAGTGATTCAATACATTGCAAATATTTGAGAATTCATATTTAGGTCCTTAACAAAGTTTAGATCTTTTCTGGTTTTAACCTACTACAGATCCTTCTGTTCTGTCCACTTCTTCAGCAGTCTTCCTTTTGACCTCTAACTTTTCTGAGTTTAGCATTTCTTTCAGTGTTTTCCTCACCTCAACCAAGACTGACCAGAGAATCTTCCATCTACATCCAGACTCAACTCCTAGTTATGCGGAGACAAACGTGGGCTCCATCTACAACCAGACTCAACTCCTAGTTATATGGAGATGAACGTGGGCTCCATCTACATCCAGACTCAACTCCTAGTTATATGGAGANAACGTGGGCTCCATCTACATCCAGATTCAACTCCTAGTTATATGGAGGCAAACGTGGGCTCCATCTACATCCAGATTCAACTCCTAGTTATATGGAGATGAACGTGGGCTCCATCTACATCCAGATTCAACTCCTAGTTATATGGAGACAAACATGGGCTCCCTTCTTGGCTCAGGCTGCTTTACATTGCTTGTCTGGTTGTGTGTTTGTTTATAATTGAGATTTTCTTAAAATTAATGGTCACTCGCAACATGATGAAAATTCCTCTTTAATCTAATATAATACCTAGTACCTTAAAATCTACTTTGATTACATTACTAACCATGAAATTCTTTTAATCATGCAGTGAGAAACCTCTTTCTTGTAAGAGTGAGACAGCCTCATGCTTAGTATAATAATTTCTGGTGCTTGAAACTCTTACTTATTCGTTTGTATCATTTTATAATTTAAGATTTCTCTTTACATATCTTTTCACTTATGCATGAAATTTGCCATGTTTCCTTTACTTAATAAGCAATTTCAAATCCATTTTTAATTATCAGCACTTGTTATAAACTAGCACAAGGTATTCCTTAGTTCTGCGTGCTCTTAGCATCTCATGAACAGCAATGAGTTTGGCCCTGTAAAGATTCATGAGTCATTTTTATCTTTATTTTCCTTAGCTCATCATTATTCTTGACCTAACAACTGAAATTTTATTTACACACCTTTCATCCCAGCAGAGGCAGGTGGATTTCTGTGAGTTCCAAGCCAACCTATTCAACATAGTGAGTTCCAGACAGGTAAGGTATAGAGAGAGCCTATGTCAAAACAAACAAGCAAAAAACTAAAATAAATAAATAAATAAATAAAAATAAACCTACACTAAATACATAATAAAATAAAGATTACTTACTACAGTGTCCAATAATTAGTAGTATTTGTTTTTAGTGTGTACTCCCATGTGAGAGCAGTATATAAATATT
Source organism: Mus pahari (assembly GCF_900095145.1). Taxonomy (NCBI): domain Eukaryota; kingdom Metazoa; phylum Chordata; class Mammalia; order Rodentia; family Muridae; genus Mus; species Mus pahari. Next base: position 104,485,417 of record NC_034597.1, read on the forward strand.
TGTATGTACATGTTTATGTTAAGGGTATGCTCTTCTGTGTACATGTAGTAGGGACAGTGGAAGACTTTGTATTCCCTTCCCTATCAAAATCTGCCTTATTCCCTGGAGATGTATATCCTTCTGGATATAGCTTGAGCTACTCCAGAAACCAGCCAACACAGACATCCTCCTGTCTGTGCCTGTCAGAATCCTGTTGTTCCTGGTGCACATGATCATGTCTTAGAACTTTGCATGAGTGATGGGATATGAATGCAGATCCTAAAATTTGAATAGAAAGCACTTTTGCCTACTTAGGCATCTCCTAATAGCACTCTTAAGTCTTCAGATCAGTAATACTTATAACAATAATTAGTATAATACTAGTTTGGAATGCATTTTTCAACATCCTGAGTAAATACCTTTATTCCTTGAAATTTCTAAATCTTCATACAATGCCTTCATATATGAATCAAACAACAATAACACGTTTTAAATGAATATTCTTCATCCCTTACATCTGTCCTTCACAGAGCAGAGTGAGACTTTACTTCTAATGATAGTCTGCCTATACTTTCTTACTGAAACACATAGTTTTCTCCTTCTTTTTTTCTTTTTTTTTCAATTTAAAGTGAAATTCTCAGATTCATGTTCCGGTTGTGACATATTTTGTGAAATCTACTGCATTATCTCAAGGTCCTTTTTCAGTTCTGAAATGTTCAGTAACTTCCATCCTTTTTCTGAAGTTATATCATGGTAGGAGAAACCCTTCTTGGGTCTTTAGACATGTCAGCTTTGATCAGGTACCTTCTATTGTTCAATTAGTGATCCTGGATTTTCTAAGGTACATTTCCCTTTGATTGTCTTAACCTTAAATTCCTATTTATAACATGTTGTAACCTATATCTTTTGTCACTCTTCTTATATCTTTGGCAAGATAGTTCACTGCAGTAGTAATTTTATGTTTTCTCTCCCAGGCATAGTCAATTTGAGATGGTACTATAAATAATTCATGTTTTTCTACCATTTGGCAGGACCAGAACAGTCTCCTTTAGTTCTGTTTATTTATCTCCTTTGAATGTTACTTGTTAATCTCCAGTCTGTGCTGCTTTGATGGACTTGGTTAGTATATTTCCTCAGCAAGGCTCCTTACAACACAGTAAGGCTTTGCCATACCAGTCATCTCCACTTGTCTTCAAATAAGTCCTATCAATGTTTTATATGCAAATAGTAATCCACTATTAGAAAGCACAAAACATGTGCTAATTGTTTGTATCATTTATGACCAGGCAATAATTTGCATATATGTGGTCACTGATGATGATGACAAATTGCTAGCTCCAGGGAAAATGTCAAAGGACATCAAGTGATACTGCGCGTCAAAAATACATGTGATGAAAAGTCACTTAGAATCACTTCAGCCATACTAGGAATGAATAAATTGTGAGAAAGAATGACAAATCTTCATACCTGTTCTAATAAATTTCAAGGGATTGAAATACATCAATACACAGCATAGTTAAAGTACCTAAACACACCCAGTTTTGTAGGAATGCTCTTCCCAATGCCACCAATGCAGTAACAATGCCTTCTATGGAGATTTAGAGAGGTTTTGAACCTTCTATCTTTTATATAAAGGAAAGCTGAAGTTTGGAGTTAGCAGGGCAGTAATGAAAGAGGAAGAGGGAGAGACTAGGGAGGAGGAAATCTCATGCAGTCACATGATTTGGGAAAGCATACAGAGCAGAATTGTCTCAAAGTATTTGAGAATTACTAATATTTGTCTTCATAGAAACAAAGAAAGATACAAATCTATAAGACAAAGAGAGAAACTGGCAGCTGTCCTGTCACCAGAATGTTTCTAGTCTTGCCAAGGTAATTTGTAAACCAGACAAGGAGAATAAAAAGAGCAGCTGCTGAGAGGTTGTGAATATATCGTTTTCTTTTGGAGGAAGTATGGATATGATAGCCAACATTAAAAAATATTGGCATGTGTGCTTTTTAATGGTGTGGGTACATTTCATGTAATTGGTTGTCAATCAATTTTATTATGCTTCCAATACCACAGAGTATCCTAAAATAAAATAGGTGATATATCCACTCCATTGTTTATCTAAATGTCATTATATAGCATGTGAATATAATGAGAAAGGACATGTAAGCATTCATACAAAGCTTAAGCCCAGCCTAATCAGTTTCTTCAGAACTACACTTCCATAAAGTGAAATTTTATCCTACAGTAATTGATAATTTGATTTTTAAACTCACTTGTGATAAAATATGTGTCCCTGAAGTTGATGGAAATATAATCAATAAAAAGGATACCACAATTAAAATATCAAGCAGAAATAAACACATCCCATAACAGGCTACATATTTCTACAGTTTAGCTTAAAATGGTTGTCACTATGACCAGAATGTGAATGAAACAAACTCAGTTAGCTTCAAGGAATTCAACTGACCACTGCAGCTACGTGATGGTATGAGAGATTATTCCTGATGTTCGTCGGGGCATCAGGAGAGCCATTCGTTGGCTTCTCGGCATGAACTTTATTTCCATGTTTCTGAATTACCACAATGGTGATTCTAAAGAGAATTCATGAAGAGGTGCACCCGATGTTGGTGGGACTCTAACATATGCACCAATGCTTCTCCCCAAAATGTGGGATAATTCAAAGGGGCTCTGTCTATATTCACATCTCCAATGCAGACAAATGTAATATACAAAGGAGAGCAGAAGGAGACAGAAAATGTTTTTAGTCGCTGTCTTTATGCTACTTCACTCCCAGTCTTAGCTTCATCTTCTGTACAATGAGAGGTGGAAACCTGGCTACATTACAAACACAGAACGTTGGTCTGCAGGTTCCAAATTGTTCAAGGCATCACCCCCACAGGTCTGAGCAGACTAGACCCACTTATAAATAGAGTTCAAAAATCACAGAAAGAGAGGGTATGTGGTCTTCCTGCCTATGTGAGAAGGATGATAGATTCTTTGGCTCTGTTAGTCACTGAGTTTTGAGTTCAGAGAATAAATTCTACTTCAAGTGTTTCATGTTTCTCCTCAATGACCATGCGCCCTGTCTTTAATTACCCATCTGTTAAGTCAGCTTAGAAAATATACACTCCACGTTTCATCCTGTGGATATAAATCTACTAAACTTTTAGAAGATCTTCTTTCTTCCCAGATCCCCTGATCAACACCTAACCCTTGTTTCATTTCTATTCTGTCCTCCAACTTAAATTCTACCCACTCCGCTCTGGTTTGTTTGGTCAGCACAAAGAGGGCCTGGCATGCTCTATCATCAATTTCTTTGGCTCCATTTTCTCCGCCAGTATTATTCATCAGTTCTATTGTTTTCATATAAGGATTGTGAATATAAGAGTTCAAAACTCCCCCACATACTGTAAAATTTTTATTATTATGTTTTGATTTAAATTTCAGGGGTAAGACAGTTCTTAAAAGGGAGAGGGTCACTTTGATCTTTGTGTTCTTCAAACTGTCTTGGACTAAAAGATCCTGTAAAGTGTGTCTATGGTTTAAAAAAAAAAAATCTTGAAAACCTTGGCATATGGAAGCATGATGGTTTTACAGAGCTAATGCTCACCTGATCTGTGTACTTCACACAGTGCATGAGATATACCACATTCGGGAGCTCAGCAGGGCTCTCCTATATGTCAAGGCTGAGAAGTTTCCAATTGTGTGTCAGGCAGATGCTGTGCCCTGCACACAAGAGATGAGCTCTTGCTTATCTATGTGTTTTAAATTAAAAACAGAAAAGAAAAAGCCTCAGTAAAGCATTTATGGACAGGGAGCTGCATGCTTCACCACTGCCTTCATTAGCATTTCAGCCGAGGGGAGCCCCCTAAGAGTCTAATTGATATGCTTGGAGAAGCTGGATGACTGTGCTGCTGGGCAGCTTAAGAGGCAGTGTGTGGTGGAGTTGCAACAACCTGAAAGGGCACCCGTCATGTGGGTGAAGAGTTCCAGAAAGGCATTCTCTGCTGTCATCCCTGCAGGACCAGGGGACCTGCAGGCCTGACTCATGCCAGTGATGGCTGCGACATTTATGGGCCAGCCTACATGTCTTTCATCGAGAGACAATTACCGGGGCAGTGATGAGGCAGGACTGAGCCTCTGGGCACAGTAGCTGTCATACCTACTGCTGAGGTTTGTGAATTAATGATCAGATGGATTCAGCAGGTTGTACAACATTAACTAGAAATTGTCAGCGCCTTGGTGAGTGTCCAGCAGTTGTCTCTTTATACCTTTCCTTTCATTCTGGGTCTGAATTTTAAAGAATAAACAACATTTTAGGTACCCTGATTCCTTGATTTGAAGACGATTTTAATCTGAGCAGGAACCTGGAAGCTCCTGTTCCCACCCTGCTTAGGGTTGGTGGTAACGTGTCCATAGATGACATTAGCATCACTTGCTCGACTTCATTGATATAGAGTAAGGGACTCTGATGAGACCACATCATCTCATTACCATATTTTCATTATGTTGGGCCATATTTGATATCACCTTGGTGATGATTTACATAAATTTAGAGGAATGTTTTTTATGAATGGCATTAACACAGCTTGCTCGATACCATTGTTAGTCTCTGTCTCTCCATTCCTCTCTCTGTTCCTCTCTCTCTCTCTCTCTCTCTCTCTCTCTCTCTCTCTCTCTCTCTCTCACCCACACACACACACACACACACACACACACACGCACGCACACACACACATCCACACACTTCTTCCCAACTCTATGGTGGCTATGTAATTGGCAAGCTATGAAACGCACTCCCGTCATGCTTACCTTCCATAATGGAGGCATAAGTGGAATGTTTCTGATATCTGAAGCTATAATGGATTCAAGGGCACTGAGCTGTCACTAGGAAGAGGCTGAGAAGCTTGGAGGATCTTGGTGACCCTGGGTTCCTGGAGGTTGGCATGCTCTGTTGAACATCATGTGAAACTTCTCTCACTTTGCACTTTACTGTCCGTGAGATTGATCATGGCAGATTATTACATACTTTCAAAATTTCCCACTATGATTGAGTGAAGATGTTTTTAAAGGAAAAGACTCTCCCAGATTTTTTTATCTAGAATATTAATTACTTCTGTGATATTTATATTACAGTTCAGTGGGACATTGATAGAAACTAGGGGACAAGTTAATAGGCGATAGTATGTATAATGTAGTAGCTCAGACCTCTAAGTAACTTACACTGGGTTCCTCTTTTCTCTCAGCAGTGCCTTCCTGATATTTTCACCCACAAGCTGTGAAGCCTTCCACTGTAGTCTTTCCTACCAATTGCCTTGAAGGAAAACAACTTACTCAAGTATAAGAGATAAATAATTAATCATTTCTTCCCACTGGGAGAAATTCCTGCATATGGCAGAGTAGCAGGGGACATTTAAAGGAAGAATAGTCAAAGGGTGCCCTTCCTTTCCTCTGGGAAATGTAAAAGAATGCTATTTCTCACCACACTTGGGGCAGAACACCACTACGCAAGGAGCAAACACTGTGGCATTGCTGTACTGCACGAGTTCTACAAAGATGGGGAATAAAGACAATTTTAATAAGAGAATTCTAAAGTTGAGGTTTACTATTGTTCTTATAAATAAAGACATAGTGAACAGTATGCACACCTATGTGGATTTCTATTCCTTGGCTTAATTTAATGTTAGCTATGTGGACATCTAAAATGCGGGAGGTACTGACTGCGATGAAGCACAACCCATATGACGGAGAATCACTTCCTTTGGTTGTCAAGGTTGCATTTTATCTAGTTTCTGAGCATTGTATCAATAAACAGTTTTAAAGACGTTTTTCAGAGCATCCAAAATACGTTTGCAACCTGAAGAGATTCTCAGATGCATGGTCTCAAAGGGAGACCATGATGGCAGGACATGTACTTGGCATGAGGATGGAGGGAAATCCACCCTGATGCCCTTGAGCATGGAAGGCATCTTTACATGGCATATTGTGGCATGGTGACTGTCCCAGGAAAGGTGTGGTTTCAAACTCTAACTCAAGAAACTCACCATACACTTTTAGGCACATGAGAGCCAGAATATGTCAGTAAGGATTATATGACAGGTGTTTCTGAGCCCTGGAAAGGCCCTGCTGCCATTTGAAACCCAGCTCTAACATTTGATGCTTATTCAACAAATGCTCAAGGGAAGGAAGGGTTAGCGTTGCACACTTGTGCCTTTGTTTGCATTCAATGTCAATACTGAGGCTCAGTGCCTATGCATCTCAGAGGACGGATCCTGCCGGCTAATGGCAGAAGGAGTGGGGAATTTTTAGACCCTTGGAAAGTTTTTTATCTTCACTTTTTAACCTAATGTTCTCTCCTTTTAAGTTAAACCACTCAAAGAGAGACTCCAGTATAGGTGGAGATAGAACGTGTAGTGGATGTAATGATATTCATCCTTGCCCTTTGAAGAATGAGCTTTTCTAGATTTCTCAAATAATGATCCTTGACAGAGTCCGAAAAGCTCTGTGGAGAGGAGAGACACTGATATGTGAGTTCCCTACTGTTATTCTTTGGCTCCACCAAGAACTTTATCTCTGAAATTGATTTCTCCTGAAATGGAAAAGATTACCTACAGTCCTACTGGGAGACTCTATGTTTGCTGACATTTTTCCCCCAGCAAGACGCAATGATGGTAACCTTTGAAACAATGCTCATGGGAATTCCTGGTGGGTGTGCTTCTTGAGTTTACCCTGTGAAGGGCGGTGTATATCAACAGAAGACCTTCTAGCATTAGGCAAAGACCATTCTCCATTGTGCAAAACCGGGGTGTATACTTCAGTGTAGTTGGTGACCTAGGTACTAAATCTCAGAAGTGTCTGGTACCGATAATGGCAATTCAGAATGCCTCTGCCCATGCCTTGGTACTCTGGAAGAGAGTGGCACACCTGTTAGGAAAGGAAGATATGGGGTGAAGACTATAGGACACATCGTCAGGATATCCACAGATAGGGGAATGGTTACAAGGATGAGCTGCAGTTTGATGAGACAAAGGAGATTCTAAGTTACTCTTTGTAAAAATGCCACAATGTGTCTATTACCTTGTATGCTGACTTCAAAGGAGAATCGCAGGAAGACTCAGCTAGGCAGCATTGTGCTTTCAGGTTTCATAGGAAGTGAATTTCGAGACACTGAACAGAGGTATCTCCCTCACGGCCATGATGAACTCCCTGCTGTAGCCCTCCTCCCCAAACCTCCGTCTCCTTTACTCATTAACTCCTTCAGTGACCAAATGTGTGTGCACTAGATGGTGGTGTGTGCTATCTGTTCTTTAATTGGAATCCAACAGCTTCTAAGGCAGAAAAAAAAAAAAAAATGAGAGTGCAGCTTCACCTTGCCCTGAGCGGGTTAATCTTGTGGGGTTTCCGGCTTGGAAGTTGGCCTTTCCTGCTGCTGGTGGCAAGAGAGACACCATGGTGGGAAATGGATAATTTGTATTTTCCTTTATTCAAACTTCACCATCTTTCCAGCTGTATTTGGGCTTCTAGTGTCCCATCGATAAGCTGACAATTTTGTTTTAGGGGCTTGATAGGAAGTGGGAGATTAAATACTGCATACTGTGATCACTAAGCTGTCCCCTAGGTAAATAAACAAATACACTTCCAAAGAGACATGAAATTGCTTTTCCAGACTTAACTTCTACCACCGCTTTAATAAAGCTTGTAAAAATATCCTATAATCGCTCTGTGGCACTCCAAACATCACAGAGACTCTCCCTCAAATCCTTTATGCCTCCTTTGTTCCACAGGTAGATGTTTATGTTATGACAGATAGCTCTAATTAGCTAAACAAGAACTAACCAAATGCTTCCTCATGTGGAAATTCAGCCTTCGGGGCCAAGCTCCCTATGCCAACACTTTGCTTCTTTGTGGTGTTTATTCTTCACATAAGTTTATGTAAATTCATCTACACACATAAGCAGCAACCATGTGAAACAGGTTCCTGTAAAATCATGAGTCCATCTTGGTTAACAGTGAACATAGTTTTGGGGAGTCTGCAGTCTATGGACCCAATGTTTATGGTATGGTCTGGGTCGATGAACAGTGTAACTGGAGTGCAAATGCAATATCTAAGCCTTTGAATTCTGAGAAGACCCTGACCAAGCCAGCACTATAGCTGACACTCCAAGGTGAATCAGTGACAGAGGAACACACAGGCAACGGGACACACCACCACGGCTTTTCTAGTGTTTCATGTTCTTGAGATCTATGTGCAGAGAAAGGGCCTGCAGATACTTCTGTTCTTGCTTGGCCCCTGAGGATTAGAGCAAATATTTTTTGGTAACCATTGGTTAGATTGTCTGTGCTTGCTTCTCAGTTTGTGACTGGCTGAGGAAGAGTTTGATCTTGTAGGACTGGACAGGGTCCTGCAGAAGGTACCATGACTCCAGTGTGATTTTGAAGGGAATGTCTGTACAGTTTTTCTCTTTGAACCACACACTATAGAATCTGCCCTTTTGGAAGCCTATAAACACTTTCCCATGAACAATGGCAGCTATTTTCAAAACAGAATGTATAATTGCATATAGGAAATAAAAAGTGAAGTTTCTACTTAAATCAATGATGCCTTCTTAGAGAGGCGTTCTCAGGGCCCCCCTAGCAGTAAAGTTCTCAGTTTCCTAATTAGATTCAGTCACTGTTCCTGCAGACACTAATTCTGCAGTGTATGTCACCATGTTTTTCTTGTGTCTAAACTCAATTCACTTAATTCAAGTTCTGGTTCCATGAGCTCAAAAGTTTAGTAACACTAACTGAATGTGTGTGTGAAGTTGTAAAACACACACACACACACACACATACACACACACAGAGAGAGAGATAGAGACAGAGACAGAGAGACAGAGATAGACAGAGAGGACACAGACAGACAGACAAATACATTCACATAACACACTCACATAGACACACTGTGGTGGTTTGTATATGCTTGGCCCGGGAAGTGGCACTGTTTGGAGGTTGTGACCCTGTTGGAGTAGGTGTGTCACTGTGGGTGTGGACTTTAAGACCCTCTTCCTAGCTGTCTGGAAGTCAGACTTCCACTAACAGCCTTCAGATGAAGATGTAGAACTCTCAAGCTCCACCTGCACCATGCCTGCCTGGATGCTGCTATGTTCCCACCTAGATAATATTGGACTGAACCTCTGAACTTGTAAGCCAGCCCCAATTAAATGTTGTCCTTATAAGAGTTGCCTTGGTCATGGTGTCTGTTCACAGCAATAAAACCCTAAGACACACACATTCACACATCACACACATATACTCTTACACATCCATATATACTCTTTCACATACATTCACACATGCTCACATAGCACATAGACACATACTCAGACATTCATACACATACACTCTCACACACACACATATACACTCATACACACACATTCACACCATATTCACACACTCACACACATCCACACACTCACACAGACACATATACTCACACATATATCCACACACCTACACTCACACATGAACACTCTCTCACAGACACACACTGTACAATTGTTTTGCTCCATCAGCTGAGTTCCACATGAGCTAACTTTGAGGTGACCTTGCTTTTCAGGGATTTAAGGAAGCAGTAAGAGGGACCTGGCAGCTGGCAGGGGTTCACCAAGTCAGATCCCATCACATCAAGTCAGATGTGAAGGAGAGAAGAGTGGAAAAGATCCTGGCAAATCTTATGGTGGGCAGTGCATGATGAAAGGCTGAGGAATAATGTTTCTATCCACGTCAGTATCTTTCCTTTGTATCCTGGGTCACCTTTTAATTTGAGAAGATATATCATATATGTCAAAATACATATTCTGTTTATGCATATGGATATATGTTATATGCATTCCTATTTGGTAATAGTACTACAATGTATTAGTACATATTAAGATGGGCATATACCCTTTACATGTTATTCAAAAAATTTATTTCCTAAGGTATACTTATAAACAGTTTGAGGCCTTTATGGTCATATTGTGCCAAGGGTTCTATTCTGGTCCTGTTTCCCCCAGCACAAAAGGATTTGTTAGTCACCTGCTCTTGTTTTTCAAATACCAGAATGTATCCATGGAAGCCAAGCTCTGAATTGGCAGTCTGGTTTTTTGTTTGTTTGTTTTGGTTTTTTTTCCTTCCCTATTGGCAGTTCCTAATAGTATCATCATTTTCTGATTCCCTGTTCTTGTGTGAAGGTTTAGGTTTTAGTGCAGGGCTCTCTAGCATCTGAGCCTCTATTATTTCCTGCTCCATACCCCAGTCCCCTTTTCCTCTCTGATCTGCAAACTGAGTTATTTTCCAATGTACAATTTCTATTTTTTCATGATTTCTCTCTCTCTTTTTTTTTTTTTCTGCTGCCTACCGAACCACCTCCTCAAATTCACACAGCACATCCTACAATATCCAAGATACAGCCCATGGTCTCCAGTAGAAAATAGGATCTTGGTCGTGTGGTGGTGGCGCACGCCTTTAATCCCAACATTTGGGAGGCAGAGGCAGGTGGATTTCTGAGTTCGAAGCCAGCCTGGTCTACAAAGTGAGTTCCAGGACAGCCAGGGCTGTACAGAGAAACCCTGTCTCGAAAAAAAAAAAAAAAAAAAAAGAAAATACACCTCCCTCAAAGACAACCCTTCTGGTGCCAGTGAGGTCTACTGTGGACAGGCTCTTTATAGAACGTCTCTGTGTATTGCATGATACGTCTCTAGCTTGTCTTCCTTTCTTGATTGACATGCTGTGGACAAAACACTGCATTTCTCCCTAGCTCCAGGAATCCTGTGTTACATGTGGCATAGGTTAGCCATGTCTTGAACAACTTAGCCAAGGTAAACAAAGTATTCACCCCGGCTCTAATATCTGAACTGAATGACGCACTAATTTTTTTCTTGTTTACTTTTAAGTCTGTTTTTCCCCTCATTTTAAAATAGTTATTTGAGATTTTAGGGCAAAGTGCTTTGATCATAATTACTTCTTATCCCAAACTCCTCAGATATCTACCCCATCTCCCAAACTCCACAAGAGGTGTGTGTGTGTGTGTGTGTGTGTGAAGCTTGCTTGCATCAGCCAGTTTGAGGTGTGTTGTTACAGTGTACGACAGATTTCTGAATGACTTTCTGATAGGTCTTAATTTCTTCTTACCTTCTGTGAGAACTCAGAGTTGTTAAGTATGGCCAACTTCTCAGAGTCATTGCTGGTCAACAAACAAAAGGTGCCTAGTTTATAATGCAAATGTTTTCTTAAACTTCTAATTCTTAGTACTTTGTAACCTTGTGTGGAGAAAGCCAGAGCACAGGGTGGACTTTGGGCTGGAGCAGAGCACAAGATGAACTTTGAACTGGAGCACAGTGTGAACTTTTACCAAGACATGAAAAGTAGATTGTCCTGCTTCCCTTTCTCAGGGGAATACTGAGGGCCACAGTCATTCATTTTCAAAGAGCCACAAGGAGCCAACGTTGGAGCTTGGTCATTGAAGACAAGGCACAATGAGTTGTCAGGAATGTCAAATTTCCCCCAGAGTGGCCTAGAATTTCTATGTGTTAATTATACCATAATAACCCCCAGACACAGATGAAATGAGCATCTCCTTTCTTCTTGAGTGAAAGAGAATTCGTCTTTCCTGTGAGTCCCGGGAAAAACCTTTCATGGCCCTGCATTCCAAGAACCTGGCTGGAGCCTCGCCCATCAGTGCAATGGAGTATTTTCAAAGCTTGAGCTGGGGGCTGACATGCATGGGTGGACAGGGCTGGGTAAAGAACAGCCCATCTCTCCAGAAATCGTAAATACCTAACAGTACCATGTTAGGGGCATGTTGTGCAAGGACCCAAGACTCACCCATCCTTCAATTTTGCTCCATACACGCTTGCTGAAGGAAACAAATATTCCTGTCTTTGATATACCCTCTGCTGCACTGTCCTTAATTGTCCCGAAAAGGAGAACACGTTCATCGACTCTCTGGATTTCAAACCTGCGATTTTTGTCCCTCTGGATACATATGCTCTGGACTGAAAATTGCTCATCATCCCTTAGAGTTTGCAAAGCACCATGAAAAATGACTGAAATGAAAAAGCATTAAAATATGTAAATTGTTGCTATTGTTCTTAAGAGCTTCTTCACATAGGATAGGATCAGTTCAAAGCAGAGTAAGACCGCATTCATGTCAACAATAATTTTGTTTGCAGCATGGGGTCTTTTCCTGAAGGAGAAGTAGTACTTTTGGAAAGTTTGTTGAAAGTTGTTTTGAACGTTTAGAGTTTTAAATGCCATTCTCATTAACCTCTTTTTACCCTGGCTTTCATTTTGAAGAGGGTTTTTTTTTTTTTTTGGTTTGGTGGCAGTTGCAGATATATGCAGTAGTAAAAGTAACAGGAAATAATTTTATTCGCATTATTATTAGACGGACACTGATTTGAAAACAGATTATTTTTTTACATGCAAATTTTAACAAAGACTGACTGAGGGGACACATCTCTAAAGCATGGAGCAGTGAGCATCCGACTAAGTTGTTTATTATTATTATTATTACAATTATTATTTATTCTTTTGTGTATACTGGTGTTGTATCTGCATGTATACCCGAATGCCAGAAGAGGGCATCCGATCCCATTCCAGATGGTTGTGAGCCACCATGTGGTTGCTGGAAATTGAACTCAAGATCTCTGGAAGAGCAGCTTGTGCTCTTAAACACTGATCCATCTCTTCAGTCCCCAACTAAGTTTTTAAAACACTTTTCTTCATCATTATTGCTTCTTTTTCTTTTCATAAAAGATAGGGTCTCCCAATATAATATATTAAATTTAACTTCTTTTTAAAAAATTGTGGGTGTTTGTTTGTTTGTTTGTTTGTTTGTTTTAAAGGCAGGCGTATGCTATGTAGTCCTGGCTTGCCTAGAACTCATTATGTAGACCAGATTGGCCTTGAAAATTTCCAGAAATCCTCCTGCCCGTAAATGTTGAATGACTGTCCCAGCTGTCCTTCACATCTAGGTCTTCACTTTGAGCAGGCAATGAACTAGCATCTGTACACACACACATACACACACACACACACACACACACACACACACACACAATGCAATGCACTTTTAGGACACTGGTCTTCTGAACCCTGCATAAGTTTTTTGGGACAGCTCTTCATCTTTTCCATTCTTTTAACTTTTTATGTATGCATGATATGTTATTATTGAATACAATCTCAATTCTGGAGAGCACTGGCTAAAGCATATTCCTCTGCTCAGCAGAGACTGGGTGCACTTTGCACACAGCATCTTCTCTTTCTCGCCATCTATCTCCTCCTCCTCACCCAGACTCCAGAGTTCACCACAGCATCCTCTATTTCTATGTTCGGGCTTTAGATTCTGCACAGAAGTGAGGTCCCTATTTTTATTTCTGTGTCCAGCTTACTTAACTTAGCTTGGTACCCTCTAGGTTTATACAAACTGTAGCAAATAACAGTTTTTTTTTTCTTTAAAGACTGTTATTTCTCTGCTGACCAAATGGGAGAAAAATATGGATTTATCCCCTCCTTTATCTTTATAAATTACCAAAATCTTTTTTATTGAAGAAAATGTTTCAGACAATATTTTTGGTCATATTTCTTTCTTCCCCAGTTTCTCCCCATCTTTCTATCCACTTAACACCCTCCCCCCCCCTCTCTCTCTCTCTCTCTAAGAAAGAAAAACAGAACAAAAAAACAAAAAGTACACAAACACACAAAAATCCTTCAAATCCACAAAGCCTGAAATCAAAACAAACAAACAAAAGATGAATAAGAACAAAAAAATGCCCAAACAAAGCAAAATGGAAAAAAAATCCACAAAAATCCCACTGAGCTCATTTTGTACTGACCGCTACAAGGCACAGAACCTTGTTCGAGGCGTGACCAATGTGCCCAGTGAGACTCTGCTGGAGAAGGCGGAATTCCTCTTTGACAACAGAAATTACCAAAACCTTAATGAAGACTTGAAACTCTACAACCTCTTAAGCCGGGACATTGTCTCTAGTGTGTCCCTTTTCTGTTTCATCTGTTTCAAGAAGCCCAAGTATTTTCTCAGGAGTCATCTGGCTTGAGACATGACTGATGATATGAAGTGTTTAACCTGTGGTCAGGTAAATGCAGGACCCTAAGGACATAAGGACATACGTCATCTACCAGAATGCAGCTGCAGGCAAGGAGACATAGACTCCAGCAACAAAGAAGCAAAAGAAAAGATGGCTACTGAGAGTTTCAAAGTCGGGAATAGCATGGGATTTATGGACTGGTCAGAAGTTTAAAAATTAAAGTTTATGTTTGACTTAGTTGTCAACTTTGAGAAAGAAAATTAGGTTTTTCCAAAAATATTATGCAAATGCAAGCATGACCCACAGCACCCACGAGTGACGCCGTACCCCTGCTCTAAGTCAGGTTCTCATCTGCTGGCACACAAACACATGCAGATCAATCTACACACAGGATCATATTGGCAACCAGGCTAATTGTGATTCATACCTGCCACCCACTTTGGGTGCACTTTGTGAGCAATTCGGAGCATAGGTAATTATGGTAGATTGCTCCTGTGCCAAGAAGACATTGCATAAATCCTTCAGCTGAGGCACGGCTGACAGACTGTGAGGAACACTCACCACCTTGGAGGAGATTTATATTCAAAGCCCGGTGAGCCCGAGTGCACGCCACCTCTCATTCCTCAACAACCTGACTGGAACCGAGGCACTCAGTGACTTCCCAAATTCTCCATTTTCATGATAGGATAATCAATAAAGAACAACTATTAATTCAGAGTCACTCTGATAGACTGGGACTGGACGGTTTTACTATGATATTGATTACCTTTGTAATTTACCACTGGGGATAGACACTTTGGAGGTCATTAGGAGTACAGTCCTTACTGATACTGTTATGCACAGATTTCTCCCAGAGTAACAGACCCAGCACTCAGGTCTCATACACTACAGCATGAAACTCAGAGGAGATGCTGAGGTCTGTACTCTTTCTAATATGTGGTTCTGAGAACAAGGTCTAGGATGAATCAAAGCCCCATTATCATGGCTTAGGACAGGCCTGTCTTCAAGCGCTTTCTGTATACTGTGTGTGTGTGTGTGTGTGT
>NC_034597.1:104500600-104502108 GCF_900095145.1 Mus pahari
CTCTCTCTGTCTCTCTCTGTCTCTGTCTCTCTCTCTCTCTCTCTCTCTGTGTGTGTGTGTGTGTGTGTGTGTGTGTGTGTGTGCGTGTGTGTGTGTTTTCTTGGGGTGGAGGGACACAAGCCACAACTTACATGTGGAAGTTAAAGGACAGCGTGTGAAGATAGGTCTTTCTCCCCCCTACCATGTGGGTCCTGAACTGGAGGTTCCTGCTGATCCTGAAAGACTCTGGCTTCTTTCCTAGAATATGTAGCACACATGTTATTCAGTTTCCTAGAATATGTAGCACACATGTTATTCAGTTTCCTATCACACATGGTATGCAGTTTCCTAGAATATGTAGCACACATGGTATGCAGTTTCCTAGAATATGTAGCACACATGGTATGCAGTTTTTCTTGCACTGAATTGCAGCAGCCCTTTCGTATCATTCATAGAGATTTCCTTTAAACTGTTTTGTTGTTTGTTGCTTGTAAATACTATAATGGCCTAGAGCTAATGAAGGTGCACTCAGGAGTAGGAACGCATATAGTCAGCACTTGTCTAGTGGAGTATAAAATAGAAAGCCCCCCATTCCCCATACACTTACACTTGTTTTTTACATTACAGACTACTAAAAAGTGTTTTCCCATATCCGTTCTACAAGAAATACTTACATTGAAAAGGCAAACTTTATCTCTAAATTAGTATGCCCCTCCAGGATAATCTTTGGGTACATTATGGTTTCCATAGAAAGCACTAATAGTGCAAATTCTGTGCTGCCCTGAAGGTTCAAAGACACAGAACAAATCTTGAAGCCCAAATGTCTCTTACTTCTTCCCAGTGGTGACCTTGTTGACCTGATGCCTATTCTCCTTGTGCAAAGGATTTTCAAGTCGTGTGTGCCTTCAGCAAGAAAAGGGTGCTATTTTGAATTATCTCACTTTTCCTGGAATTTAGCTTTTGATCTCTAGGGAGGGAAAAATGTCAGATTTTGTAAAATTCAAACTTTCAATGCAAATGCTTCCCTGTCCCATGTATTTTACTGCAACATTGGATCCAGGTCACCGGAAGCATAATTTGCTGCATTTGCACATGTTCTTTATCTTCAGGAACCACTTAGACCAGGCAGTGTGCATCTCAAGGCTCTGCAGTATCTAAAATCAATGTAGAGAGCAGTCCATGCTCGGCACTCAGATGTGTTGGTTCTTAGCCAGATCTGAGGACATAGGCTTGGAATGTCTACTACCTGGAAGAAGTAAGACATGGGAACTTACAGGTAAATCTCAATTCCAAGCTGTGTCTATAGTGTTTATTCAAGACCAGATGAGCAGCATAGGTCCACGTAGGTCATGTTATAAAACAAGAAGCTAAGGAAGGATGTGTGAATGCAACTCAGTAGTACAGCATCCCAGTGTAAGCCCATATATTCATTCCCCAGTACTGCAAAATAAGTAAGTAAGTGAGTGAGAGAGTAAGAGAGCAAGAGAGAGAGAGAGAGAGAGAGAGAGAGAGAGAGAGAGAGAGAGAGA
>NC_034597.1:104502368-104557310 GCF_900095145.1 Mus pahari
GGAAGGAAGGAAGGAAGGAAGGAAGGAAGGAAGGGAATAAGTAAGTAAGAAAGTTGTGAACAACTTATTGGTACAGACTGTAGTTAAACATACCTCCTTCCCATCCAACTCTTAAACTTCTAATAGGTGTTAGCATTAATTCAGGAAAAGGATTTGAGTGTTGCAATAAAACCATCTTTTGTCAGTAACGTAGCAAAAGTCATTTTGGAGGTGACTAAATACCTGAAACCTTGTCTGAGTCTTGGACCTTGCTTATTCATGTCACAGTCTGACCTTTCCTCTCTGGTAGAAAACAAAAACCAAGAAGATGAGTACAGTGGAGATGTAGCTTGGTTCAGAGCTGGTCCAGAATATGTATAAAAGTAAAACGCCAAGCTAAGTCATTTAATTAAAATCAAAATTTATTTACACATATGATGCGCAACAATATTGGTAACAATAGTGTGTTCTTTTTAAAAATGTTATTGAAAACATAGCTCCAAAGTTAACTATTTTTGTTACAGCTAGGTAAAAATTAAATAAATTATATATTGGTAGTAAATCTGAAAAATATGAGAATAACATAGTAGTAGTGTTCAAGTGTAGTACATTATGCCCTCCAAAACATCTTAAAAGTGCTTAATTTTGAAGACCTAGAGAAAGATGGTACAAATAAGTACTATAAATATTTTGACCTTGAAATCATCATAAAATAAGTAAAATGGGGGCTGGAGAGATGGCTCAGCAGTTAAGAGCACTGACTGTTCTTCCAGAGGTCCTGAGTTCGATTCCCAGCAACCACATTGTGGCTCACAACTATCTGTAATGAGATCTGGTGCCCTTTTCTGGGGTGTCTGAAGACAGCTACAGTGGACTTATATGCAATAAATAAGTCTTAAAAAAAAAAAGTAAGTAAAGTGGTTTCTCACGATCATTGTTTGCTCAAAGTCTTTCAAAGTGGTGTTTTAAATGAGAGGCTCATTCTGATGAAGCGAC
Organism: Mus pahari; assembly: GCF_900095145.1. Taxonomy (NCBI): domain Eukaryota; kingdom Metazoa; phylum Chordata; class Mammalia; order Rodentia; family Muridae; genus Mus; species Mus pahari. The sequence goes on from NC_034597.1 coordinate 104,503,344, forward strand.
ACCGATGTGTTTAGCTCGCTCCTTAAGTTCAGCTAAAGGAAAATGAATGTGGTTGTCATGGGTGCAAAAGAATCACTTAATTTGAGACCACTGATTTTAAAAACAGCGGATTTCCTGATAGATTCAGAGAGGGCCTGTCTGAGCTGCAGCATCTTCCCAGGGCCGTGGGTAGGAAGGTTCTTCCTGCCTTACTTCAGGCTGAGCTCCCTGGGACAGGACGGTGGATGTTGTTTCTTGAACACTAAACCTTAGTGACACAGTTGTTACTTTTTAAATAAATAGTGAGAGTCGCATTATGCAGCTGGGAAGCTCCTGTCTGACCAGAGATACACCAAAATGAAAGATCTTCGTTTTCAAAGATAATGTGGGCTGCTTTTCAGAGCAGGAGCAGCTGTATTTTGGTCTTACATAGAGATTTTATTTAATATGGCATGAAAAAGCAACAAGTGTTAAAAACAACCCCCCCACACACACACGCACATTTTGTTACAAGAAATAATTCCAATGAGGTACAGTTTTGAAGAAATTTCACTGCAATGGGTAGAAAATACAACGGGAATATATTTTACACTATTTTCTGTCATTTTTAATTGCTATAATCTTTGAGCTGGATATGTATGTGCCTTCAGAGTAAAAGCATATTAGAATCCTTATCAGTCAGAAAAACATCTTCACCAATCCAAATGAATTAGAATGTGTAACTCAGTTAATCCCACTCTGTGCAGTGATAGCGTGGTGGTTGAGACATTGTTACTCTAAGTAAATGCAAATGTTGGCTCCAGTGTAGGGTATAGAGCTGATGTAAATTAAGCTCATACACTATTTCATAAATGAACGGAGACTCATAGGAAACACTCTTTTCAATGATCAGTGAAACTCATTGCCATCAAAGAAGGGCCTGATTACTAACCACCACTTGGTGTGTAAGCATAACATCTGGCCAACTTGGAGGAAAAATATGCAGGGCTTAAAAAATGTTTACTCCAACTTTCAACTCATACATGTATAGATCACAGACAAGGAAACATCTGATGTCCTTCAGGTTTCTGTTGCTAAACAAATGTAACTCATCTTCAAGCAAAAATTGGCTGGGTTTTTTTCCCCTCCTGGATTTTTCCTTGTAAACTATTGAGTAATGGGAGTGGGAGAAAATTACAGTGATTAGAGTCTTTAAAATATATAAAGGATGATTTTCATTTTGCATTTCCCCGTGTGTGTACACTTTAATCTATGTGGAACTGCAGTATTTAATTCAACTCAGGTTGTGTAAGGTACAAACCTGAAGGATGAGTGGAGACAGATGAACTCAGGCCTCCACTTCAACTATCGTTCTCTGGCTTCTACCAAGTTATTTCAGATTTTAATTCTATATGTTGGCTTCATTATTAACCCAATGATTAAATGCCTCATGCCACCCCAGGCAGCCACTGTAATAAGAATCCTTCCTTGGCCATTAAAGCTTAAAGCTACAGTGATGCTCAAGTGCCTGGATAGCACTTTCATTGCCGAATCCTTTCTAATAGATTATCTATCTTCCTGAGGCGAGACAGGATAGGTAAGTGTGTTTTTATGCACCTAAAGCAAACAATGACAGGTAACAGGTACTCAGCAAATACAGCATGCATGATTGAATGAGCAATTGAACACATGCAGCACAATTCTCTGTCAGTCCAGTTTAACAATAAGAGCAAGAGATGGTTTAAAACTGGTAAGGAGGACAGGGAGACAGCTTAACATTAAATGCCACTTGATTTATAATAGGTATGATCCTCAGGACCAAACACTTGGTCTCAGAATCCATACAAATAAAACAGGCATCCAACCCATGCCTTTAACCCCAGCTTCAAGAGGGCCTGAATTCTTGAGAACTGCAGTCTCCAGGCTATGGAAGAAAGAATGTGGAAGGAATGTGTGTGGATGGAGAGACTTTGCCTCAAAAGAATAAGCAAATAATAATGTGGTAGGGTACTGGATGACTTCTGACCTCCTAGGTCCACAGGAATTCTCTCTTTCTCTCTTCTCTCTCTCTCTCTCTCTCTCTCTCTCTCTCTCTCTCTCTCTCTCTCTCTCTCTCTCACACACACACACACACACACATATTCAGAGATACACTACAATATTATATATACAGACATACAGTCACTCACAAATAAGCATATACGTATGCTTTTTTTTTTAATTGTGATGATGCAGAGCAAAGGGGATGAATGAAGAACATACAGAGCTGATGACCTGACTATGTATACTCATGGGTGTCTATCAAGATGCCCTTGAGAGAGGAGATGTATGCATATGCTGGTTTATAGATTAATATTAAAACTTTATAAAAAATATGTATGCTTAATTTAAACTGATCTTGAAAATAACACAAAGTGATGTTTAAAACTTTAATCAGTCCTTGGAGCGTGGTTTCTTTTCCCATTCCAAAATGAATGTTCTTTTGCTAGGCCCCAGTTGGGCAGCTTCGTGGGATAACTTTCCCACTTACCCAAATTAGAATTTAAGCTCCAAATTTCCAACAACATGGAGTGAACTAAAATTAGCATCGATTTAGTGCTCAGGGCCAACTTAAAGTGACATGTGAACATGCAAAAAGCTGGCTTCCAAATCCTATAAATCTCAGTGGGGACTTTTCGTTGGTCCATTTCAGTATAATCTTGTTCTCAGGGATAAGGTTCTCTACGTCAATATTTTTCTAAGAGCCTGACTTTTTGTCTCCCACTAAATATGGTAGTCTTTGTTTCTCCTAGACCATGTGAGAACAGAAGGAAAATTTCTTCTCAGAGAAGACAAGGCAAAGTGTATAAACTTCCTGCCAAAGGTTATCACAGTCTAACTGCAAGAAGGAATGTATGTGTCTATAAACAAACTTTGACACCATTTGTTCAGTATTAAGTAGCTGGTGGAATGCTCCAAGTTGTAAAACACAAACTGTAAGCGGCAGTCCCAGTGTCCTGGAAGGAGCCTCTGAGGCTAAGGGAGATATCCAGATGTAAAACCACACAGAGGCCAGACAGTTGGTCTTTCTCCTAGTGTTGTACCCCAAGCCTTTGGCACAGTTTTCCCTAGCCCATCCTCTCCCTAGCCCGTCAGGTTGCTCACCTCCACCCTGCACCCTTACCTCTTGCACATTTTTTTCAATAAAAATTTTCCCCATACTTGTTCATTACTTTTATTTGCTTTGCTTTTTGTTTGCAGCTATTTTATATGTGATTATATGTGCCAAATTCTGAACTAGATGGGAATCAAGTTTAAAGCTAAGGTTGACATGCAATTGCAGCTTCTAAATGAATATACAGAGAAAGATAGTCACCTTTACCTGAATTCTTTTGTGATAGGTCACAGCTTTCGTTACAATACCCACCACCTGGGAAACCTATGACAATAAAAGTGGCTAATAGTCTACCCCGGACCTTCTGGTGCTTCAATTTCTTATTTACAATATCTTTAATATAGGGAAACAGCCAACGGTTCGGTTGTGCCATGGACTCAGAGCTTTTACCTTGTCTGCCAAAGTCAGGCTATCCATGAATGAATTGAGACAGTTGGTCACTTTATGTAAAGAGGCCCAGGGCCAATATACTTATAGGTTTTCTACCTTTCAGTCCCCATTATTGGAAAAAAAAAAAAAAACTAAACAAACCAGCCCAGCTTTTAGAGATACGATGTACAAATGCCCTTGTTTGTGTTTTTATATGTTCTTTGTTTACTCTCAGGGTTGATTATTTTATGTTTGTTTTGTTTGCCTTGATGGAGAGGAAGCCTGGGGCACTTGTTGGTAAGCAGAAGCTCGGGGCTCTCAGCCACTTTCATGAACAAGAGCAAAGGCTTGGTGATGTTGGTTTTAGGTTTAAATAAGAAAAAATATATAAAACATTTGGCACAATTTCTCCTGGAAATAACCAGTGAATATCAGACATTGATTGTCCTTTGAAGTGCTCTTGAGGTTTCTTTCATTTTGAGATGCTAATCTTTGGTGAGGCAGGTTTCTCCATGGACTGCTCTGCTGGGACTTGATGTTTAGAGATGAGCAGTCCTTGGGTTCAGATGGGTGTTTTTCTCCTTCCAAGACAAGCCATCTGAGGCACTGTTCTCCTTGGAGTTTCCTTCCCTGACTCAGAATAGCTGTCTGAGTGGCAGCCTGCCCCGCACCTTTGCAGACCCTTAGAGCTTTCTCCCTATCTCGACAGTAAAAGGAGGATTCTACCTCTCTTCATTCTGACTTCTTGAACAAACTCATGATTTCTCAATAGATCTGCTCCTATGACCAACAACTATTTGCTGGAAGTCACTTCCACTAGTCAACTCTGTTACTTAGTTCACAACTATTAAAAATTTAAAATTAATGTTAGACTAAGACCCACTTTGTCTAAATAAGTAAATAATACCTTTGTTCCCACATAATGATCAGATAAGGCTTCAGATATTTGGGGCACCGACTCAAACAGCTCCTTAGGAAGGTTCTTGTTCCCTGGATAATGAAAACAAAGAACAAAATGTACCCTTCTGATAAGTAAGGGTGAGATGGTGACATCACAACACTCCAGATTCTGTCCTCTCTGGAGTTGCAACAACATACCTTCCCCACATAGACCAATCTCTGCGCTCTCCTGTCTGTTTTTATTCAGAATGAGATATTCTGAAGGACTGCTGGCACCCGCTCCATACATAGACAGACATGCCATCTGTAAAAACAACCTGTTCAGTTACTTTGATATAAAATAAATCTCACAGAGCACAGAAAGTCACAGAAGAAGTGATGGAACCGGCTGTAAACAGATTGACGAAGGCTGACTCTCAGCATCATCGCTGCACCACGTTGCCTTCCCCGGAAAAGGCTTGGCCAGACAGGACGAGCCAGAGGTCAGATCTCTCGACGAGGTCACCATGTGCCTCATGTCCACTCAGTGGTTCACTAAAGACCCAACCTAGTTTGGCTCCATCCCTCATCTCCCTCTTAGGAATGCAGTGATGCACATGTACTGACTCTGTATCATTAAGGCCTAAGGGAACTTGGTGGGTTTGAAGGCATTGAGGGTTACAAGCTCTGTGACTTTACTGATCCCTGGTGACAATTCATCTTTCTTTCTTTTTACATTCACCATTTTCATGGGAACAAATCAAACAAGTTTAAAAGTTAAATCTTGTGAAATCTTGAGTTAGTAAGAAAGGAATGTGAATAGCTTAAAAGGAACTCTTAAAATATTTGAACGACCAAATACAAAAGAGGGTCGTGTGTGTGTGTGTGTGTGTGTGTGTGTGCACATGCATGCGCAAAAGTGTGTGTGCATGTACTATAGTGTGTGTTAGTGTGTATGTATTAGTGTGTGTTAGTGTGTTTGTTAGTGTGTGTAAGTGTATATTTGTGTGTCTGTACAAGTGTGTTAGTGTGTGTGTGTGTGTGTGTGTGTGTGTGTGTGTGTGTGTGTGTGTGTGAATTTTCAGTATGGGAAAAGCAAAATTGAATTAGGTTAGATGACAAAAGATCATACAGTTCTGGTACCTTGTTCTGTGTGATAAGGATGTAGACTCCAGAGTGCAGCTTTTAAGAATTTGGAAAATAATGAGTATACCATATGGTCATTATGTCACCGTGGCCACAGTGCCCTTCATGGCATTGATGGCTATGCAGAATTGACTCCGTGATCGGTTTAAGAACCAAACATTAGTTAAGTCCCTGACAGTGCAATCATGATGCCAACTAACATTAGGTAATTGTAAGATGGCTGATGTCTTCCTATTTTCTGTTCTTCTTTACAAATATATCAGCATGGTTACATTTAGTGTTATCTGTGAGAAAAGGGCCACATCACAGTGCTCTTTCCTGGGATGTGTCAGTCATTCTCTAGCTGAATGATTTGCAGGGCTTCAGGAGCGAAAGCCCTGTGCCTTCAGCTTGGCCTATCTTGCCTTCTGTGAAAGTGGTGCTGGTGCAGAATGTTGAGTTTACTGGGCTGGAAATGAAGGATGGTGAATGGCACATGTGAGCGATCGTCTTGGAGATTGTGAGGAGGCAGTACTGAGTGGTTAGGAGGATGGGATGTGAATGAACGTGGGAGATGAGCCAGGGTCTAGTTAGTGACAGTTCTAGCCTTGCCAATGAAACAAGCACAACATCACAGGCCACACTAAGCGAATGCCCTCTTGTTATATGTACTGTGGAAGAATAATGATAGGAAGTCCATGCTTTGACCCAAGGATAGCCTTGTGCCCTTCCTTACCTAGAACTCCTTGTCTGCTGGGAAGCCAAGGAGCAGGTGTTTAATCATAGCCATCCTGAATGATCTTCTAACTGGGACCTGAAGGACTCCTCTGTCTTGTGTCTTAGTGTGATACAGGCTGTTGTTGCTACAGCCTCCAGAAAAACCTGTGAACCTGTCCAACATCAACATCCCTTCTTCTCAGAGTTCTTTGTCTTCAGTGACAACGTGATAAGACCTTCTTTTTTATGTGTGTGTATTCCATTTCTCCTACATTATAGTAGGTTAGGGTGGAGCAATGTTGTGAAAAATGTATCAGAAACATAACTAGGCAATAAGAGAATAGGAATAATTTTAAGATAATAAAATACTTTGTTATTTAGCTCAGTTAGAGTTTATTTTTAAAACTTTATATTACACACTTCCAAGAATTTCCCAAGTCAGATTAAAATGGCCTGATTCCCTTGCCTTGTTTCTGACTCATGTATTGACCTGTGCCTACAGGGATTCTTGTCAAATCTCTTTGCCAAATTCTTTGGCTAATCACAAGCTGAAGCGGCCTTCTCTCCTGTGGTTCTCTTGCAGGCCTTGTGTTTGCTCAGTTCATGCCCTCTGACTTGGCAACCCCCTTACAGAACACTTTCTGTGATTCCATAGCCAAGAACCCCCTGACCTGCCTGCTGTGCCTCTCAGCACTGGGCTCACAAACCTGCCCGAGCCATCCTGCGTTAGAGTCATCATAAAAATGCAGAACAGACCAGGCCAGCTCGGCAGCAGGACAGCGCCCATCAGTCGGCGCTTTCCTTCAAGCAGAAGCCTGAAGTGGTCTCTGAAAGACAGCAGACCTCTCTGCCATGCCAGTGACAGGCTAACTCCAAACAGGCCATGAGGGGAGCTGGCTTCACTGATATACCGTGTATTCTATCAGAACTATGCTGCCCACAGAATCATGAATGTAAGGATCTCTGCCAACTAGAACAGCCACCATCTCCAGAACATGGAGACCTTTCAAGACATGCAGTTTTGGTCTACTTCCATCCAAAGTTGATCCCATTTGGCACTTTCATTTTTCTGGAAGGTTCCATTCCTAAGTTTCATAATAGGTGACCGGGAAAGCAAAAGTAGAGCATTCACTGAAGATGAAGATTTCTATTAAGCCTTTGTGTGTATGTATGGATAAATGGGTATGCTACAGATAAATGAGAGTATGAGCTCACTTCGTGTAACCATTTTAAGAGTCATGGAGTCATTTGAGAAGATATTACTTAATTACTTAATTAAATAATTACTTAAGACATCCACCCATCCAATCTCCCAAGTCTATGACTTCCCACAAAATCTCAGGCACAGCAAATGTTGTAATTAGTAAAAGTCATATAAAATACCTGCATGGTGGATTAACTTGTACAGAGCTCTCACCAATAATACAGTGCTGTGATATTTATCTAAGTGATAAGTAAGTTACCATTGAAGTGTATGCATTATTCTCTTAGTGGGAGGTATTTTATCCACAAACATTAAAGACCCTGGTGAGTCCTGGCCTCATTAGAACTTTAGAAATTCATAATACATACAAAAGATAAAATGAATGAACAAAGTCCTTTTTAAGAAGGTTCTCTGGGGAAATTGATATGCAAAATACACGAAGATGTTGTGAATAACAGTCAAGTTAAAATAGACAGGGGAAAGTAAGGAGACAGGAATGGTAACTTTCAACAAGCAGCTCCTTAGAGGACCAAAAACTACCCCCTCACACCACATAGGAGATGTTTATAGACTAGAAAGCTGGGGCCTAGACAGGTTAGGACATATACATAATGCCTCAAATTTAGACTCTACATCACTCTAAGCTGAAGCAAGTTTTCTAGGGTGAAATTGCCTCTGTCTACAGGTCTTTGGGAGATTTTTAAAAGGTCAAGTTCCAAGAATGATAATCTAAAAAGTGATGAGAGAGATGAAAAGTGCATGTATTTGGCCAAGCAAACAATACTTTGCAGTCTGTTAGTAAGAGTTAAATATTTAACACCTTGGAAATCTCAGGGTTGATGACATATTCAAATTGTAATTTCTGTTTACTTTGGGACAGCCTGCAAAAAGGATTGTTGTGTTCAAAAACTGTTGGCCCAGCCTTTCTCTGCTAGACCTAAGTGACTCACGCTTCATACTCAAGGCAAAAGTTGGCAAACATCATTTAGACAAACCAGATTCCATGGAATTTTAAAGTTACTTGGGGATTTATGGCTGTCAGGAAAGCCCCAGTGACTCTATAGTGTGAGTCACTGTGCACCACACACCACACCACACCACACCACACCACACCACACCACACCACACCACACCACACCACACCACACCACACCACACCAAAAGAACAAGAAGGTGGTTGCCATGGTGTGGGAAGCTGTTACCAGGACCAGGAGACCATCATAGGAAAAATTATTTCATCTGAATTAGAAAAGCTTCCTTCTTTTCTTCCTCTTTTTTTTTTTTTTTCTGAAGGCAGGAATATGCAAACATTCTCTCACATTGATCCACCAAGAGTGACTTTGACAGAATTCTGTCTGGGTAATCTTTCAGGGTTGTTTTTCAGGGTTTGAGGGTCAACCTTGGTAATAATGACACTGAAAATGTATAGCTATTCAACCCTCTCTGCATACAGGCTAGTAAGGACACTGTAAAGCCCTATTGTTAAGGTATTAGTAGCAGAATTTTGAACAACTAACAACAACAAAAAAAAAAAAAAAATGAGGCTTGGAGAGACTAAGTAGCTTCCCCAGCCATTCTAAGATAAAGTGTGTGATGATAAGCAATCACAGTCAACCTCACCAAATATAGAATCACATAGGAGACAGGCCTCTGAGAATGCCTGGGGGAGGGATTATCTCATTGTCTTAACTGATGTGGAAAGAACCATCGTGACTATTGGCATGGCCAAGTCCCAAGGCAGAGATCAGTGGCTTTGTTAAAGAAGGAACTCCCTAAACCATAGGAAGCCATCACTGATGTATCTCAACTATGGATAAAATGTGAACGTTGCCTGCACAGAGCCTCTGCTGTCCTGACTTCTCTGCTGTGATGGACTCCACCTGCAGCTATGTTCAGAATAAACACTGCCTCTTTTAAGTGGCTTTTTTCCAGAGTATTTTACCATAGCAACAAGAAAAGAAACCAAGATAGTAAAAGAACCTAAGACAGTACCATGCCTGACTTAACACTGAAACTCTTCTACTGTATCACTGAACTGCCTGGAGACAATGCCAGTAACATCTTCCTTTGAGCCCTGTTATCATACTGATGCAACAAACTAATACTATTTTGATCCACGTGTACATTTCTCTACCTAACTTTGAGGTTGTTTAGTTATTTGTCTTCTTCTTTTAAAGGCCAACATGGTCTACAGATCCACCCTTACAAAAGGAAGCATGGAAAGGACCCTGTGGTCAGTAACTGCAAGGCCAACGGGGATGGTTTTATATGTGCTAATTTATATAGAAAACTGCATGAAATCTAACTTTGTTTCTATTCAGTCATGCCACCCTTCTCTCATGAATGGGTGACAGGCCTCTGTACATACCAATTACCTGTGGAAATAAGGGAGGTTTGGCCTAGCCCTTTCTAAAACATTGATGAATATTCCAGGGTACAGTGGTGACAATATTATAGAGAGCCACACTTGCCTGTAGAGCTAAGTGCTGACTGCCTTCCTCATCCTAAGATACATGTTTTATAGAAATGCGTGGAATTGAACCCACATTGGTTGACTTCAGTTCTCATCAGCTGACTGCCTGAACCTCCAGACTCCAGCTCAATTCTCTGAACTCTCTCATTTTAGCTTCCAACTTGGGAATGATGGTGTCACAATGAAATAACATTCTGTTATAGGAGCTTAGAGTTGGTGCTCAGGAATGCACTGACTTCTCTCAGTCCTGTCCTCTGATTTTCTTACTTTCTCCATTGTTCTATACCATTTCCCTTACACTCCTCCACTTCTGTTTGTTCCCTGGATCCCACCATATGTGTTTTAGCAGCACTAGCTGAAGCTTCCCTTTGCCCAAGGAGCTCTTCCTAGCAGAGTAAATCTCATGCCCTGTGTGTTCTGATGCTGCTACTACATTTTTGTCATTGATAGTTTTATTGTTTAAGTATCCAAATTATTTCATTAAGTGAATGGCTTTAGAGATTCATTTGATTTAATTTTACTACTGGCTTGAGGAAAAGATATACAGCTTTTGTTAAGAGAATATGCCAAAAAATACAATCTCTACCTACACAGACATTATTTTTATTATAATTTATATCCTGGTAAAGTAATAAAAAGATTTTATAGGTTTACTTTAAGTCATTTAATTGCTGCCCTGAGAATTTCTGTGCTAACATGTGCAACTGCTCCTACTAATTTCCTTTCATTGTGGAGCAGTAGGGCCAGTCTCTCCTGCATTTGTATCGATCTTGACGTACTGTATATCTGCCTCTGCATTTGCATGCACATCTGTCACTGACATATTGTATATCTGCCTCTACATTTGCATGCACCTCTGTCACTGACATCTATATGTTAGCCTACCTAGAGTCCCTTTATTATATTTTAACACACACACTTCTTACTAAAATGTATTAAGGAAAATGCACGTTATTGAGTCCACTACTCCTTCATTTACAACGCCAGAGGAACACTCCATGTAAGTGAGATCTTGAAAGAGGAGTCAGAGGTGAGCCTTCTTCAATGCTGGTAATTAATTCTTGTTTTGCATAGGCTAATTGAGGGCAATCATTGAATACTCGGTGTCATTTCATTTCCTAGCTGTCAATGTGACTACAACCTGCTTTCCCTGCTGCATCTGTTAACCTCTGTACTTCCTCATGCTGCTCAAAGGATGTTAGAGATAGAGGGCCATGAAGAACTTTGTTCTGTTTCGTGAATGTCAATATTTTCCCTCAACAGAACGTTGCTCTCCTTTGACAGACCCCTCCAGGCTGACCTAAACATCTCTGTTAAGGCACACAAAAAAATGTGCACATGTAATATTTTGTTACTTTGAGAACTCAATGAAGATTAACCACTGGATGGGTTCTATAGTAGTTTGCCCTGTGTTACAGTCTAACTGGAATGCATGCAGATTAATGCCTTAAGTTATTCAGCAAATAGTACCTGTGAAGTTGCAGCTTGAGCAGAGGACCAAAGAAAGAAGTATGAAAGGTGCCTTTAAGCAGTTGTGTGGAGGTCATTACTAAGGGCATTCAGTGTGCTTGTTCACATATGCCCTTCCCCATGGGGAATTTTGCAGGGGACCAGCTCTAATATTTTTGCATCTATCTTTCCTTTAACCATCTATCTCAGGACAAACTATTGTTACTTTGTCTAAACAACTTCAATCTTCTTTGTTTATCAATCCTACAGAGGTTTAACCATCAATTTTACCTAATGTAGACTCATAGGCTATGAGAATCTTTATAAGTTATTCTCTAGATCAGACTGACCTGTGAACATTGTGTGAGGGATTTTTCTTAACTCTTAATTCACCATGGAAGGCACAGCCCACTATGGGTGCCACCATCCTCTAGGTCACAGACTCATAAGTATATAAGAATGAAGAAAGCTTGCAGAGCATAAGTAAGCCAGAAAGTGGCATCACTATATTGTTTGTTTTTGCCTTTTGCTCTGGATATAATACAAGCAGCTGCTAAAGCACCTAGTACTACAACTTCGTTGCTGAGATAAACTGTTTGGAATGGTAACTTGACAACCTCAAATTGCCATTAAGAGGCTCTAGGATAGGGTATTTTATCATAGCCAAAGGAATGAAATTTGAATACTAGATATACACTATTCTAAGAAAATGACTTATTTGTTAATGGATGATTGAATCTACAGTGCTAAATCTATGCCACAGAGCCAAATTTAGGAATGGTGATCAGAGTCTCTAAGTTGACCAGACACATTTGAGTTGATAGTCTTGACATTTTGGCTATGTCTACCTTCATCTAATGTCTCAGGTAAATATAGCTATCTACCGAAAACAAATCATACTTGTTTTTCTGAAAAAAAAAATGAACTAAACATTTCTATTTTTAATTACTAAACTTTCACTTAAATATTAACCAATATTTACTTTGAATATTTTATATTTTAGACCTAGCCTTTCATAACTTTGTTTTTGTGTATAAATTTTATATTTAATTTCCAAATATAATACTCTTATAATTTCCCTCTTCCTCATTCATTTGTGCCACTATTAATGCCTAGTTTCATATGGTTTTGAGAAAAAAAAAGTCTAGTGTCTTTAGAACCTCTGCCCAATGGTACAACTATAATGGTAAAGGAACTGAATACATTGGGCTAGAGTCACTGGGTTTTATTCAGTATTAGTTAGTGAAAAATTATAACAGGCTATGATGTTTCCCAGTACCAGTACAGTACATCCTTTCTCTGAATGTACAATGAAATGATTGTGCAGAAATATGGGATGTAGCATGTGTTTAGCACCCATACTCAACACAAAGTATCTGAGTCCAAGGTCTGGGATTGTTTCAAAGAGATCATTTTCCCAACACCCATCACCAAATAAGTCATGTGAATGCTGTCTAGTCTGCTTCTCTCCAGTGGCCACTTAGTCCTTTTTCTGTGGAAATCATCCTTTGTCTTTTTTACAAACAAGGAAGATAGTGTACTGAGTCCAAGTTTAGCACTTCTTACTTCCCCAGTTTTCCCTGTGGCTCAGTGTGGCTTACATTTCATAGTATTTAGTAGGGAGAAAATATGGTTTCTTCTAGTGAATAGTGCCAGCCTCCACTCTGCAGACAAAACAGCATGGAGTCCCTTCAGAGCTCCCCAATATGAATAGCTGCAACTTAGAGACATTAGTCTTGAGTTCGTCTGGGAACATTTGTTTTTTCTTATGGCTCTAACAAATTAGTTTACAAATAGATTTGTAGACCCAATAATCATATAGAATACTGCCAACATTAAAAGTTAGAAGAAAATAAGGAAAAGTCAATCAATTGACGACATAATATGATTTGATTGGGAATAAGGAAGGTATACAAGTGTGGTTTCAAGATGAAACTGAAAAACGCCCCAGCAGTGTCTCTTTCTTCAAAGTATCTCTTTGAAATTGAGGTGTGATTGAGAAATTTTATTTTAAAATAAGAATAAACATATAAATAAGGAAACAGAGCAATGACAAGAAGAAAACTTCATTCTCCAGGGACCATAGCTCTAGGCGTCCCAGAGTCAATTGTGTAACGTGTTATCAGACTCCATCAGCTATTACAAACAATTAGCTCAGCCATCACTGTGGATTTATTCTTCCAAACCACCACATCGTCAAATGACCCCTGGCTTGGTTGTGTTGTTAAAAAAGCAGCAAATAAAACAACCCCTGCAGCTCTCTCTAAACTTCTCCACAGCATTCTTCATTATTAAACAGCTGGCACTATAGCTATATGAAATTTCATTAAATTAACCTTAATGGCTTTGTGATTTAGCAAATGCACACATAATAAAACTTTAGGATGTCACTTCCACCATTACTTCAGATCTCTTATATTAAAGTTGTGGCATTGTGGATATTTGAAACAAATATTAAGGTTATATAATAACCTGCATTTTTATCTTTAGCTTATACTCTATTTTATCATCAGCCTATTTTCTGTCATTTTGCTTCATGACTGAAGCGTATCACCATGACATTAATGGTCTCATTTTTATTTCTGTTTGACCTTGACATCACTAATAGACTAAAATTTTACTATTTGATGACCTATATTGTTTGAAATAATGGTGTTCAGCATCAGTGTGGAAATCCCAGTTCCCGAGGTTGTTAGAGAAGTGCATGATCACACTTTGCTCTTAAATAGAAGGCTTTCACAACTGTGTGTGTGTATGTGTATACTTTGAAAGTTATTCTTATTGTGCAGATGAAGTGAAGAGTTTTAAAACAATTAATGCTTCCAAGTTCATGCAAGACAACAAACAGAAACAAGATGTAGGTTTTGTGCCCTTCTAAGATTCGGTGATTCTGTCCTTAGTATTTGAGTAAAGACCATGTGGCTTCATTTGCAGTTCTTGCTGCGGTGAAAGCTGGTAAGAGAGCCTAAGAACATTGGTCAACTTTGATTGACATTATAGGATAAATGATTAGAATCAGATACTATGATCTTTCCAGGTTTCAGCTCCAGCCATATAATAGGAGGAAAAAGTTCAGTATGTATGGGTGACACATCAAAGAATCTGCTAGAGTCCCTTTGTTAGACATATGCTCAGTGTGGCCTTTTACTTTTAGTATTATAACCTTTTTTTTAAAGTGGGTATAATTTTACTTAATTTATAAAAATTAGATTTAAAATTACATCTGAGATATGTATACACCATAGCCTGACAAAGAATGCTAACTGTGGCTACTTCTGTACACTTATTATTTTGACAAATTAAAATCTACTCCTAACATTGTTACTTACACAATATATGAATTTTAATTACAGGCACAATGTATACAGAATATCTCTCAGGTATAGTTCTTCTACCAATCTTAAAATGTAAATTCTATGACCAACATTTCTCAGTCTCTGGTTACTACCAAGCTACTCTTTATTTCTATGAGTCCAGTCTTTTAATAATAATTTTAATTGGCACAATAATTATGTATACTTATGAAGTACAGTGTGATAATTTTATATGTAGCATTTAGTGATCATATCCTATTACTTTGTATTTTCTGCTCCTGAAGTACTGTTTTAAACTGAGAAACTTCAACATTGTCTTCTAGTGTTTTATATAATATATAATAAGCTATTAAAATCTATTTTCACCTTATTGCACCTTAGAGTAGAATCTCTTCTGTCTGTCTATATTCTGCTTGCGTGGGTTTATTTGACTTGTCTTGATTTAACACTTAATGTTTGGAGTTTTGGTGTTTGATATTTCCACTTCATCAGATTATTATGATTTACTTGATTTTTAAGTTTGACTAGGCATTCAACTTCCTGTACGTAATATTTGCTCTTCACATTGCCATCATTTGATACTTACATTGACAGCACTGCAATGAACATTGAGATATCGATGTCTCTTTGACGTACTGATTTCATTTTCTTTGAATGTTAATGCAAACATGGATTACTAGGTCATCCTATCCATTTGCCAGCCACAGTTCACAATTTTTGCCTTCTTGTTCCCCCAGCATTTGGAATATACAAATGTATGTTTCTCTGCGTCACACACAGGCGCCTTGTCTGCGTGGGCAGAAAACACCTTGGACTGGGTTCGTACTGAAGAGCTAAACTTCCTAAAATAGAGATGAGCTGCAAGAAAGAATATCATTTATTAATTACACACGGGAGAACCCAACCCTCTCCCGCATGTCCCATTGTCTCTGCTGAGTGTGTCTCAGTGTCGCATTCTCAATGGCTCAATGTCCCAATGGTGCGCGGTCCAATCCTCAGCGGAGCTGTGTCCAGAAGGCGGGTCCAATCGAGTAGGCATGACGACATTGGTGGTCGGTCCGGGCGACGAGTGGGCGTTGACAGTAGGCGGTCCGACGACGCTGTGTTCTGGGACGTCCGGGGAAGCAACTCTTAGCGTGTCTGTAAGGGGCGCAATACAATGCTTAGAGGGTGGTGGGCGAGACCCAACATACAAAAAGAATGCAAGATAGAAATTGCAACTCAGTGTGAAAATTAGCTTTAGACATTTCAGTCTTCAACTGTCTGTTATAGCCAGTAAGAAGATATTTCCTATCTGGTCCTCACTATAATGTCCCTATGCCCATAGAAACGTTGAACACTTAATGTAGTACTGGTGAAATGAATCTTGTTTCTTTAATGGGCTCAGGCAGAGTGAAGCAGTTGGAGGAGTTCCTTGCAAGGACTGAGTGACACCTATAATGGGTTTTATTCAAGCCCTGGAAATCCTAACTGCTCTGAGTTTGAGAAATATTATTAGCACTCCTTTCCTGGAGGTCCGTCTCATAGAACAAGTTGAGGTAAGTACTTGCTTCTACTTGACAGGACCAGAGCCACTCTGATAATTTATTGGCTGCTGTTCTTTTCTTTCCATCCAAACTGCTCTCTACTTCAGGAGCTACTGAGCAAACAGAAATGCACAGAAACTTCCATCTCTGTAACCCAGCTGCGGCGAGGATGAATTTCTCACCTCCCTTTCTGAAAACATGAGCATTTCCAGCCGTGACTCTGCTCGAACTAGCATACCACTCAAATGTACGCTCTCTTGGTTCCCCTCCAGATGCAGAAGTATATTTCCAAGGCCATGGTTTATTTTGAGTTCATTTTATCTGTTTTTGGATGCTGTTGCTAAAACTTCTTTCCTATTTCCAACCTCTGTTATTTCTGTAGATTGCCAATAGAGGAGTCCTGCAATTCATGAATATATGTGAAAAAATTTCAAGGCTGTGTTAAAGCCATATGTGAAATTCTTGGCAAACTGAAACTATTGTCAAATCAATGAGCTTTCTGTTCTGAAGTGAGTGGATGACAACTAGTTGACTCTGGTACATGTGCAAATGACCACCATAAAGACAGAGTTAGTTTCTAACTGTAGCAGGTGTTCAAGGGCTCAATGCTTTGTCAATGATGTGTATTTAAGAATAACCTTGCTTCTGCATTGCCACTCCATTTATGCTCAATATATTGGTTTAAATATAAGCTCCAGTGCACCTGGAAAACCTTGAATCAGCTAAGGGGTTTAGGAAAAAAAATTCTAACTTCCTGAGGATAGGGCTTTGTGGGCATCAACTAAGAGCCTTAACTAACACTGGGACTTTAACACAGAGAGCAGCAAGCAAGTGCTTTGTAGCAAAGCCAATGACTTGACAACTGAGATTAGATTCTGTTTGACAAATCTGACAGTGCCAGAAAACTAGAGACTGGGGGATTGTCTCTAAGGTTTTTTGATTATCTAGATATGAGAGCTAAGTGCCTGGACTAGAGTAGGAGGACCCAGTGCAAGATACAGAACGGAGAAGCACAATTGCAACAATGTCTCTCTCTCTCTCTGAGAGCTCTAGGAAAGTTTGAAACATTAAGGGAAGATTCTCCTCATCTGTTCTGTGTACTCGTTGTCTTTAAAGCTCCATTGTCCTGGTTCTCCCTCTGAATATCTTCTTGGCTCATGATAGACATTTTTAAACAAGTGGCTCAACCTTTTCTGGAATCTTCTCTACATTCTGTGGGTTTGTTTTCTTATTTTGAACTTTGTTCACAGACCTTGTTAATGTAATCTGTAAGCTAAGTGAAGGAAACCATTCCTTAAATAATGGTGTAGGAGAAGTGATGAGCTCTGAACACACTGGTACCACAGCTATGAAAATATCCAACACACGCGGTAATGTTCAAGAGTTCTTCCATAGTGTACAGCTGGCTCCAACACACACAGTCACGCCTGAGAACTATACCGTGGGTTATCGCTGGCTAAGGAGCTAGAGAGTCGAGTGCAGGGCTGTAACTATCAAAGCCATGACAGTAGTTAAGGAAGGAAAGCGAGGAAGAATAGAAAGGAGTTAAATAAAGAATGGTTTCATCTTTGCTAACAATGGCGGCCTTAAGCACATGACAGTGTACAAACCCAACTGAGTGCGAATAGCTCCGTGCCCAGGTTTCCCTGGGAGACAAAACTAGGAAAGTTCCCCAGGCAAAGGTGTCTTTGTTTGTTTGTTTCTCATACAGAAGTTTTGGACTTTTCCATAACCAACTTATTACTCATGATAGTAGCTACTCCCTTATTAAATTGTTATATTAAATCGGGAGAAAATAACTGTTCACATGAGCCTTTTGTGAAGTGGTTGTAATTACCTCATTGTAGTCTCATCCTCCTTCCACTAATGAAATGACAGACTAAATGGAGCACACGAATAACAATGTGCACTGGGAGGCATGAACTCTTCAGACTTATCATTGAGACAGAGATCATTTTGTGTACCATTAATCGGCAAGCGAACACATGAAGACTGGGAAATTTTGTTTGGAATTAAAGGATCCTTGAGATATACACAGATCCTAAACAGTTCTTAAAATCCCTTACATACTACAGTTAAGCAACCTGCAATATATTTGAGTGAAAAAATAGATCCATTCAGAATATCAGAGGCTAATAATGACTGTCAGTGGAATCTGAATTCAGCTTAGATGTGACAAAAGGTTAGTCTTAGCATCATGAACACAGATTTTGCTTCCAACCTGTCGAGCCTGTGATGTCTGCACCTTCTCCCACACATACATGGCCTTGAGCAGTTTGGCCTAGAGCCATTTTTATTTCAGCAAATCACTTCCCATTGTTGTACATTTTAAGGATGTACTGAAAGGTACTTTCGAGTTTGAAAAACATCAATTGATCACATGCCGCTGATAACTAACTTACAGATGCTTTCATGTAACCACAATGTTTTCTATAACAGTTAAACCACGTCTGGAATAGTAATGAGCATGAGCTTCTCTATTGTTACTTTTACAAAAAGCCGTTTGTTTATCTAACCCGTGAATCATATCATATGTTTTTAATTTTCCATTCTGTATAACACAGATTAGCAAGTTTCTGCAATGAGGCACAGGATAAATACTTTCTGCTGAGTGAGAAAAGAGCATTTATTCTAATACCCCAATCTTTCGTATTACATAAAAGCAGCTACAGACATTGTGAGCAGCAATGGGTACAACTGTTTTCTAATCATACTTTGTTTACAAGGAGGCAAAACACTGCAGGACACAGTTTCTAGACTCTATGAAATTTCTTCTCTGACCCAGGGTATGAAAAAAAAAATATATATATATAGTGTGTATATGTGTGTATATTATCTATAATATAATATATCATATAAATGTATATGTGTTATATAATATAAAATATATGTTATATAAAACATTATATGTTGTAATTATGCATAATGTATATAATTATCAGATTATTATTTGAATATTTTTATATGTTTATGATATTGAGTTAAAATTAAATTATGTGGCCTACTCTGAATATCAATATCCTGACAGCCTGTCACTCCCTAAGGAGTGATACATTGATTACACAAATGAAATGATCATATAGATCTGTCAGAAAGATGAAGGTCACAGTGGGAGATGACTAGTTCTAACCATGAAGCACATCTCATCACCAGGGGCTCTTTTTATTTTATTTTTGCCTCAGTCTGTTTTGCCGCAATTCCACAGGACTACACATCTTGTGAGGATGTGGCTTAGGTTCCGATTCCTAATGCTGCAAAGTCCAAGCTTGTGGTGCCAACCATGTGACTGCCTTCTTAGGAACACACTCTTCTTCTGTGGTGATGGCTTCATGCTGTGTTGTCTGCATAGAGGGAAGTTGTGTCTCCATAGAAGGAAGCAGCAGAAGAAGAAAGCCCAGTACTGTGTAGGGACCTCTGTTAAGATAATCTTTATCTCCTTTGCATAGGAGAATCCTTCATGGCATAATCACTTGTGAAAGCCCACATCTTACGATACCATTACATTGGTAACGCTAACTTTGTTGAGGATACATTGAAACCACAGCATACCACAGTTGGCATTTGGAGAAAAAAATACTGCCTACTGCCGTATGCCTTATACTGTCTATTGTTTCTCTCTCTCTCTCTCTCTCTCTCTCTCTCTCTCTCTCTCTCTCTCTCTCTCTCTCTCTCTCTCTCCAATGTGTGTGGGTGCATGTGTGAATGCTCATTTGCATGTGTCTTTCTGCATCTTTGTAACTCTCTCTCTCTCTCCTTCTCTCTCTCTCTCTCTCTCTCTCTCTCTCTCTCTCTCTCTCTCCATTTCATACATACAAACAGAGCCATACACACATTTTGTTTGCCTTTTAACTCTTGAATTATTCTTTATAAATCTCTTCTGCAAATACATGCAGTACCTCCCCAGTGCACTGATTCCTCCCGGAGGTGACTACACCACTGTGCACTGACTTGAAAGTTTGTCATTGCCCAGGCCATGGAGAGTGAAAGCATGGTAATCAAATAGGCAAGGATCAAATCCCCAAGGTCATCTGTGTCCCATGCTAGATGGGCTTTGTTTAACTAAGACCAGCAAATTCAGGACATAAGAACACTATAAAATACACATCTGAATGTTTTCTCAAAAAAAATGAGTGATGCATCACTGTATAGAGATTGGATTATAGAAGAATGGAGTGAGATGGGAGATGTATTAGCAAGATAGTGAAACCTGATCATGTTAAGGAAGCAACTGAGGAAGCAAGCAAGTCTTAGAGGAGTATTCTGCTTTTGTTTGGGGGATAGCACATTTGTAGCACAGAGAATAGCTGAACAACAAAGAAGGTGAGTGTGGAGTTTAACAATAACTTTAAGGTTTAGGGATTAAACCCTTGGAGGAGATGTGAAAACACACAGGAGTTGTTGCCCATAACAAGGGGGGAAAATAATAGTTCTGCTTTCATTCTTCTTGTATTAGAATCAAATGGTGTGTGTGTGTGTGTGTGTGTGTGTGTGTGTGTGTGTGTATGTATGTGTATATATATCAAGTAGAAAATAAAACAGTAAAGTACATGAATCAGAGCCGAACATAGAAATATCCCACACCATCTGAACTGGCCATCACCAGTGAGGATTTCCTGCATCCTTGTGTTCTGTGTGGTCTTCGACTGTGACTTTCACAGTGCTGAAAGAGGTTCTCCCTGACACCTAGGTTCAAGGGATGGTAAAAACCACCTTAATTATGGTTTTAAACATATATTTGACTGAAGCACATAGTATACTATTTACGGAGGTGCAAAAAAGTTCCAGAGACTTTCAAGGAAGCAAGAGCTCAGCAGTATGTGTACCAAAGGTGGAGATTGTCACAGGTCTCTGCTGGCAAGCATGTCTCAGACGAAGTTGTGTTTCAGTGACCTTTCTCTTGGCTCCACCTCTATTTGTTAAGCATAGTCCACACTGGAGAGCTGAGAATACAGGAGAGTTTAGGTAGTAATTTTAGGTGCAATGATGAATGATGCTTTCTGTTTATAATCTGTTTTTATTTTTGTTTGTTATTTTTCCTGTTCTACCAAAGGAACAACAACAACTAAAAAGAAAACCAAAGTTAAATTCCTTGAAAATGCATTCTAGGGATTTTCATATATAGTAAAATTATTATAACCATTTATGAAGCCAGCTTAGATATCAATAAAAATTGAAACTAAAGCTTCAGTTAATAAGGTTGTCTGGACTTGTTCACTGTGTTAGAGTATGTATCTAACACTCTGTATTTATGACTAGTCAGGAGTCCAAACCTTGGGCTTTCTCAGTTCTTCCTTATGATCTTGAGCAACATTCAGTTCATAATCCGGAACTGAAGGATTACTTCCAATGTCAAATCTATATTTAATCTTTAGAAAGTACACATGAAACTCTGATATTGATATGTATAAATGCAGACACCATAGATCCCTTTATATTTTATACTAGGGCTACAGGTATATTCACATTTAAAATTTGAGGTATAGGGAACTTTCAGGATAGCATTTGAAATGTAAATAAAGAAAATAACAATAAAAAAAATTTTAAGGAAAAAAAAATTTGAGGTAATCTGATTTCAGATTTTAGGGACCAGAAAGCCTAACAAGAAACCATGAAGTCTGGACAACAGAAGTAAGAGTCAGAGGTGTTACTGGAATACAAGGTTTCAATCAATAGTTATTAATTGGCTACTAGTGAATTAAAATAGCAAAAGCATGTGGACTTGAATGTTTCTTTTAATATATGTTTTAAGAAAACTGTCATGTTCTAAATACGGCACCTGCCTAGAATCCCAGTACTTGGAAGGTAAAGAAGAAGGATCATAAAGTCAAGGGTAGCCTGGGGCAGTGAGACTCTAATGAAAAAAAAATCTATCCAAAATATGAATGTTGATAAAGAAAAATCTACATGATTCCATTGCTGAAACAACCTAGGTTTGGCTGATCTCTTACACAGATAACTTGACTCTGACAGCGATTCGGGAAGCCATCACCATCTTCCGTGGGCTGAGCAACTGAAAGCCTTTTCATAGTCAGCCTTTTTCAGGGAAACCAGAATGGCCCTCAGGGTATGTTGTATCATAGAGAGAAAGATGGGGAGGATGTGCCCCAGACCACTGATGGCATTCCCGAAGAGAGAAATGACTGTGAAAGCTGTGTTGGATACTGAGTGGAGATTATTTTACATATAAATGGCAGTTTGAGTTACTTGAAGAAAGACCATTTTTTAAAACCCTATCCAAAAATCTTATTGCCACCATCAAATTCTGATTAAGTCTCCTACCAACCCCATAACCTTCCACATATCAAGATCCATCTCAAGGATGGATGGTAAGGAGAAAAGGCTCTTGTACTAGCACTGTGTCATTAGAGATAGGAATACACTCATGCCCTCCATTTTCCTTCATCAGATGACCCAAAACTCTAATTGCCTTATTAAATAAGATTTAGGATGTATCTCCTTTGTAGCCAAAGTATTATCCAGCAAGGAGAAAATAATAGGAAACGTGAGATATGGCCTTCAGACCCAAGTCCTGTCTATTTCATAGAAAAGACTTTTAAAATAAATCAAAATCTTAAGCTGAGTTGGAACCATTTAAAACAGAAAGATGAAAACCTGGCAATTGGAGATGGGACAGATGGGCAATAGGAGCAGGACTATTTCTCAATGGGCTGTGAGAAAAAAAAACATTGTAGACACAGAAAACACGCTCATTGACCCAGCCTGTCACGGAAGAAAACTCTTAGAAACAGTTCAGTTCTGAGAAGTTTTAACACCAACATTTGGGGTTCCTGAACCCCCATTATCAATGCAGTTTAAAAGGTCAATTCTCAAGACCTGTTAGTGGATAACAAGTGTGTATTCACACTTACCAAGTGTGCGCACACTCGGCGTCTGGTACATAGACACCAGGAATATTCACTCTCCTGTTCAATGATGCAAAGCATACTTCTTTCACTAGAAATGCCCAGAAACGTTTGGGACAGTGGCAAAGCTAGAATCTTTTACTACAGATATATATAGTAAGCGAAATGAAACAAACCTCTCTTTTTGTTCAAAAATTTTATCAAAGTCAAGGCTATTTAAAAACATGTTCCCTTATAAAAATTCAAACTTTCCAAAACTGCTGTAACTGTACCAATTTAATTATACTGACGGCAAGAACCCCGAAGTCAACATACCTATCAATACTTTCAGGTGAGAACCAGAGTTAGACTCCATTTATTTCCAAAGAAATTCAACAAAACATACATCTGTACTGAAGAAGAAAAAAAAGAAACTCTTCAATGGCATTAAAACTGAACTTGACAAAAATAGTCCCAGCTGTGCACAAACCTGTATGTCCCTCCTCCTCATGGCACATTAATTATACCGCTGAAGTGCCCTGAGCTACTTGACGCCCTTGTTTGTTTTGTTGGAAGGGAATATGAAAAACACTGTTGACAGCGGATGTTGACAGTGTTGGCAGAGACTGGGAAACCTGGTCTTGCCGCATTGCATTGTGTTTAAGAAGCATTTTAAACTGACTGTAAACTTGTTTAGATTGTGATGCTGAAAACAGCACAAGAGGAAGCTCTGCTTCTGCTTCCAGGACACCACTAGCATCTTTGTTCTAACCCAGAAGTACAAGGGAATTCACTTTCCATCTATTCTGTTACTCCTGAAAAATCCTAACCAGGGAACATGGACAAAGTGGTGACGTTTTTTTAAATACATTCTTCCTAAAGAATAATCCACTTAGTTTATTTAACATTCCAAAGTCATCATGTATGTGTGTGTGTGTGTTTTCTAAGAAAGAACAGCCATTTTTAAAAATTTGACATGATAATGGGATAGTATTTAGCCTATAAATTCTGTCTCAGAGAAGAACAGAGAATAAGCCCTTCCTGTCCCTTTATGTCCTTCTAGCCTATCTTGATGGCCTGATCCATAGGATAACTTCTCAATAGTCTCCTTGAGTTTCCTAAAGCAGGTATGGTCTTCTCCACAGGAACTTAAAACCTCCTTGTGCATTTGATGAGGAGACATAAAGGTACGCAATGATCATGTGAAGCTTTGTAACAGAACAGTGATCTTTGCATTTACACTCAAAAGAATGTATACTCATGCTATGCTCATAGAAAGCATGCATCCGGGACAGTTGATTAACAAGAATAAACCAACCTCAGTAGAATGAACAGGTAGATGGATCTGTATGTAGGGTGAACTTCTCAGAGCAAGCACCCCCATGGGAGTTGAAAGTAGATATGGTGTCCATGAAGAAAACCATCTGCATGTCAACTGAGATTTATGCTGTTCCTTAACAGCCAGGAGACCGTAAACACTCTAAATATCCTCATCCTTCTGCTACTCCATTACCTGAGCACCTGTGATACTGCCAGCTACAAGATCATTTCAGGGATAATGTCTGATGTGTTGACTTGGAATTAGGGCCTATCAAATCGCAAGATCATTGTCTCTCAGAAGATACCTTGAGACTCCCAGATATATGTGGGTTGCGTAACACCACTTTCTCCAGCAGAATACACACACACATGCATGCAGACATACACATGAACATGTATGTAATATATATGTGTATGTCTCTCTATGTGTGTATTTATATGTATACAAATGTGTGTATATGTATAAGAATATATGCCAGTCCCTAGCAGCCATCAAGATGGTGAATCTGAAATTCTACTAGTTATATTTAAAATGAAGACCTAAGATAGAGAATCATTTCATGTTTCCAGGTTGTATTCCAAGTGAAACAAACAATGAAGCTAATATTTGTGTGATATGAACCCATGGTCTTATGTTTCCTTGAGAAATAGAATTTTGACACTCATTCTCAACTTGATGAAGCATTTCTCTGTAAACATTAGCTTGTATAAAAACAGGTTTGTATACCTTTATATGTTTTTATATTCCTTAAACCTTATCCATACATCACACATGCATACAGGCATATATGTGAATTAATGTGTGGATTATCAGTTCAGTGCTATAAAACATTGGAAAGCTCGGCCAAAGGGTGTAATTTGACCTGAAATTCTCAAAGGCGTTTAACAAATATTTTCACATCTCTTCTGTACTCATTTCCAACTTTAATTTTATAATAAGTTTTATGACAGTGTAAGGCTCAAGGAGAGACAGTACTTTTTTAAATGTCCTAAGAAAAAAACAAATCTATATTTTATGTGATTTAAGAAAAAATAATTAGAAGGAAATATTTCCATACAGGAATTCTATAAGCACACAACAGGAATTTAATTAAAAGTGGAAATTCCCACTAACTACTAACCGGCTACTAACTCAGAAAATCTGGAATTGTGACTGCCAGTGATACCGTTAGAGCCCCCTGTGGCCAGTGGTGATACCGTTAGAGCCCCCTGTGGGCAGTGACACCGTTAGAGCCCCCTGTGGGCAGTGACACCGTTAGAGCCCCCTGTGGGCAGCTTAATATTTGGCCAAGTTTGAGAAGCATCCTTCCTTCACATGGCCCTGCCATGGCATTTCACTGGGCCAGGTGGTCTAGTTTAATACATAAGCACGGATGTTTTTAAGTACATATTTAAGTGAAATGTGGGTAATGGGGAAGAGATCTAATCTACTGAAAGCTCAATCATATTTTATGACATCTTTTTTTAAGATCTGGGGAGGGATTCTATGAGCGCTTGTGTATCCCTGGATTATAATTGGTTATATGACCAATTTGCCAGGCTGCTAAGGTCTTTGCAACTAGCTCTTAGAGCCGCATAATGTACTGCACGGTCTCACGAGGCAGGCTAGATCATGTAAAGCACAATGCACTTGTCTGAAGCTCTGTAAATGTGAGCCGATCCGTCAGCTGTGTGTCGCTTTAATGCAACATGACACGGGTGATTTATGGTGAAATCGGGGCTCCCAGCAGATACAGACCACAGGTCCTTTCATGGGCAGAACTCTGGTGAGAACCACACAGTGTGCAGCACGTGTGAGAGCAATGGTCCCTTCTTCATCTAGGAGCAGACAGAGAAACGGGCACCGTACAGTTTCTTGTCTTCTTTCATTGTTTGAAAGAATTTCACACATACACTCCATATTGGTGGGAAGAAAGATCCATCATCCCATCCCTTCAATTCTGTCATTGTAACATCACTTTTTCCTTCCAAATTCTCATGCTCCTGGGTTTTTTTTGTTTGTTTGGTTGGTTGGTTGGCTGGGACTATTTGATTATCTTTTTGTTTTTTTCTTTTAAGCTGAGACCTGAATGTAGGACTATGGACTAGTATCACAGTTCTTATGTAGGACTATGGACTAGTATCACAGTTCTTAATGAGGTCATGCTCCAGGAGGGTGCAAGCTTCCCATGTGGTTGTGTATTTTGTAGAGATCTACAGTACTTCCAAGTTTCCCCACTGTGAGAAACAATCCCCCAATCACAACTGACCTGTAAGGACCATGCAACCATCTAAGTAAACATTAGGTAGCTTATCTGCAAGTTTAGTTATCTTGAAGTATTTAATAACTACAATTTCTGTTATGATTCATGTTCTTTATGACTTTTTAAAGAACTTGGTCAAGATTTATCATCAGACCTGTGAGACGAGGTAGTATATAATAAAATGTAGCCCTATTTGGCAATGCTTTGTGCTTTCATTCTTTGGAAATGGCTCCCCTGAATCCAAGAGTCCTGGGGAAATTAGGAACCTGGTTGGAACACTGTCCAGAGAAATGATCCAGATTTTCTATCCAATGCTTGGGGTTGAACCCCCAAGTAAAAGGAGTCTATGTAAATACTTTACCTGCATGAAAGGCAAGAATAACCCTGCTCTTTTAGAAAATAAGGACTAAGCATATTTACAAAATACACAGAATAATTGAAAATACAAATTAACCTACAAATAAGTCAGGGGTAGTAAAGGAAGAAACAAATGTGTGTTCTAAAACCTCACATGCATTTTTTATTTCAAAGGCCTAGCTCACATATCAGTAGGCTTCATTCCTGGATGTTGGATTCAAGAATGCTCTTCATTGCCAGGGCTTAATCTGTTACCATCTGTGGACACTGCAATGGGTGCTTATGATCTTAGATTGTGTTGAAGTTTTTAATATTTGAGGAAGTGCTGTGGGAAATTATGAACGTTGTTGTAACACTGTCCAGAGAAATGAGTCAGATTTTCTATCCAATGCTTGGGGTTGAACCCAGGACCTCATGGATGTGCTCTGCCATGAAGCCACATCCCAAGGGGTTAAATAGCAGTGGACACCATCAAAGAAAATACTAACCTCATAGGGAAAGGCTATACAAATGTAGAAGTTATATTTTATAAAGTGTGTATATACCTTAAGGAGAGAGATTTTTAGAATAACAATTTCTTCATTTTTTCATAGGATTTTAATACTTCAATACTTTAGGATTATTATAGTATTTTAATACTTTAGTATTTGTTTTTTTATTCACTTAATTATGTTTGTGATATGCCTTCTGCCAAGCAATCATACACTAATAAGCTTCCCATCTGTTTATTTTCACTGAAGTGTTAGGATTTTGACAGAAAACACTACGGTTTGATACAAAGAAACCTGGCATTCTGATCACATTAAAGAATATAAAGTTTCCAAAGACATTTAGATCGAAGACACTTCTGCATTGCATGAAGGACTGAGAAGTAATTGAATGAGAAGACCAAGTGACAAGAGGGATCCCCTTTTTCTCTAGCACCATCTCAGGAACACAGCCTGCTTTCCCTCCATTGCTAATAAGAACCTACTGGCTTTGACCTCTTCTTGTCCTCAAAGTGCATTGTTCTTAGAAAAGCTGAGGAGATGTGAGGGCTCTTTTTTTTTTTTTTTTGTGGTGGCATCCTACCCCTGGCTTTGCCATTTCTGGAAGATCTTAAACTCTTCATCTTCAACCCCACACTAATGAATCATATAAAATATGTGAAGTTTATCCTCATATTTAATTACTGCCTTTTCTGTTATCAACCAGAGCAAAGCTCCCAAATTTCTTGTGCACAAAGCAGTGAATTTCTAAACATCAGCACCCCAACTAAATTAAAAAAAAACAAACATCGGCCATCAGTGGGAATAGAGGCTCCTTGGTCTTCCAAACTCTATATGACCTAGCACAAGGCAAGGCCTGGGCCAAGTAGTGGGAGTGGGTGGGAAGGGGAACAGAGGTGGGGGGAGGGGTATGGGAAACTTTCGGGATAGCATTTGAAATGTAAATAAAGAAAATAATAATAATAATAATAATAAAAAAGAAATAGGAGGAGGGGGAATGGGATGTTTCTGGGGATGAGGGTGGAAATCAGGAAAGGGGATAATATTTGAAATGTAAATAAATAAAATATCCAATAAAAAATAAATAAAAGTGAAAATAAAACAAACAAACAAACAAACAAACAAACCTGAATAACTTTGAAAGGACATGCAACCTAGCACTGGAAAAGAGAATAGTTCTGATGTGTAGTCAGCAGCAATGGGTGTTGATTAATGGTTGCTTTCTTTGCTCTCTGACAAAGCTTTTACTAAGGAATGATCAGTTCTCGAACTGAAGAGATGGCTCCGTAGTTAAGAGTGCTTGTTGCTCTTGCAGAGAAGCAAGAATCAGTCCCTAGCACCCACATAATAGTGAATAATTATCTTTGACTCCAGTCCCAGAACATCTGATAACCTCTTCTGGTTTCGCAGGCACCTGTTGACCATGTGGTGCACATAGGCATGCAGGAAGACACCCTCACATTTAAATGTGAATTCTAATTCTTTTGCTCTGTAGTCGGACTGAGACTTAACATTCCCAAAAGGCTCTGGGCAATTAGATAATACTCACTGTACATTGTCCAGTTGATATCAAGGGTATTTATTTTCTTGTGAAACACAGTCCCACTGGTGCCTGCTTCACGGGATTTAGGTGAAGTCAAGGAAAGAAACCAGCCGAGGGAAATATTCTGCTTCCCGTGATGTCTACGTAGTATGAATGTTTAGAACACAGAATGCAAATTTGTGAGGCTCGATTGGCTCTTATGTGAAGAGAGAGGGTTTGAGGATACTTCTATGTGTCATAGTTTATGATTGCACTACATACTAATGAAAGACTGTAAGGATAATCCATTGAGTGGGGGAGTGTTGCGTTCTGAATTGCCAGATCAATTGTCACAGTGTAGGCATGCTACCCGTCTGTTCTGGAGAGAAGATCCAGCCCTTGGGAGGGAGTTAGAGAAGGATTTCAGTCATTTTATAGTATTTGAGCTATGAAAGTATGAAATAGTAGCAAATAACTGAAAGAAAGGCAAACAGAAGAAGGGAGATGCTGTGGGATGCAGTGGCCTTAGAGACTGAATTTAAGCAGAGTCTAGGCTGTAAGGTTTGGTTTATCTTCTTTTCGTTTTGACACAACAAAGTAACCACTGAAACAT
The DNA here is from genome assembly GCF_900095145.1 of Mus pahari. Classification (NCBI taxonomy): domain Eukaryota; kingdom Metazoa; phylum Chordata; class Mammalia; order Rodentia; family Muridae; genus Mus; species Mus pahari. The sequence goes on from NC_034597.1 coordinate 104,532,897, forward strand.
GATAGTGATCTCTAGATTGCAGTTTCTAGTTGATCTTTTACAAAGCTCACCATTTCTGCCTGCTTTAATGCAGACCAGGTAGGTATACAATGACTAGAGTAGTGGTGCAGAACCAAGGATATGAAGGAAAAGAATGAGCTCGTGGGTTACTCAAAGACAAATGAAAGGTAGTAAGTAGAGGGCCAGAGCCCCAGAAGCCTGTGGCTCTCTGAAGGACAGATGATGTGAAGGAAAGAGAATGAATAAGCTAGTGGCTAGAGAATGTGATGTTTCAAATTGAGTCTACAGAAAGCTAACTACTGTGAGCAGAGACGAGGCCTCGTGCGCAGTTGCCCGAGGCGCGCAGTGATGCCTCTCTGTTCCCAGGAATTACTGAAGTGATGAATGGGTGAGAAAGAGAACCAGATCCACGCCTTTGAACGTGCACTTTCTAATTGGGACCAGATTTGAAACTGACACAGGTCTACTGTGAACCCAATTATTTGACTTGAACACGTGTAAATGACATGCTAACATGCACAAGTACTTGACAGCGAACTGAAACTTTAGCCAAGCAGGTGATAAGACGTTAAAATTTAAACTCTGGAAAATTAGGTCAGTCAACCATAAAAAAACAAGACTTAATAAGCAGCAGATGACATTTTGTCCAACTCTATTAGATTTTGCAGTGCAAGAAAAATATAAGTTATTCAGATCAAGTGCTTGCTGTGCTGTGAAGTGCTATGTGCATTCTCTGCTCCAGGCTTGCTACAATTCCCATAAAATAAGGACATGTGGCTGGCTACCAATGAGGTCCTTCAGAATGTGCCCCCATCAACAGGGACAGCATTTTAGAATGCACAGGCACACTAAGACATTTCATAACATTTATAAATGCTTTTCATAGTAGAGTAACATTTTACTATTTTCATGTAAAAATGTCAAATAACTAATCTGTTCAAAGGATCTGCCAATCCTTGATGAAGAGTGTTCTTTTTTTTTTTTTTTGAGAATTTATTTAAGCAAATATAACTGGTTTGTTCTGAGCTAGACATCCGATGAAGCTCCCATCTCAAAGTTTACTTGGTTTAAACTTGAGCAGTGGGGTAAACACGTAAATATTATGGGTACTATTTTGTAAAATCATAGCCTTCAAAAACCTTCTCTGATTTACCAGCCTTTCAAATCAGAGCATTATGTTATATAAGCATATGCACATGTGAGCATTTGAGCACACATGCACACACACACATGCAAGCATGCACACATGTACACACACACACAAACACACACATACACACAGTGTTTAAACTCTTAAAAAAAGAAGATTGACTTTAATTCTGGATATCAAGAAGATATGTAACTCCATAAAATACCTGTGTATTATTTTTACCTATCCTGCAACAACTAGGTATCTTTCTGATGAGGGTTAAGCTAGACTTTTAGCAAATGCTATATCAGTTATCAACAAGGAAGAGAGTTGTATTTGTCTAGACTCCATAATATATTACTGGCAGCAAACAGAATGAAGGATAGAGGGTTGGGGATTTAGCTCAGTGGTAGAGTGCTTGCCTAGCAAGCGCAAGGCCCTGGGTTCAGTCCTCAGCTCTGGAAANAAAAAAAAAAAAAAAAAAAAGACAACAGAATGAAAGATAACTAGGCACAAGAAGGCATCTTGATTCTGGAGTCATGCCATTTGGTTTTCTAACTTGCTCTCTGATTCTGGTTCTTGAGTTAAATAAAACAAGAAAGAAATGCTCACTTAGAATGACTCAGTTTTAAAGACACACAACTCAAAGCATCTCATGTGGTCCATGGTTCTAGACACCAGAGCCCAAACTTATTAAAAATATACATTTTCCACTTGATGTTATGTGCTGTGTAGGTACTATATTTAGGAGGACATGGATTTAGAGACATCAAACCTGCCTTGTAAAATTCAAATTTCATAATCTTATATACTGAATAGGGTCATATGGTGGGAGCCGTGCGTCAAATTCTGATAACTTCATTTCTTACATCTTTTTATTGTTTATAATTTGCACGGACCATTTCTGTAACCCATGGAGTTTAGGGATTGCTCTAACGGTAACAGGGAATGAAGAAATGACTGACACATATACAGAAGAACAGACACCACATGGACTGAACACTCTGAAAGAGATCCAGCAGCAGCAGCTTTTAAACACAGAATGCTTATTGTATACCACAGCAAAGATGAGGAGGCAGAACCTCTCTTGGCTAGAAATCCCTGTGGGGGAGTTAGCTCGGGTTGTGGTTATTAGAGAGGAGGAATCTGTCATTGATCCACCCTACACATACGGTCAACACCCATGCATGGATCCGTGGAAGGCCTTGCATTGCCCTGAGCCTGATTTCAAGGAAGGCCCTGCCATTTTCATAAGTCTGAGGCACCAGGGTCCTTAACCTGGCTGTGCTCACACCAATAATACAAATCTACTCAGAACCCCATCTGTTTCTCACAAACTATTGTTCCAACGTTGTAAGTAATATTGAATACATTCTTCATCTGTGGATATCGATTATGTCTTTAAAAGGTATATTTGGAGAGCACATTCCTTAAGAAGGATGGCTTACACTCTTGCAGAATAGTTTAAGTAATAACTTCTATTCATATCTACTTTTGTATCATATTATCTTTAAAAGTATGTGGCACTGGGCCTGATCCTGATAAACTTACTGTGTAATTAACCAAAGACTGTAGGTTGTGTATAAGGCAAACCTGAGAGGTGTGAACATGCCCCAGCTGCTTATAAAAAAATTGTAGGCCATCTAACTGAAGGTTTTTCTAAGACAGAACTGAACATTTTGAGAAGCCTGGGACTGAGGAAGTACTTAGATCTTGATGGTATCTCTAATAGTATCCCAAAGAAAAGGCAAACCTGCCTTCTGAGTGGAGGTTTGTGTCAGCAACAGTATGTTGCCTGATGCTAGTGACCCATGACACACATAAAGAGGATTGCACATAACAGAATGCCTGCCAGGAAAGCATTTATGGTGAACTGGAATGGTACCAATCTCTATGAGAATGTGGCCTATAAAACTGATTATGTTTTTGCAAGTCATTCCATCTGTAAGCAATGTGCATGAAATATGTTTTGTTAAAATAAAGAAAATTGAATTCAAAGTGTGCAGTAAAAATTATCCTATCAGCAAGAACATCAACCTAGAAAATTGGATGCGGTGATTTCTCATATTTCAATGTTTCTCAATATTATGGGGTATTTCTGCTATTCGTCGATCTGCCTGCCAATGCGATGAGTTTGTATTATTTTTGAACTTTCAGTATTTAGCAGATAGTGTTAGGCAAGGATTTGCTGGCTGAATTATATTCATTCATATTGAATTTGCTTTGAGTCAGAACAAGGAAACGCTTGGTGCCATGATTATTTTAACATCACAGATAGATCAATAGAAGCTTTGGATCAAATTCTGAAAAGGTCTAAGAAGATCATCAGCCCTTGTTTGAGAAAATGATTCCTCTCCCAGATGTCAGCCTTGTTGATGTCACAGAACTAAGTAACTAGAAGGATCTTAATCAGTTATCATTGATCTAGATCTGCCTGTCTACCATGTGATCCATTGGGAGCATGTTATTCTTTACCTAATTTTTAAAATAACTGTTAACACTAAAATGTAAAGACTATAATTCAAAGCAAAAGAAGAAGGAAACATAGTTTATTTTGGAAGCTACTGCCTTCCTAACCAAGATAGAAAAGTCCTATCTGTTCTCTGCTTGTGGTAGGCAACCAGAGTTTGACTCCCCCTGATGTCATGCCTTGTGGTCAGGTCTGAAGCCACATACTGTCTGGATGACAGACTTCCTTTGTAGGATGACACCCCCTCGTGCTCACACTCTCCTGTCCTCCAGGGACATCTTAGTCCCATTTTGTAACTAGTTCTTTCCATTCCTGAAAAATGCCCAACGGTCATATAAATAGATGAAAGATTTCCCCCCCCCCAACTGAGCTGAAGAGAGAGAGAAATTGAAGGACGATCAAACAAAACATTTGGAAATTTTAATATGTTCTATGCTTATGTATTCGGTTTGAGAATTCAACTAAGGGTACTTTTAAAGTTTGTAACTATAGGAACACTAGAAATCAGAAAGACATGGACAACATAAAGAAACCAAGATAAAGTCTCCATCTTCCATTCCAACCCAAACACGTCAGCTTCATTTCTTGGAGCTCATGCTTAACACTTATGCAAATAATAATGTGTCTTCATTCAACTTTGTGTTCTGCCTTTTCTTCATAGTTTCAATGGCAGAGTAAGTAAATATGACACTTCTCTCATCTCTGTTAATGGGCAGCACTTCCCCTTTTGACTGGATATTTAGTAGAATTGATGTGTTTTGATTCTAAATACACACAGTAAAAGAAACGGTAGCATGCATTTATCATCTAAGCATTCTGAGCTTTCTTCCATCTTCCTGTTTGTACAAATAAATGAAACTTTATTTGTGTTCTGTTTCTCTGTCTCCTAGTTTGCTATGTTTTCTAATTACCTGAGATATCTGTATAGCATCATCTAGCACCAGACCCTCAGACAGTTCCAACAAACAGAATGAGTGTGCTTACTTTTCAAAATAGAAGTGTGATAACTTAGGATAATTCTTTACAAAAGGAAGAAGAATTAACATGAAAAACAGTAAACCTGACTGACAGAGCACTGCGTGTGTGTTTATGTATATGTATATATATATATATATATATATATATATATATATATATATATATATCCCCATATAATCAATAAAGCTGTTGATAAACCTGAGCATAATACTTTCAAAAGGAGCAAGTTAAGAACAGTATTTTATTAGGTTCTGCATCTCCTAGAAGTAACTTAAAGAAAAGAAAAGAAAATAAGAAAAGAAAAGAAAATAAGGCTTTCCTAACTTATAGTCAATAGGTCTAAAAGCTAGATGCATGGTGTGGCTAAGTACCCTCTTTTTCTAGAAAATGCATATGCAAGTAAAACTGTCACACATGTTGATGACCAAAAATTATTATGAGGGAGGTAGAGAAGAAGAATCAGTCTTAAGTATGTCTAGCATCATGGAGACTTTCTGATTTAACTGCTTTGCAATTGTGTTTCTTGGATAGCTTCATTGTAAGATCTAAACCTCATTTTCTTGCTCTTCGCCTGTCAGTCCTGAATCCTCTGCTGTCCCCAGAGCATTTCAATTTGAGAGTTTCAGTTTTATATTATGTAACTAAATAAATTCACATGCCACCAATTAACTTTTCCACTTGATTATTAGTCCTCAGTGAAGTGAATTCATTTGCTTTCCAAATCAGCTTCATTTAACGTTTCTAATGCATTGGTCATAGGGCTTGTCTGCCAAAAATCTGTAGACAGCGATCTAAGAATTCAGGCCCTATCATCATCTCCCCCTTCCTAAGTTTGATGATCAAGGATTATGGATGATTTTACGACTGTGTTCTTGCAATGCCTGGACTAGAGTCCTCTGGGGTTTCTCCAATTAATGGCTGAGTGATGATTCCCATAGCTGATATCTCTGAGCTCACTGTGATCTAAAGAATAAAGAGAGCCATTTCTTCTCTTGATCTTAATAACTCTAGTAGAGGGACCAGCTCACATATTAGCTGCTAATGGGACGATATTTTGAAAAATAATATGAACATTTGATGAAATCATCTTCCTTCTATTTAATTCTTTTACACAGGATTTATTATTACTATTATCATTAGGAAAAATTATAGTCATACAAATTAATAGGGCAAAAGGACCAAGAGGAGAATCAAAGTAGTAAATATTGCCTAAGAGCTAATGGGATTTCAGAATAACAAAATAAAAGCCACATGAAGAGTTAGGACACACCTATCAAATGTCTCCTTGAGTAAAGAATGATTTTATAAATGATATTTATACTTAAATTTATCAAATAATAATGCTTAGCACTGGAGTGGTTCATAACACATGTTCCTTTGTAAACAAACTACAGATATGTTCTATCACCGAGACTTCAGTGAAACTGTACCTCTGTATCCCATTTCCAAAAGAATGGAGGGCCCTAAAGATAGCTTAGGTGGTAAGAACACTTGCCATTAAACAAAATGATCTGAGTTTAATCCCTGAGAACCACATAGGAAGGAAAAAATAAACTTTTAAAAGTTTTTTCTAACCTTCATAAACAAACCATGGTGTATGTGGAGTGCACTCACATGTGTACACACAAATAAATAATAAACAGTAAATAGATGAGAGAGAGGGGAGAAAGAGAGAGAGAGAGAGAGAGAGAGAGAGAGAGAGAGAAAGAGAGAGAGAGAAATGATAAAGAAATTCGTGGCAAATATATTGAAAATTTAAGGAAATATTTATAAACAATGTAGAGGATCAGAAAAAAATTGCAAAGTGTTACATTTCTTACACTTGTAGCCCGTTTGTCTTACTTTTAGGCTAGCATCTGCTACATTATAATCTTAGGGTACACAGTGGGCTATGTAGTCTGTTGTGAGGTATTTCTTGTGTTTTCTAAATACAATAGATACAATCTTCTTTTGTTATTGGTAATTCTCCATTGTGTCTCTTTATTTAGTATGCCTGTTTGCATCAATTGAAAAGAGGTAACATGATTGTTATATTTCCTGTCTTTGGTATTAGTTTTGTGTGGAAATACATCTTATCTACCAATTAAATTTGTTTCAGTGGTTGAGCAGCTAGTTTCAACTTAATTCTCTCATTTGTTCCTCTTTTATTCAAGCAAAGTGCCATTTAATTTATGGCCTCCTTTTTCTCCTCATAACCTAAGCTTCTTAGAAAATAAATGAGGCTGTAAGTCCTCATTTAGCCCTTCTTAGTCCTGTGGATTCTGGCTGAGGGATTTGAATCTTGTCAGTCATTCACAAGCTATTCCTGTAGGTCACCCTATTCCACTTCTTCAGCCATATCAATTTTCTTCGAAAGAGCTTATAAATGTGTTTTTATAGGAGTTCAGATATTGGAGCAGCCATATATGTTTTAATCAGAGTCAGTTTCTTAGAACAGCACAGAATTCATATGCACTCTAGCACCTGTAGAATCGGTTGGAAGATACTTGGGACTGAAGATGGGTTCTGAGGTCCCCTTGGTTGTCATCAGTAGCTGCATTTTCTCTCTGGCTAGTTGTCTCTGTCCCAGTGTGAATCCATGGACTGCATGTGTTAAACAGTAGCACTGACTTGATTCATGTAGCTTTTCACTTGGCATGGTTTTTAGTTTAGGTAAATATTATTATGGGCTCTGTTTAAATTCCTGTGGACACACAGGGAAGATATATAGTGTAGGATCCTTGGCTAACAGGGGATACTGCCAACTGATAAAATATTAATTCTATTACTTTGTATGCAGATATCTGAAAACCAGAAGCAATTACCCCGACTCTAATTGCTTCATAGATGAATACAATTATGATGTTACACTCATTCTGTCTGTATTCTCAGTATAAAATAACATCCACATAAGACAGTCAGAAATTTCATTTAAAAGTAAACCTTACCAATGTGAAATATATTAAGGCAATAAACCAAGAGATTAAACTTTCATAAACAGTAAGAGCTCATTGTTTTGTAAATGAGTGTATAATAATATCTATGCAGCTCAAATGAAACCATAAAACTGACTGGGGGCCTCACTTTTTTTCAGCAAACTTTTGATTTATCTTTTTAATCTGTTCTTAGCATTGTCTAGCAATTAAACATTGGAAATGGGCTCGCATCTTCTTGCCACATCACTCTTCACCCATTTCACTTCTGTCATTTCTTTTATAATGACAAGCAATTTAGGGGAACCAGAAACAATTAGATTGTAAGTAGCTCCTGCTGTTACAGGTGTTTCCTACTAATGAATAAAAATGACGGGATTATAGAGCAGGTGAGACTTAAGGAACGCTCTCTTTGGGGGATTTGAAGATTTAAAGATCTGAAGACAACATTTGGAAAGTAATCAGAGATCCCCAAGACAGAGTTACATTGAAGTAATTTAAAGATAGGAAGGTAGCTGCCAAAAGTACTTTTACCTGTAGTCTGGCCAAGTGAAATCGCCCCTTAAATGACAATGGTTCTCTGTGCACTACAGCCCTGGCTAAAGCCTGTTAGAACACTGTGATGGGACACACCTCGGAACTACAGACCCAGTAGACCTGGGACAAAGGCAGGAGTGTGGACTTGCTCATGTCCCAGACTCAGAGGCAGCACTTTGGAGAATCAGTAGACTCTAGAGAGAAATAGCTTTTCTACTCTCTCTGAGAAGGTTTGCCAGGAAACTCTCAATGTCATCTTCTGTATCACTGACGCATGGAAAATAACAGGTAGTTATAGACTTGTTTTAGATGAACAAAGCACAGGGGTCATCTACATCTACGGTGGAGCGCCACCAGAAATCCCGCAATTCCCCCTCTTATTCAGTGTTGCATGCTCTCTTCAGGAAGTGGTGTCCGTCTTGAACATAACTTCTGGGACACTGGCATTTCCACGAAGTGAAAAGCCTAAGGAGCCATGAGTGCATTTTAAAATCAGTAACTGTCTTGCTGTAGAGCAGTAGAGTCAATTAGATATCACCATAGTTATAAAATTAAACCTGCTGCTTAGACGTTACTTTCCAAAGTCATCCAGTGGCCAATTACTACAACAAATTCACACTAATCTTTAAGCTATGTGGGAACAACCATGCAGGGTGGTGTTACCACAAACAACTCCCTGAAATGACTGGATAGCAGAATTCTCTGTAAATATTGTCACTTTCATTGGTGAACATAAGGACCAGGCATTCTGCCTGGATTTCACCATACATGGGTTTACTAGGAAATGCAGATCACTAAATGGAGTACTTGGAAAGAAATTCCTGCTCCAAAACATATGAGAATGTGTTTCTTTGACAATTATTGACTAAGTCCCTTTATATATGGCATTTTCTTAGGGCTTAAGATATATCAATACAAAATTCAAAGATGGCTGCCCTGTTGAGCTTCGGGTTTGACAAAGGGTATAGGATTAATGGCACCAGTCAACAGCAAAATTCTATGTGGGGAAAATGGAAGTGAGATCACTTAGAAGGCCTTTGTAATCCCTCGGGGGGGGGGGGGGGGAATGCTGGCATCCCCAGCCAGTGTGTTAGCTCTAGAGCTGATGCCAGGGATTTGCAAGTATTAACATCAGTATCTATTTGTGGGTAGGACAGTGGCTCTGGTCAAAGTAAAACTGGAAATGTATTTCAAAATAAGTATTCAGTGTATTGGGATATTTTGTTTTGTTTTGTTATTTGTTGTTTTAGTTTGGTTTGGTTGTTGGTGGTGGTGGTAGTGGTGGTTTGTTTTTGTTTTTGTTATTTTTAAGATCCCTCACTTTTTTGACAACTATGCCAAGACTTCTCCCTGTTTATCTTCCTCATTCCTAAATGTACTAGATTCTCATCTGAGTATTGTGCCAAAATGGATGCACTTCCAGAATAGGCATGCACATGTGCTAAATACTGTTCCTAAAGAAGGCATGATTGCTAGATACAATGTAGTTTTGTTTTCATTTAATTAAGATTTATTTTAAATATACTTTGCATACAAGGCTCTTGTTTCAAACTTTAGAATTTTAAGGGCCATGATGGGGCAATGAGGGTGTGTTGGGCTATCACCATCATTGAGATAAAAATAAATGTTTAGTAGCATTGACAGACAATGCATCCATAGCCACTATCCAACGAGAAGTTACTTTCTCTGATCCCCAACAATCCTCTCACAGTTCTAGATGAATCTACAAGGTTTGCATATGCATCCAACAACGCTATATGATTTATGCCTGGCCATAGCTCTGTTGCCCCTGGCTGTATGCAGTCCATGCTCCTGGTCTGGTGCATAGCCTGCTTGCCATAGAAACTTCACTCTCTTGTTGTTATGGACTGAAAACTGTTCTTCACCATATTCTTTATGCAGCTTATAATGACTCCATCTTATCTCCATAACCTTCCAACCTCCATCTTTCTCTCCTGCAAGGTCCCTTTCATACCTGAGACTCAAGGGACTCAAGAAACTAAAAGTCACTGGACCTTTTCAGGTTTTTTTGGCTTTTCCTTTAGTGTATCCATGGGGATAGAGTCAGCACAGGAACTCTGCTGACCTCTTCAAGTCCTTCTTCCCCATCTTCTCCATGAATATCACCATCTGCCCATGACTAATATTTCAACCATGTTCAACCAAACTCAACTTCTGTTTTATCTTAGCAAACAGCCACTGGACATTTCTCTTTGTTTTCTGGAAGCAGAGGAAATTTAGTGTAAGAATAGCTTCAAATGATTGAAAGATATTTTACGACTCAGACTCCTGAATGACACACAATGTCTGTCTTATATTTTCCTATGCCATTTCTATGTCACTTTCCCAAGTAACTGCAGCACCCCCATGCATGGGTTGCCAATTATCCAGATTTTCCACACAAATAAAAATGAGAGAGTAAATATTTAAGCATAAATGACCTGTGATGCTTTAGTCCTGGCTCTCAGATATTCGATAATTTTTATTTGAACATGACTACTGTTTTGTGTTTTTTTTTTTTTTTTTAAGAAAGTTGATTTGTAGTGAGATTCCTTTTAAAATTCAGACAAAAAGTGATTGTATTTCCTTGTGCAAGTGCTAGACTGGATGATAAATTGCTACTGTTCTACCACTCAGGAAATGCATTGTATTCAAACCAAGAAAAAAGACAAAGAGGAAAAGTGACAGATCTAATTCAAATGCTTAAAGTCAAGGAAATGCAAGTTTAATATCCATGGTAGAGTGCTTTGCATATCAAGTACCATTTTGCTTGGGCGGGAGGTGAAGACCTGAGGGTCTACACAAACCTGCTAGAAGGGCATATAGCATACGCGTGATGGTGCTTCTTATTCATCTCATCTATTCCTGGTGATTTTAACAAGAAGACTTCCAATGGAACTGCAGAGATGGCTCCATGCTTAAGAGTGTGTTTGGTTCCCAGCACACTCTCAGGTTGGCTCACATGCGCCTGGAATAACAGATTCAAGGTGACCTACCTCCTCTGCCTGCTGCAGGTTCCTATATACTGGCATGCCTGCCCACAATAGAGACACGTATAATGCAATGCCTTTGTTTAAAAAGACAACCATGGCAAATAACCCATGTGTCTAGTTCTGCCTATTTTCACATGTCTGAACTTCACTGTGTGCCCAGAATCAAACTAGTTCAGGAGACATGCCTTCTCCCACCTCAGCAGTGAAGATTTATGCCTTTGACTTTGAAGTCAACAACTGTGTAGCCTTTAAAACCAAATCAAATGCAACATCAAATTACCTTGTATTCATTTAAGTGAGTTTTCAGATTTATGGCAGATGGGCACAGATCCAGGCAGCTAGGGAAAGGACAGTCACTGCAGATGTCTGTATGGGAGGAATGTGTAGTAAATACTTGGGAATTAATTACGTGTAAGGTTAAGGTCTATTCTTGAAAAGAGTAGGGGGCAATTTATCCTGCAATCAATTTGCAAGCTCTCAGGGTATAACAAAGCTGTAGGTGGCTTGGGCATGAACAAGCCATGCCAAGCAAAACTGATTTCCCTTCTCCCTGTGACTGATCCTGCAGACTGGCAGAATCCACTGCTTACTGACCACACTGACCTCTGCGTAATGACCAGGGCTTTCTCATGTGGAATGGTCATTGACAAGCTTGTAAAAAACACTGTGGGTGGAATAATAATCAGACAAATATTGAACTGACTAAGGAAATGCTCTTGGTGTTAGTGAATGGTATAAGAACCAATTTGAGGTTATTTGCAGGTTTCCCATAACTTTGATTGTGGATCTCAATTATCTTTTCAATAAAGGGTTTTATGACAAAAGAGGGAACATATTCATTGAGAATGGAAGCATCGTTTAGTGTTGTAGGATCTCAAATAGATTTCCAAAAGGAAGCTTTAAAATCCAAAGTGAGTTTCAATAAATATAAAGGTGACCTAAATTAATTGAAAAATGTGTTTCTAGGTGACGAATGTTTTTTTTTTTTTTTTTTAAAGCAAGAAAACAAACCCACTAAGTCTGATAAATTTAAGAAGCTAAAAGTATTCTGTGTTATTTTATGATCAGGAGTGTTAACCACTTGCCCCGTGTCTCTGCACCAAGCTGTACTTGCTATTGAAAGGAAAGGTATGAGAGATGTCTGGGCTAACCCCACTACCTACATATTTCAGCAAAGCATCTACTTAATCATGAATAAAAATATTAGTATATTCACTAAAATAGCACCCCACTGAAGTCTCACTCACTGACAGACCCTAAGCAGAGAGACTTCAGAGCTTACCAGGTGCCCACCTTGAAAGGGCATGGAACTGACCAATGGGCACCCAGCAACTGATCAACTCAGGACAGAATAGAGTTGCATAATATTTTGTTTATCTTCTATTTGATTATTCACTATGGGTAATTTCTACAAGTTCTACCTAGCAAATGGATACTAAGACATAGTTAACAATCTCATCTATTTTTGACCCTAAATATGTTTTTGGTCATTTGCAGTAATGATCATGTGTAAGAAAGATGTCATTGATCTGGTTTAATGAGAAAAGAGAAACTTATCACTTGTACGCCCAAGACAGATTCTCAGTGAGCAGTGAAAGCTGAACACTGGTTACTGACAAGCATGCTTGTTTCTGAGAAGGTGACTATGAGAACTGTAAGCATGATGTGTTGATTGTATGCCTGGCACTGCATTGGCTATGTGCATAAGGTAACCTTCACAACCCCATGAGGGCAATCCTGTCATTTGAGCTATCCAGAGAGTTAACTTGAGTAGCTGGTGTATTCAGACCTTTCTATTCCTGGCAAAACAAACAAAAGGAAAAGTAACAGGGACTGTTATCAGGCCATCCATACTCCCACTCTTACGACACCTCTAATCATACAGAAAGGCTGAACTGTGGTGTCTGAACTTTAGAAAAATACTAGATTCTATATTAGATTATGTTTCCTCTACATGGAGAAGACATACCTTGGCGAGTATGTTTTTTATGTAACAGATAATCATATTCAAAATTAATGGTGCCAATTAAATTCACACTGGTGCTTCTAATATATTTAAAAAGTAAACATCTTTAAAATAACCTAATATGTTGTGATTCTCTGTGATTTCTGAGGAGGCTAAGCCTGGAAAATATTGTCCAGGATTTACTTTCAATGAGAATTTGTTTTGAATGTAGCTTTACCTTCATTGATGAAACAGAGGCATACAATTCCTCTCTGTATATTTTATCTAAGAGATGGTTGATTTCAGTAGTTTTATTCCAGACACATGATCTAATTAGTGAAATAGTGTAAAGATAGATGATTATGATTAATGTATGCATATTTTGAGAAAATGCACTTCTAAGTTAATAAATAGACAGGGCATGATGGCTCGTGTCTATAATGCCATCACTCAGGAGGCAGAGGCAAACCGATCTGTGCATCTGGGACTAGCCTGGTCTAGGACAGGCAGGGCTACATTGACCTTGTACCGAAAAAGAAACCAAGCAAAGAAAGAAAGAAACAATAAAAAGTAGCCACAAGTTATCTTTTAATCATGTAATATTTAATTTTTGAACTTTTATTTTATTAAATATATATTGCATATACACATTTAACCTTATCTTACAAAAGAATGCAAGCTTAAACTTTAAAGAATATGAAAAGAAATTTCATACTGCATTGATAAAATATTATACGTCTCTAAAATTTGCCATACATGTCTTCAGTATCACATGTAGTGAGACATAATTATTAATTATTGAATTTTAAGTTTTCTACGTAAAGTGGCTTTTGAGTCATATCCCAGACCTAAGTGATCCATCTTAGGAGTATTTTTTATAGAAATTTCCCTTTCGCTTTTCTTCCCCTTCTTTCTCCATTTATTAAATACAGATGGTCTTCTCATAGTATATACCCTGATTACAATTTCCCTTTCCTCTGCTCCGCCCAGTTCTCCCCCACCTCCCTCCCGTCCAGATCCTCTCCCTTCCTGTCTCTCATTAGAAAGGAAGAGGCTTCTAAGAAACCACAACATAAAATATACTAAGATAAAAAGACAAAACCACACATCGAACTTGGGCAAGATAACCCAACAGGAGGAAAATAGCCCCAAGAGAAGGCACAAGGATCAGAGAGCCACTTGTTCTCACACACGGAGTCCTGGGGACATGCTTAACTGGATGCTACAACATAGACACAGCGGAATGGGCGCAGACCCATGCGGGCCCTGTGCTTGCTGTCTTTGCTCTGATGATGTAGAGGGCCGTCTTCTCCTGGCGCGTTCCGCCTCCCCTTGCTTGCAGACTTTCTGCCTCATTTCCTCAGAGCTTCCTGAGCTCTGAGGAGAGAGATCTGATGAACACATCCCACTTAGAGCCCTGTGGTCCAAAGTCTCTCTTTCTAGGTACTGTCGGGCTGTGGCTCTCTGTACTTGTTCCCAACTGAGCCCAGCATGTTCATGGCCTTTTATCCTAGCACTTGGGAAGCAGACACAGTTGGATCTCCCAATTTGAAGCCAGCCATGTCTACAGAGAGTTGCATGACAGCCAGAGTTACACTGAGAAACTCTGTCCCAAAAATAAATAAAAAATAAATAAACAAATACCCCATGCACACACACTGTTCAAAAATTAAGCCGTATGTGTAGGCTTGTCGGTGGCAAAGAAAGAACCTGGGAATAACGACAGAGAAACAGTTGGTGCCCTTCACTGAGAAAACCTTCTTCAGCAGAGTTTTGCCTTGCTCCATCCTTATGCAGTACTGATGTTTTGACTTGTCATGATCTAATATTCCTTGACATAGTTCTAGAACAATCTTAAGTTAATATCAACAGAGAATTCTTAAAACACACCTTAGCTCCTGTATTTGATTTTCAGAAGTCATTTATTTCATTTTTGATTGTTTGTTTCTTTGTATAGGTTTGTGGTTTGTTTCTAGACAGCATCTTTTATGGTGCACAGGCTAGCCCTAAGCACAAGCTCTTCACACTTCAGCCTACAATTACAGGGGTCTGTTATCATGCTTGCATGTAAAGTTTCTTAAAATGTATGATTATGGATCATAACAAAAGTGATTATACTAACTCCTGGATGTTTTCAACCTAGTCAGGTTTGATTTACCTGTTGGACATAATTGTCCTAAGTTTAAAATACTGTCCAGTGGAGTTTTGTCACACATACTATAATTATGTTATTCTCACCTTTTCCCAAGGCTACTTTGAAACTGCATACTTCGCTATCCCCGTAATTTGACATCTTTGGCACACTGAACCAGAACCTAACTTGGAAAGGCACAAAATCTGCTTTGGCAAATGATCTGTCAACTGACCCATGAACAAAAGCGAGATTGGGTTGCCCTTTGAAATAACCCATTTGAATTTTATTATCTCCAGAGCACCTTGTGTCTCTAATCTTGTGAAAGGTTAGTATTCTATCCATCAGAGCAAGATTGGAGAGTGAGGAGATGTCTGCTCCAGATGGTAAGTGCGTGCCGGGTTGGATCTGGGAGAGAAAGATGAGCCATTGGCAAGTCCAAATGGAGGGGAGTGTTCAGAGAGGGCATCGCATTGATCAGGACAGACTTCCTGCCATTTTAAGCAAAACAACCAAAGCCAGCACACTGTCTTTTGAAGGAGCTTTGCAAGGAATTAAAAATACTTCCCCTCCAAACAAAACTTTCTTAATTCTTTCACACGGATTATATTTTCTTTGACAATCATGCCGATTGTTTTGCTTATAACACACAATAGAGAAGAATTAAAACGTATATCACGTTACTCTATAAACTATGCTTAAATAATAGCAAACGAAATATCAACTAAAGGGAAATAATAGAACTCAGGTAGATTGATTATTTTTTTCTTGGATAATTTATTTATTTACATTTCAAATGTCACCTTCTTTACCAGTTTCCTCTCAGCAAAACCTCTATCCCTTTTTCCTTACCCTGATTCAATGAGGGTGCTCCTTCCACCCACCCACTCACCCACACCAGCCTCACTGCCCTAGCATTCCTCTACACTGGGGCATCAAGCCTTCACAGAACCAAGGACCTCATTTCTCTGTAGCATGAAATATAAAAAGAGTAATCCACACTATCGCTGGCAAGGCACTAGTGGGCCTTGTTCTCACCTCAGCAGGCTCTGACCCCAGCTCCAAAATCTCTCCACCCAGCTCGCTAGGTTTCCACCAGTGGAACACTGCCACGCCAGCCACGTGCTTCCAAATTCCCATGGCCCGTTGGGGTACACTTCTTGAAAACCCACACTTTGTCACCGTACCTTTCTCTCTGGACACAGTTCACTCAGCCACATGAAGGAAACTATAGGCAAGTTAATAAGTCTGAATGGGATACACTTCCCAAGGGAGCGTCACATCAATTGGTTGTCTAATACCAAATAATCAGTTCTAAAAATGTAGATAAAAGTGGCACTATACAGACTGAGCAGTTTACACTTATTCTTTTACACATATACATATCAACACATGTGTGTATATAACAACAATTAATGAAAATAGATGCAATGAATTTGAAAGAAGGCAGGTGGGAGTATGTGGGAGGGTTTGGGGGAGGAAAAGATGGAGCCAGATGATCTAATTACATTATGTTATCAAAAATAAAAATAATAATAGTAATTTTAAAACTATTATAAGACAATCTGTAAACTTCTGCCAGAGCATATTTAAAGAGCTTTAAGCATCTTGAGGCCAACCAAAAACCAGTTCACTTGTGGTTGGTTGGCTTTTATATTATACCTTACGTCTTATTTTATATATGCCATAAGTCAGGATCTATATGGTTTATGTAGTCAAACGTTAGGCACCTTTGAGCTGAGACATCTGTGTGCACTAGGCAGACCACTTGCTGTTGATAAAATTAAGGATTACAGAAAAGAGAACAGTTGGGTCTGTGCCCCTCCAAGTCCTACCCAACAGACTCGGGGCTTATGTAAGTGAGGGGGATGAAAGGCATTGTCTTTCCTCTCCTTTTGAAGTCAATTGTTGTTTTCGTGACCATCATTGCAATTAGTCACTGTGTTCATTGAATATCCACCAACGTCGCTACAAAGAAGATAAGCAAGGACTCAAGGTTTATAGGCAATTGCATCGAAGTCTTTAATTTGGGCTGAATGCGTATTACTGATTGTTGGAATTGTATTGGCTCCGGTAGCCTCATTTTGAGAACCTTCATCAGGGAAAGCAAACTAGAGTGCTGAAGACTATTGCAGTTGACTGTGTATGTTCTCCTTTGTTGAGACCCCTGTTAGGAAGTAAATTTCACAGCATCCCTGTACTCCTAGTTTCAGATAGACCTGAGAGAACATCATACAATTTTAGCTTTAAGTTAAAACAATTTAATGCAAATTTTCATGCATCCTTGCACCTGTACAGCTTGGTCTTCCCCCAGAGTCTTTAGCTTCTATTGTCTGTTTTCTGTGCTTAAATGTTGCCCTACTTATTCTGGGCCATGCATTCTCTCTCTTCCTTGGTGATTAATCAGCCCCAGGACTATTATGTCCCATTCTTCATTTCCCCTTGCTGCACGTACCTTTCTTCCCTTGGTCTTGAATCAACCTGCCATCTGACAGATGATCACTCAGTGAAGAGGGAGGCAACTTGGGGTGTATCTGGCTCTGAGGAGTTACAGGTAAATAAGAAGAGCAAAACCTGTCACGGCCTCTTGGTATCCTGGAGCTCCCCGTCCTCGTATGTGTTTGTGTGTATGTGTGCACATGTGTCCACACTCATGCGCATATATGTGTTTGTATGTGTGCATGAGTGCATGTGTGTGTTCACTATAACTCCTCAGCCCATGCAATTTCCTTCATGCATTGATCAAAATCAAAGTCTTGAAAAACAAAGGGGTTGCTCCAACCTTGCTTACTCTTTTCCAAATGTACAGTATACTTTTCCTTAATACTCTTTCTATATATGTGTGTATATATATATATATACATATATATATTCCTAAATATATAATGTGTAATATACACATTCATATATATATGATTTGATATTTATAATACACAAATATATATATATATTATATATTACACACATATATTTAGAAATATCTAGGAATTATAATATATAGTCCTATATATTTTTAAGTATATATATATTTATATGTGTAATATATATTCATATATAGATATATATGTGATTTGATACTTATATTATACAATTGTATTATATATACATATATATTTAGAAATATATTCCTATATATTACACATATATACATATATGTGTATGTGTATATATGTATGTGTGTATATATATATATATATATATATATATATATTCCTAAATCCAATAGTATAATCTGTTTATTCTATGCAATATTACTGTGTGTATATGTTATCATGGTTGACCATTTAGAATTGTATAACCAGTTGGTGTCACCTTGTAATAATTTTTGTGTATGTGGACATGTCATTAGAGAGGATGCCACATATCTTTGATAAGCTGTGGGGGGCCAGAGAGGGCATCAGGTACCTTGAAGCTGGAGCTGCAGGTAGTCACAGCTATCTGATGTGAGCGTTGGGAACTGAATTCCAGTCCTCTACTCAGAACAGCAAGTGCTCTTGACCATGGACCACAGCTCCATCCCTGTAAAGCATCAGTTTAAAGGAAAGCAGAAGTTGAAAACTGTACGAAGGCAAACAAGACAGAAGAAGCAAGTTCAATGTGCTGTGTCCTTAATCCCACTGGGCTGACTTGAACACGGAGCTTGCTTCCATGTTCCACACTCACACTGCTGGTGTGATGGGGGAGCTCCATGTTCCACATTCACACTGTTGGTGTGATGGGGGAGTCTTTCTCCCGCAGACAGTGTTCGGTGGACAAAGAACAGTGACCTTGGGAAGAATTAGGTTTGTGAACCCTGAAACACACATCAACAAATGGACCACTCCACATATAACTACCACCTTGATTTGGAAATTTAATCACTTCTTTCCGTTGAGCAAAACAAATAGGAATAATTTTAAGTTGTCTTTAATTCAGTTCTACTTTAGGATTCGTCTAAAGCTGTGACTAATTTCTTCTTTAAGAGAAAAATGAAGCAGCCTTGTGGGCAGGACCTAACGGGTATTTATGGAACAAAACTAAGAGACTATAATGGTGCAAAGGAACTGTCTGCGATCCCTGCAGTGCCTGGAGGGACAGTGAAACACTTGCCATGGCTCAGAACAGTGTTTGCTTATGGCAAGAACTGTCAGCAAATTTCAAGCTTAGCTCATGATTGTGGGAATTAAGAGTTGTCTGTACCACCTAGAGAAGGCAGAAGCCCTAGTCAGTCTTGCTTGCTTTAAGGATGTACCTGGGAAAGATAAGCTGCCTAGATTCGAGCACTGCACTGTGGGAAGCTCACTGAGCGTAGAAAACTCTTCACCTCCTGAAGTCTGATTTCTAGTCAACAATTTCCTGCTTTGTTATCAGAAATCTGCCCTTGTCCGATGGTCCTGCATTGCACACTAGATTCTGAAAAATTGTCTGCCATTAAATCTTTTCGCTGACTTCACATTAATGGTAATAAATTGAGGGACTTTGGTGCAAGGTATTGACCGATTTTAATGAACACTTATGGTTGTAAACTGATGATTTATCGTTAAAGATGTCTTCATGGAAAAGTCTAGTCAATTAGATAAATTAGGAAAATATAAAATGGCAGAGCTTGTTGACCTGAATAATACATTAAAAATGCATTATTACAATATTAGTTGTACATTAATTGACATCCTTAATAATAAATTAGCATACTATTGTACGATTGCTAAATGTTTAATTATGTTTTTGAAAACCTAAATTATTGATTATATTTTCCACCAACATCTAATTTGTAAGAATTCTCAACACATATTGGAAGAAAGATATAACAAATAATCTTGTAGATAAATATAAGGAGTAGAATTTGAATTATATGTTTTAGTATTTAGCAGCTGATATGTTTATAATATGTTCATAACATTGTGAAAGAAATTATTGAATTCTAGAGAAAACCATATTTTGTTTTAGGACGTTTGGCAGACTTGCAGGGTGTTGAAGAAGTTTACGTTTCTATTTTTATTAATTATAGTGAAGGAGTGGCTTATAGCATAGTGGATGTGACAATGACAATGTTTGTGTGCTAGCCTAGCATTCCAGAAGCCTTAGGTTTGATACCCCACATGGTAAAAATAGTGATAATAATAATAGTAATAATAATAATAATAATAATAATAATAATAATTTCTAAAACACCCAATTTTTCATCGGAAAAGTCTAGCATCAAAATTCGATGGATAACTATTTCCTCTTTGGTTTATCTCCTATTTTAGATTCTCAAGGATAATTGGGGGTTTTGCCTAAGGCATTTGATAGTGATTTATTGAACTATGACCTTGAGAGAATTTAAGTTGTCTCACCTTTAAGGCAATAAAATTATCTAAGTTCTTTAAAAATTAAAA
Organism: Mus pahari; assembly: GCF_900095145.1. Lineage (NCBI taxonomy): Eukaryota > Metazoa > Chordata > Mammalia > Rodentia > Muridae > Mus > Mus pahari. Next base: position 104,553,349 of record NC_034597.1, read on the forward strand.
CACTCAAGAACTTCTTTCTGCACTTCACTCACCTTGAAGAGAGAATGTAAGGATGAGTAAGCTTCAGCGCTATCAATAACACGTGTAAAAGACTTGATATCAGAAGAGAAAACTATATCCCAACTATTTACATGAGAGTCAGGAGACTAATGGCTCAACTATCTTCTTGGCTATAAAAAAAATTAAAGCTATGCAAGGCTTTGTTTAATGAATTTATCTTCAAACATCTGAGTGAGAATTTATGATCTCTTGTCCCAGAGTCCAGTAAAACTTTTCTGAATGTGTTGGAGATTTAATGTCTTTGGTGCCACATATGGTCCCTTTTGCATGTTGTTTATAATTTGTGGTTTTCTGCTTGCTTTTAGTTCACACATTGTAAAAGCATAGCATCTCTTCCTAGCTCCTGGTCAATGACTGGAAACTGAACACATTCTCAAAGTATTTCCTGAAGAATGTTGGCTGGCTTGCTTCTGTTCAAGCCACTAAATAATGGAATCGGGAGGAGGTTTCTGTTGAGGATATTCCAGTTGTGTCTGCAAGCATACTCTCTGCTAGCCAGATTCTCAGGAAGCACAGGGGTAATATAGGCATCACATCTTCAGGGACCTGTGATGTTCATCAAGCCTGGCCTCCTTTATGAAAATGTCCCTCAGGAAACACTGAATTAGGACATGATAATTTTTAGTTTCAGCGGTTTGCTCCTTTTCATTGCGTGTAACCATAATAATTAACTATTTATAAAATTCTTAATCAGAAATTCATTTTTTTATATTGTTCAGCTGCACATCACTGTAGATGAACTCTGACGGTGGTAACCTTGCTTTCTCACATGCCTTTGCCTTGGCTTTGTCATGCTTAGGAGAGTTAGTACCTCATCCTTGTGGTTCTCTTTAGTTGAAACAAATAAGACAGGCATCCATTACTCTAATGATACCACATCTCTCTAAATTAAAACTACCATTAAGCTATGTTAGTGCAGTGTCACAGTGTGCTGTCATCAGAGTATGAAGATATAACTTATATGTAACGTAACAGGAATGTGAGATATATCCCTCTGAAAATGTATTATTGATAATATATATGCTGTTATAAAATGATGTATGCTTATGTCTGTCATAAAGTGAGACACATTTTCATTAGATAGTTTATCATCCAAAGCAAAGCTAGTCACTGTTTTATACCCTAGAAAAAAACTTAGGGTTTATGGTTGATTTCTGCTCTAATTGATGAGAACTATTTTGGGAAAATAGAACTCTAGAGATTTGAGCATTCGCCCCAATTCCAATTACCTATATCAACTAATTAATATTAGAAACAGAAATTATATACACATGAATCATTTTGTAAATAATTTATGTACAACTTAGCAATTTGAACTTAAGTATAGTTGTATCCACTCTCTTAGGGATTTATAATACTTCCCATTAATTGTTCAGATCACACTGTGAAAGTCTGACTGGGGATAAACGACAAAGCTATTTTCTTCTTGAAACTCTTCCTGGCCTCTAATATTTTGGAGCTCATGTTCATTCTGCGACATTTCACTTAACATTGGAAACCTATGTTTCCTCATCAACACCATAGGTAAACTCATATCTGTTTACATAGAATGTAAGACATACATGTACCAAATCATATACCTTTAAAAGGTAAAGCCACACACTTCTCCTGTCTGCATCTAGTCATAGACCTCATTCATTGACCCAAACTCATTTAATCTTAACTTAAAGTTTCATATGTTTCATTTCCTGTTAAATTTTAAGAGAGATGAAAAAAGTAAATACATACAGTTTGTTATACATTTTTCAATTTTTAAAGGAGTTTGTCCTGTGAGAGGTGATTCAATACTCTCTTGAGGAACAGTAATGTGATTACTATAATCCTTCAAACATAGAGATTTTTTACTATTATATTCTGTCACTTTCAAATCATCCAGGCTTCTATGGACTCCTAGAAAGAACCATTATGCTTCTTGCTGTAAAATGATTAGTATAATTTATGAATACATAGAAATAAGAGTATATAGACAAGTAGAAAATGTGAGTTAGAAGAAACAGGAGTAGCAATCAGCAATAAACATACCCATACATTGTTTCTCGACAATTATAGATTCTGATTTCTCCCTTGAATATAATTTCTACACCGTAATTTTTGAAAACGCATTCAAAAGGTCTACATCATACAAAAATTAAATGCTGTTTAAGAAAAATCCCTGAGATGATTTTGCAGAATACTTATTCAAAGTGAATATTCTCTCTTTCTCATATGCTAGGGATCTTCTAACTTTATTGTGAAGAACTAAATAATGACAGTCATGGTTATTGAAAGCACCATTATGAAATCAAAACTCTAAAGAGAGTTTCCTCAATGTAGGACGTTTTTTCAAAGAAGGGAAGGATTCTGTCTGTGCAAGCATGTGGCTGCATAGAAGTTTGAAAGCTCACACCATGATACATGCAGGAACTACTCACATGGGGGGAAGCAGACTGTGGCTTAAGAATGGGGGCGGGCATTGGGACAGAGGTCAAGGTCTCATAACGCAGTATTGATAATCAATGCCACCGTGGAACAGAACCCACTGTGTGTTTTATGTGCAGATGACTGTGAACATGGAATATGGCAGGGTTTGAATGATTATAAGCAAAAAGATTTGCTTTTGGAGGTCTATAGGAGAGTGAATCAGTAGTATTCCTAAACTCTCTCTCCCTATTCCTCTCCCTCTTTCTCTCTCCCCTTCCTTCCTCCTCCTCCTCCTCCTCCGCCTCCTCTCTCTCTCTCTCTCTCTCTCTGTCTCTCTCTCTCTCTCTCTCTCTCTCTTTACTTCATCACTTTTTAAGACAATGTAACAGGTACTGTGCATAAATATTCAATATTGACCTCTAAGGATCTTATTCTGAGCCTCACCTGTATTATATTTCCTGTTGTCTAAAACATAACATGTGGTTTAAAAAAAAAAATAAGCCCCAAGGATGACAATGTCTCAAAACATGTTTGGCCAAAGCAGCTATGGTTAAGGTGCAGAGAGTGATCGTCTTCCCCAGAGGACATTGTAGACATGCTTGTTGGCATACAGAGTGAAGGCTGAGCTACCGGCACTTGTAAGCAGAAGGCAGGGAGGCTAATTATATCCTATATATCCCATGGTGCCCCAGGAAGGAGAATTGAATTTAACAGTGCTGATGCGGAGACACCTGAATGAGAAGACTAGAATCCAACTGTCAATGCCATGCTGTGTGTGACATTACATGACACTGTCAAGCCTTAAGCAACAACAACAATCTTTGCCTTTACTTACTTATAAGATCACAGCCCCTGGACAGTGGATGGCCATAGGTCATTGCAGAATAGTGCAGGGTGATGTTTTTGCTGGTGTTTGTTCGTGTACCCTCAAAGTAGAAGACAGATGAAAATACATGGCATTGGCCCTTTTCCTCCATTAAGGCGATGAATTGAATGAGCATGTTCCTGGTGGGCATATCCGGTTATAACGTAAGAAAGAGATTGATTTTAAAAGGAGAAATGGTTTCAAAGCTGACCGATGGCTAGCTGTAAAATAAGGAAGGACACTTCTGTTCAGTTGAGCTTGGAGAAGTCGTGGAAGAGTTAGGTGGGGACTGTGTTATGTGTGAGTCGGGGTGTTTATATGTCATCACTTCCGAAGCCATTTTATCCTCTGAGACAGTTTCTCCTCTGAACAGTTAAAGTCTGACTTGCCATGATTTTAGTAGGACGGAGTGGAAGAAAAGAGATTAAGGAAAAAGTTCAGGATCAGCCTCCCCTCTGCACTCCTGGTATCTGTGATCTGGCCAGCTGTCAGGGACAACACAGTTCTCTTTCATTGACTTCTGCAATTTTGTAATTTCACACTATCATGCTCAAACATTCCTTTTACTTTTTATATTCAGTACTTTATTTTTATTATTTAGTGTGTGTGTGTGTATGTGTGTGTGTGTGTGTGTGTG
>NC_034597.1:104557389-104696519 GCF_900095145.1 Mus pahari
AGAGAGAGAGAGAGAGAGAGAGAGAGAGAGAGAGAGAGAGAGAGAGAGAGAGAGATCACATAGTTGCTTGTCTTCTTTTACTGGGTAGATCCTGGGAATGAAGGTCAAGTCATCAGGCTCAGTGGCCTGGGTCTCTTTACCTTGTGAGCCATCTTGAGGGCCCTGAATCTTTCCCATCCCAGTACTCCACCAGCATAAGGAACCAGGTGTGGAGGTACACGGCTGTCATCCAGCACCTGGGGCTCCAGGAAAAGACTGTTGGCAGTTTGAGGCCAAGCAGGGCTATGTGAAATCCTGTCTCCAACACGCAGAACTAAATGGCAAAGCATATGTGGGAGCACAAGAGTAGAAACCATGCCATGGTGTGCTTCCGTGCACCTGCACGGTCTCTGTGCTGCAGCACATAGGATAAGGCTATCGTAGTGTCAGCAGCACAGTCGTTCTGCCTTGAGTTTTGCTGTGTCCTACAGCGTGTGAATGTTCAGGGTGCTTCAGCCTGCCTTCCCTCTGTCTCTTCACGTCCCTTCGCTCCTGCCTGGGCTTTTCCCTTTCGTCATCCACTTGAATGCTCCAGTTGAAGCGATTCTGAGATGTCCTTAGGCTACCCCTTGGTGCCTAGGAGTTGATGTTTTGCCCCTTATCAACGGTAGGCATTGTATACCCTTACTTTTGGAAGAACCGTGTTCTCTGACATGCCAGCCTGCCCTGTAGAAAGCAGATATTTCCATGGAGCTCTCGCTCCAGATGAATAGAGTCCTCCCAAGGCTGATGCTGGCTGGGAAAATTCTTCTGTGCAGCTGTGAAGCTGCCCTGGCTCCTGAGCTGCCTTTGATCTATATTTTCTGATTGGGAAAGAAAAGAAAAATCAAATAGCATTTTGTTCAGACAAACTGTGTCTCAATGATGAAAATATGCGTTGACTGGAGGTTTTCTCACACACGAGCTTTGGCCTTTTCTATTAAACAAAGGATCACAGTGTGGAAGATTGCCTTTTCTTTTTACTTCACCTGAATTTTATTCTCTTTGATGTGTTAGGGCATAATATTTCATCAGCAAAATGGATGAGACAACTGTCTTCCAAACCACGATTCTTTTTGCTTTGCTGAGAAACAAATATTATCCAAGCATAAAATACTTAGTTCACAGAGTCACCTTTCAAAAGGGAGAAGTCTTCAGGTCTGAGGGAGAAAACATGGATGTTCTTTGGTGGGCATTACTTTTGCTTCACTATCTTAGGTCTCTAGTTCTCATAACACCTAAAATGTATAAGGTAATGTTATAATAGCATTATATTAGTATCTGTCTAAATAAAATATTAACTAAATCTATATTTGGACAAAAAAGAATTTTATTCTTGAAGACCGGTCAGGCTAGTAGCCAACTTCAGATGATGACACAACCTTAGATAAAAACATTACCTTAGAGTCTAATGACTGTTACCTTTCTTCTGTATCTATTGTGTTCTGTTTGATAGTATCTCCTTAAGTAGCACAGACTCACCTGGAACTCATGACCTTTCTTCTAAATATGAGATAATTGACTTATACCATCAAGCTTTGCCTAATAAATTATTTCTTGAGCTTCACGGATTAAATTCCAATATCTTAATTTCCATACTTAGCAAGAAACACTAATGTAGATATAAGAAAATACATCATAAGATAGAATAAGAAACATATTTTTTATCCAACCACCTCTAAAGTGGGATTATAGCCACTATGTCAGAATTCCCTTGATTGTAGAGAAAAATGCCTTTGTAGTATTACCCTTTGTAACAGGAAAATATTAATATTTTCCTATTTAATTTAATTAATGTAATTAAATACATTTCTGGAGGTACTCTGCAATCTTTGAAGATGGAGGTACAGTTAGATGATTCACCATTGCCTATATGTTTGTCTGTCTATCTGTCTATCTATCGATCTATCTATCTATCTATCCACCTATCTACTATCTACCTACTATCTATCTATGTGTCTATCATGTTTCTCTCCTTTGTAAAACTACACTATACACTTGATTACTAACTATTCATTATAGAAGGCTTTAATTAAGCTATAATTTCTGAATCTAACATAATATTCGACATAAAAAGAAGGCAAGTGACTGAGCTGTTCATAGTTCATGATTAACATATGCGTTCTAGTCTCATTATACTAGTGGTTGCAATTCAGCAGTTTTCCTATTCTTTTCTATCTTCTTTCACAATTGAATACCTCTCACCCTTTTCCTGAGTTAGCACAGCCAAGATGTCTTTATTCTTGGTATCAAGATAAAAAGCTTTTACTTAGGATATTTTTATAATTGAATATTGAATGTTAATAATTTTATTATTTCATTTTAGGACCAACTAGTAGCTGTTTCTGAAAAGGTTTTGTTAGGCATTTCATGAAGTCATAAGTCACAGTGACATACAGTACAATAGAGTGTGTCAACACTCATTGTTTTTAAGTTTAAAATGTTTGTGTCTTTCCATTCATGCTTTCTTAGCTCAGTTTTTAGTTGTAGAGATGTATGGGTAGTATGATCATTTGATACCTATGTATAGTGCATAATCATTAAATCGGGGCATTTCCTTTTCCTTTTCTAAAACAGTTTTTTTTTTAATTTTTGGTTAATATACCAGTATATATGTTTTTGAGTATAACATTCAATACATAATCTAATACATATCTAATGTCCTGATCAAACCAGGAATATTAATTTTCCACTATAGATTCTTAGTAATATCTCAGGCAATTTTACATTTAGGGAACAAATAAAAATATTTTTTCTAGCTTGAAGAAAACCTACATACATTCTGTCAGCCATTAAGATTAAATAATTTCTTAAATGTTGATACATCTGTGACAAACAGAATTTCTACACTTCTGGGCAGTAATGTGAAGAAACAAAAGCTGTAGGGAAATACATTACAAAGTAGGGAAAATTATCTCTTTATTAAAATCTTTAAATTGAAAAAAATTCTATTGCAATCATCATTCTTAGTTAACCTTTGTAGGGCCAGGAAACAGTTTCCCAACTATGTATATTTTATAAATAGTTATTTTTTTATTAAAATAAAAATACCAATAAAAGAAACAAACGCATTCTTTCTCTGTGAACGCCAAGTCAATAGCATCCTCTGAAAACTCTTGCTTTGTCCTCGTTTGAAACTGCATGAAGTAGGTATGATCAATATGGATGTGAATTAATTATCTAGAAGATGTTGATGTCATATAAATCTGAGTGGAACTTCTAGACTCAAACACTCACTCAGTCAACTTCTGAGAAAAATCAAATTAGTTCCTAGAGACACCGCAGAGGCTTCACCGACTTTCCTTTATCTGCTTGGGAAAGAATTGCCCAGGGCTCATGAAGAAGTGTTGTTTTCTAGTTTCTACTTGGAGCCCTTGAAATCTGTGGGCCTTCATTTGTCCTTGCACTTATAAGGCAGGACACAGCTCCCAGGTACAGAAAGTGATGAGGTGCGGCACAATCACAGTGCTGTTGGAAACATGAACTGATAAACTCAAAGGATCTTCTCATCTTCGCCCCTTCTCACCCAATTTCTACTGTGAAAATGGGATGAAAACCTTAGCGTCGGTTTCCGCAGGAGCTCCTTCTTGAAGGACATCTGTGCTTGTGTATCTCTAGAGATCATGAACTGCCTCTTTAGATAGCCTGAAGGGACACCAGCCAGGCTGGTTGCGTCTACTGCCTGTAATTTCCTTTTCAGGATAAGAGTGTAGCCGCAAATTTAGAAACATTAACATGAGCATAGGATGATGTACATTTTTCCACTAAAGAACTCCCAAATCTGAAAGCCCAGCAGTCAATATTTTGCTTTATAAAATGATACTTTATATTTATAACGATAATCCAAGCCATCAAATGGCCCCTTTGTTCACTATGGCCATCTTCATTACATTCTTTACAGTTTTATAGTTAAGCAACTTAATTTCATGTGTTTCTGGACATTTTCAGGTGATTAATTGACAGGAATTAGAGTCCAAAATAGTACATTTTTGTGAGCACACCCCTTTCCAGACACAATCAGTTTAAGTGGGTTGTAACCTACTGCTACAGACAGTACTGAAGAAGGGGAGGAAATGAGTTTATCAGTATGCATTTGCTATTATGTTAATGATGAACCTTTGCCCATCACATTGGCAAAACACATCATGAGCTTTTTTTTTTTTCTAAAAATTAATACTTGGAGATTAATTGAGTTATTTTTAGAAAGGCATTAATTGGTAATCTCCTAATATTAAATGATGTGTTTTAAACTAGAAATCATGGGGTCTTATGATTTCCTTGTGTGGTAGAAAATAACATATGTAAATCAAGTTCATTGCTCTCAATATTCTATTAACGACTTAATCCCAGGATTGTTTTTCCTGTACATCTGTATGTTCAAAGTGCTCATGTGGAACTAAGAATGCCGCTCAGCGGTAGAGCACTTGCCTACCATATGCAAAGGCCTAGGTTTGAGTCTCCATCAAATAAAGAAAACCAAATAAACACCACCAAAGAAATAAATCTATAAGTAGCTGTGGTTATTAATGTCAGTCGTGATCTTAGGTTTTCTACAGATAATCCGTTTGCTTATGACCGTTTCTTATTTGTTCTCCAGAGTTTTTCCGAGAGCTGCTGGAAAATGCAGAGAAGTCCCTAAATGACATGTTTGTCCGGACCTACGGGATGCTGTACATGCAGAATTCAGAGGTATTCCAGGATCTCTTTACTGAGCTAAAGCGGTACTACACAGGGGGTAACGTCAACCTGGAGGAGATGCTCAATGACTTCTGGGCTCGGCTCCTGGAGCGGATGTTCCAGCTGATAAACCCTCAGTATCACTTCAGCGAGGACTACCTGGAATGTGTAAGCAAGTACACAGATCAGCTGAAGCCATTTGGAGACGTGCCACGGAAACTGAAGATTCAGGTCACCCGTGCCTTCATTGCGGCTCGCACCTTCGTCCAGGGCCTGACAGTGGGCAGAGAGGTTGCCAACCGAGTTTCCAAGGTAACTTAGAGCATGCTTTCTCTCTACTTGGTCTTCCTCTTTCCCTTAAAAAAATAAGGTTTATAGAACAAATTAAGGCAAAAATTCTCATTCCCAGTGGTCCCTATTCCTAAAGGAAACCTGTGTAAAGGAATGCCAAGCCATTCCATATGGTTTGGCAATTAATGTAAATATTTATCATCAATGTGGGTGAGTTTTCATAGGTGATACTGTTTAAGCAAGACGGCTTACAACTAGTATCACCACATCAAAGTGTTGGGGATGATAAATAGTTACAGAATGATCCTCTCCGGTAAAGGAAGGGAAAGGTCTCCAAAGATGCTGAAAGTAGAAACAGTATAAAGGGCTCTTGCCATTCCTTGTTTATCAGTGTGGTAGGGCTCCTTAATGGTGAAAATGGAGCTCTTGCCCGGCACCTGTGGAGGGCTAATGGATACAAAGTGTAGGTTCTGCCCGGGGTTCCCTGGGTTGTCTGTTATCTTTGTAATTCCATGTTGTGTGTCAGGTTGGACTTATGAAAAAGATAAATCACTAATCCACTTTGGGGCCTTTCCTTGAGGATAATGTCTGTAAACCTTTAATGCAAGAGACCCTTCTGGGCTATTGGCTTTCCAGATTGAACATTTCCTGTGTGGAGCATATCTGCTTTTGTTTAAGCTTTGTCTTGACATTTAACTGCTCTTATGAGGTGGGCCTGCCCATTTATGAGGTCAGTGCAGCACATAGCCTAAAAGATGATTTATATAAGAAGTAAAGAGGAAACAATATATAAAAGAAGGCTGGTATTATGTCTCTGAAAGAAGGTCATATTTGTACAGAAATTATTGCCAAACAGTATTTTTTATTGCAGGTCTGTGGCCAAGAGCCATGGAGGTTTGGTGGGTTCATTTTTTAAGTATTTCCCAGAAATACTTTTGTTATTGTTACTCATCCATCCTTCCTTCCTTCCTTCCTTCCTTCCTTCCTTCCTTCCTTCCTTCCTTCCTTCCTTCCTTCCTTTTTTTCTTTCAAAGATTTATTATGTATACAGTGTTCTGCCTGCGTGTATACCTTCAGGCAAGAAGAGGGCACCAGATCCCCTTATAGATGGTTAAAAGCCACCTCACAGTTGCTAGGAATTGAACTTGGGACTTCTGGAAGTCCATCCAGGGCTTTTAATCTCTAAGCCATCTCTTCAGCCCCATCCCACCCCTTTCTTTCTCATTGTTTACATTTTGGCATACACAGAAGTCTATGGAATGACTTATAAAATTCCTGGCAATTCCCTTTTATAAAATTATCAGTTTTTAAAAAGTTACAGCATATGGAAGCATTTTTAAAAAATGCTTTTAAAGTGATATTTTAAACAAGGAATGCAATGATATAAAGGTTATATAGCAAGGATGTTTAATGCAGTTTTTTATTGGATATCAACAAAATTTGACCTATTGAAGGAACAAGTTTTTTAGAAATAATTTAATAGAAAGGCAGTCAAGTGGGATTGCAAGAAGATGTGTTATTCCCAGCTATGATCTGTTAAATATAAGGAAGTACAGAAACAAAAAGTATATCCTATGTGCCCTAACAAAGATATCTCTGGCTTTAGAAAAATAAATTTAATTAAATTAATATTCAATACATTAAGGTAATACATTACTGAGACTATCAGCTTTGTTAAAGTTTGAAGTGTCCATCTGAAGTATGAGCTGAGAAGCATGGATCAGTGTGTGTGCTCGGGGTGTGCACTCAGTGTGTGCACTTGGTGTGTGCAGTACTCTGCTTATTTGTGCTGATTCTGCCTGAATGTGAATACCACTTGGACTCATCTATCATGATCTGTAAAGGTTCAAAGTAGAGAAGAAAATATTCATGGTCGTCTACTGACTATTTTCCCTTGTTTCTCAGAGGTTGGCACTAATAACTGTGCAGGGTTGTTTTCTCAGTCTTTCACAGAAAGATGTCTTCTGGAGTCTCTGTTTACAAAACTCTAAAATGTCCCTCTTTATGAAGAAGGGCATCAGGCACCAATCATGAGTAGAAAGCTACCTTCAGATATTTTAAGAATTCATAAAAGTTGTAGCCCACAAACCATTTTTTTTCTCTAAGCAACAACTGCAGAGGTTTGGAATTTATTTTGTGGTTCATATAATGTAAAACATAACTATTCTCTACAGATCTCAGCCTGACTGACCTAGGTTGGAGATAAAATTTAAGCTGATATTTAACCATAGATGGGAATGTAGGTGATAGTTGGATATATAAAAGTTAGAACTTCACTTTAAAGAATCTGAGTAATTTCTATCAAACAATTTATGATGCAAGTATTTTAGGGTTTTCAATTTTCCCCATACTTTCCAGATAATCTACAGTAGGTTAAAAATGTATCTACTAATTCCCAAGTGCTCAAATGGACAACTTTCTGATTCACAAGCCTTCCTTTGCTTTCTTTCCTGTATGCCAACTTGTTTTGTCCAACTTCTATGTGTATGTGGTTTTTTTAAATGTTTGTCCAATTATATTTTTGTTATATTTAATTTTCTTTTATTAAAAGGAGAAATGTATGCATTTGTTCTATAATTGATCTTCAATCACTTTGTACAGTATTACAAAGTCTAATGACATTGAGAGGCAGAGAAGAATTGAAGTGTAAATCTGGTGTAGATCTGAGCAGTCTCCATGCTCTGCTAACAGAAGGGTTTGGAGCTGGTTGTGTGGTGGCAGAAGTTTCATGATTCAGGGGAAAGTTCTCTGGAGGCATCGGCTGCTCTCGTCACAGTGTTTTGGGAATCCAGTCCCTCTAGTGTCTCATTTTATTTTCAGTGACAACTTAAGTGTTTGAAGGCATCATTAATAGCTTTTAATTAATTGTTTTGACTGGGAAATGTACTTCTTTGGCAAAACACAGGGGCAGGAAACAAATGTTTTGACAACATAATGGGGAAATTTCTTTGCAAAGAGTGGAAGATTAATTTGTGATCCTCAACAGAATTATTTTTTTTAAACTTGTGCTTGCCATTTTGTGGATACAAATGATGCTTTTTCTAGTCTTAAAATTTGGTAAATTTATTTTTGACTACAGCTGAAGCTGTAGACTAAGCATTATAGGATTCTCCAATGAATAGCTTTGATCAGTGAATTAGGATTTATTTTCTATATAAATTTCCAGTTTTGAGTATGCCAAGAGTTGCCAAAATATGGAGTGTTGGTATCTTTCATTCTTTTCTGCACTGAGTATAACACCCTTACTTCAGCTAAACAAATTGAAAACACCTGCCTAGTTGAATGCATCCTTACCATACATCCATAGTCCTTCCCTAGAGGAATTCTGCATATGTGTCCAAGGAGACATGTAGAAAAATTTCAAAAAAGCATTTTGAGCAAACATTCGATAAGAAACATCTCAATTACCACATTTATGCAATGTGAACAGTGGTCTCCCCACATGGTGGAGTTATGTGGAGCACAGAAGGAAGTGAACTACACCACAGTCACCATGTGACAAATCTCATTTCAAGAAGAAAATTCCCAAATCACCATAGATGACATACCATGTATACAGAGATCAAACAATGGGAAGGTAAGCAATACTGTTCAGGAGAATATAATAAATGTATAAATTCAGAAACTCCAGATGGTAAGAGAAAACCACACAATGGAATAAACTATGTTGTATCATAGAGCAAGCAGAGATCCACTGGAGCACTTGAAGTTATTTCTAGCCATCTTCAAGCTAGGTACAATATAAGGGACCAAATAGGTGTCTCCATATAACACGTGTGTGTAAGATTATTCTAGCAAAGAAATAAATGCAAAACTTATTTACCAGTTGTCCAGTTGTGACTCTTTTGACCCATATGTGCCATCGGTGGCTAAGTATGGAGGTATGAGTGTCAGGTTACATGCAGTTACTGTCAGTCATCAGAGAGGCAAATGGGGGGTGACTCTGGTGGCTTGCCTGGTCCACATGATGCCATTTACAAACAAGAAGACCTGACTTTTTCTCATTTCTTTAATACAAGTACCATCCTAGCCAGGCACATAGGTCAGTTAGCAAAGTATTTACAAGTTTAGTTCAATCCTCAGAAGTCTGCTACATACAGACACACACACACACACACACACACACACACACACACACACACACAGAGAGAGAGAGAGAGAGAGAGAGAGAGAGAGAGAGAGAGATGAGAAAGGCAGAGAAAAAAGAGATAGAGAGAGGGGGAGAGAGAAAGAGAGAGATAAGAAAGGCAGAGACAAAAAGAGAGAGATAGAGGGGAGAGAGGAGAGAAAGAGAGAGGGAGAGGAGGAGGCACAGAAATGGAGAGAGATGGGTATGGTGGCAGTACTGTAATATCAGTACTGAAGCACAGTGAGAGGCAGGAGTCCTCTGAGGCTCACTGAGCAGGAAGCCTAACCTGTCCCGCGCTACCTTCTCGCCAGCAAGAAATGACGCGGCACACAAACAGGATCCTTCTGCAGCAACGCTTTAATGCTCTTGAGAGGGAGAGCATAAGCTTCCAACAGGCAAAGGGCGAAGAGAAGAGAGGGGAGAAGAGAAGAGAGAGAAGAGAAAGGGGAAAAAGAAAAAAAGAGAGCGAAGAACCAAATCCCTCAGCTTAAATAGAGCAAGATCGCCGCCTAGGACGTGTAACCCTCTGGTTGGCGGCCTGCTGTTACCCCAGATGACGCCACGGGAAAGGCAGGGCACAAGGGAATGGAAATCTACCCAGCACATGCGCAGCTGCCTTGTTTGTTTGTTAGAGCACAGGACATCAGCGCTATCTTGTAATGGCGAATGTGAGGGCGGCTCCCCACACTAACCTACTTAGTGAGTTCCACACTAGTGAGAAACAGTATCTCAACCAAAATAAGTAAATCGATCTGTGGATGATGCTTTAGGAATATTATCCATGACCGTCCTCCTGCCCATGCACACACCCGCACAATCAGAGGGATAAGCATATGCAAGGGCACCACCACCACAACCACCACAGACACACAATTTTCTTTGCTGAAAATTGTACCAAGAGCAGTCACAGCAATTGTGCAAGTCCTATCATTGATTTATTTTATGAACATTGAGTCAATAGAAGAGCTGAAAACCATTGCACCTGAAGTATCAACAAATATCGTCATCCCTCATCTCATCTTTTCGTTCTTCACTGCAAAAGGCAGACGTGGCTCTAGGCTTCAGTAGGACTGTATTTCCTGACACATCATGCTTGTAGATGTGAGGACGAGGAAGTGAATCATCTACCATGGTGACCATCTCGTTAGACCTCTCTGATCATGGTGGAAACCCATTCCACAAGGAGTGATGTGTAGTATATTCATGGGGAAGATGGTACTCTGTTTTATTATCTGCAGTTTGGAAATTTTTAAAATATAAAATAAGACACATAATAGCATCTGAATTATTAGTCCCCTTCCTTCTGTGGTGATGCTTTGATTAGAATTGATTCTGTGACATTTTCTGGAACTGAAGAGGACCAAGCAGCCCTTGAATGGACGAGTCCTTGTCACAGTTCGTTTGTGGTTTGTGTATTTTCTTCTGAAATCAGTGCTTACCCAACAGACCAATAAAACCTCCGTGTTATAGAGAATAGGTGTGCCTTTTGAAATTATCAATAATGCTTTTATCTTCTCTCAAACATTACATACTGACTGCAATTTCCCTCCTTCCACCCCTCCCTCACCTCCTCCAGTCTCTCCCCCAGACCTATTCCCTCCGTCCCTCCCTGTCCCCTCCAGTCTCTACCCTAGTTCCACTTTTTTCTATTTCAATTTTTAAGGCAATATAAGCATTTTGCCCTTGAGATCATATGATGGTGTGTGGATATTGCATATTATATTTGGAAGGTGCTTTGCACTTGGTTAACACATAATTTCATAATAAAATAGTAAGAAAGCCTAGGTGTGGTAGTGCACATCTACAATCGAACACTTTAGAATCAGAGGCTGGAAGTCTGAGGACTCCAGGGTCATCCTCATCTACATAGCAAGTGTAAAAGCTTCCTGGGCTCCCAGAGATCCTTTCTTAAAACAATGTCATTAGTACTAAGAGGCACGGCATCCGCATGGCTTATTAAAGCAATTCAATGAAAACAATGGTTCTCCTATGTCCCAGCTTCTTTGACTAGCTTTAGAAATCATAAGAGAAGAAAACATAGGTGTCATGGAAAGCATCAAATCCCCTTTTACTGGTTGCAAATAGAATAAACTACTCTGGAGTCTAGCAGGGTAAGAGAAAAGACAGATCCTGATGAAAAGAACTGGATTGCTTCTACGAAAGTCATTCTATCCCACACTAATTTTAAGGTTTCTTGAAAGATGTATAACCAAGGAGATGCAGAATTGGAAAGTGACTGTGGTAGGGGAGTAAATGATGGCGTCAATGAGAGTTAATTTCCAATGCATTAAAAGCTTTTGCATATCCTGCCTTCTCATTCTTTTTGGGATATCTCTATTTTAATAACTTACGCTTGAGTTATGTCATTTGATTTTAAAGTTATATTACTATTATAATTCCATTCAAATGGGCACCTTTCTTTCTGATGAATGCATTTTTAGCATTTTACTCACTTTGAAGAATGAATGATTCAACCATGAATAGGAAAGGCTTGGGAATTGGTGCTTCCTCTCCTGCCCCTAGCAGCCGTAAAGTTCTCCCTCTTATACTTTCAGATGGATGATTACAGTAACCTTCCATTTGTTTGATCTTTATGAAACTACAACCATGGTTAAGTTTTTCTCAGTAAACCTTTGCTTGGTGTGTTTTATATGGTAAGCAATTTTGTTTTTCTGAGCGCTAAGGATTAAGCAAATTAATGTGCTTGCAACTACTAATGAGAAAATAAGAAATGAAAACAATTTTTATATCCTGAGAACACAGTGCAGCAAGTGTTTTAGGAATAGAGAAGAACTGAGTGTCCACTGAGCGTGTAACTCACTCGGTGAAGGACAGGTCGCCGCTGTTTGGTAGATGAGCGTGTAACTCACTCGGTGAAGGACAGGTCGCTGCTGTTTGGTAGATGAGCGTGTAACTCACTCGGTGAAGGACAGGTCGCCGATGTTTGGTAGATGAGCGTGTAACTCACTCGGTGAAGGACAGGTCGCCGATGTTTGGTAGATGAGCGTGTAACTCACTCGGTGAAGGGCAGGTCGCCGATGTTTGGTAGATGATGAGAGCACTTTGGGTGGTAAGGATGCTTAGCAGGCAGGAGCTGAGCAGTGCTGCAGAGGTGTGCAGGGATGCTTCAAATGATGGGATTCAAGCATGCGGCGTCCTAAGTCTTGAAGTACAAAGCGATGGTTGGGGAGAGATAAGCCTAGATATCTAAGTGGGACTTATGGGTTAAAATTATATAGCTCACCAGTGATTTTATACAAATCTATTCTACCTGAGCAACTTATTTTTAGGGACTGAAGAATGGTTCAGTAGGTAAGAGTACTTTCTACCATGTCTGCATGCCTGAAGACATGGCTCCCATCCCTTGGGAAAGAACTGACTCTCAAAACTTGTCCCCTTATTTTGACACATGCTCCATAGCAAGCGTCTCTCTCTCTCTCTCTCTCTCTCTCTCTCTCTCTCTCTCTCTCTCTCTCTCTAAAACACACACACACACACACACATTCATTCAGATACTTTTGAACAGCAAAATCATTCAGTTCATTTCCATTTATCAACAACATGATCAACATGGAATGAAAATGAATGGTCTGTCCCTTAAGGAAATATTATAATTCTAACAACAATGAGATTCAGGTAAAATATACTGTCATCCAGGAACAATAGATGTATCTTGGGAACTTGGAGAAAGCAAGAAAGCAGACAGTATATATGAATATAAAAATGAAGGTTCACATTCCAAGGGAATAATAAGCTGACTCTTCCCTGCCAGGGCTCCAGGCCATGGAGTTGTGGAGATGAAGCTGAGAGGTAGATTTGACTCATATGATGTGAGCATCATTTCTGTTCTTTAGGACTCTCAGCATATTGACACAAGCAAGATTTTTTTCAAGAGAAAATAATGTATACATTATTTTTCTTGAGAAAATGGTCCATACAGAATATGAAGACCGTGAAATATCATTTCTTTGATTCAGGTTGAGGAGCTCTGAAGACTGACCAGATGAGAGGCAGTAAGTTCTAGATCAAATCAGGTGTAGATCAAGATGGGGAGTCCCTCTAGAAAAACACAAACTCCCCAGCCAGCAGATAGAATGCAGCCCAGTGTCAAGCAAGTTTTGGGAACAGTGTTTGTTTCCACTTAGCAAGGACATTGATCTGGTGGATGTGAGAATTACCAACCAAGATACACACGTGTATTTGAAAATCACAGTAACAAGTAACGAGGGGGAAAAAGAGACAAGGATCAGACAAGTTACCTGATCATTCTGTATTTGAAGAGGATTCTGAACAGAAGAACAAATTCAAAGACCTATAACGGGTGCCCTCCTGAAGGTAAACACAGAGAGAATTTGCCAACGAATCAGTGGTTAAGTCCAAAAGGAAGGAAATAGGCTTGTCCATGAGAACGTTAATTAAGCCTAGCAGGAAAGAAGTGGCTTCACTGGCTAAGACGCTAATGGTATCTGGACGTGGTCTATTAACTAAGGATCACAGACTAGCAAATGCCTGTGAACAGAATAGTCCTATTCTGCAATGGGGAAAATTGTAAGTATTTTTAAAAATCACTGCAGCAACTTCCTATTTCTGTGACAGGCAAGGACCATCAGTAGAGTACTGTTTAACTCACAAGCTGCATGTCTTTAAGAGGGAACTCTGATATGGTTTGCTCTGTAGGATCACATATCCAGCCTTGCCATATTTGGAAACAAGAAATTCTTAATTAAAGATTCTGATGCTATATTGACCCACATGCACAGTTTGAGATACACTGTTATGGAACAATGTGAACACTGGGTAACCTTTGAGCAATGCTTTGGCTGATTCCAATAGTGCATTTGGAATTTTACCTTTTCTGTATCCAATTTTTCTTTACTGTTTTTCAGTGCCCAGGGTTTACCCCCAGGATATAATATCTGTATTTACAACCACGATGAACTTAGTATAGCCAACTAGAGTGGCATGTCTGCTGTTTGCCTATGCCCCAGAATCTAAGAACTCCTCTGGGGCAATGGGAAATGTGTGCTACAAACAGACAAAGATATCTTTGTTACTAATGGGGAACATCCGCTGGTTGCCAATTAAAGTACATCACAATTTTTTTAAAAGCCAAGAGGATAAAGTTCCCAGGCTGTAACTCTACAATTATTTGAAAAATGACTTCATGAAAAAAAAGAAATGAATATGAGAGTTTCTCCCAGCCTCAATGCTTCCTCTGTTCTTGGGTAGTTGTCTCTAAATGCATTTATGTAATTCCTCCCAGGAAGCTCTAGGAAGCATGCTGTTCTGTAATTAAGTCCCCATGTAAAGCAGATTTGGAGTGTGGAAGGGAGGTAAGCCTGTGATATCACTGGCCAAACTTGAAATGTTCAAGGATATCTCATTTATGGTCCCGTCTTCCAAGATTCAAGGTACAAGGACATTCCCTGATCTAATATCAGTAAACTGTGGAATTCTAGGAAAGCTGGACAGATACATTGCATTATCAATGCTCACATAGTGAAGAAGAGCTCAGGTTCAGATGTCACATGGTAGTATAGTTTTAAATGACTTACTAGGTCATGTTGACATTCATTTGTTAGACCAGGGGGGAATGCACTATTATACTATTTGAACTTTCTGCTGTCTCATCTTTGTGGTGACATGTAAAGGTTATTCCTTTTCATGTATGGACATTACAGGTATTTAGCCTGGTCAATATTCAACATAAACAGGATGGATCAACTTCCTGCACTCAGAATATACCAATCATCTCGATACTGAAGGTCTGTGCTTTCTTGTGTCTAGCTGGGTTAGGCAGTTGTGAAGATCAAACTGTCAGTGACAGGATAATGGTGTCCTTGACATCCACGTGGAAGTAAAAGTCTGGCCAAAATCAATACGGTCTCCAAGTTAATAGCAGATGACAATTAAGCATGTTGCATAAACAGAAATTTTGAAATCATTTTTGTTTTTGGAGCAGATGTTACATGTCAACAATGCCACTGTCATGTTTAGTACTCGACAGAATGCAGTGGTTTGTGTTTAGAAATGGCTTCCCCCCCTAGTTCACAGTATCTGACAAAGTAGGAAACTCAAATGCTTCTGTGTTCATTTTTCGGTGAATTCTTGAGAATAAAGAGCATTCATTCACAGAACATTTTAAACTTTAACAAACATATTAATTATAAAAACACTCCACATAACATTCTCATAACAGATACAAATATCTCTTTCCATATGGAAATGTGTTCATTTATAAATAATGTTGTGTTAAAATTTTTATTTTTTTTTCTTGGCTTTGTAAAAAACATATTCTCTTACTAAAAATATATCAAAACATAAGACAGCATTTATTTTGTTATATTTTAGTGGAAACTAAAAATGTTTAGTGAGAGGTATTTTTTATTTTAATTTTAATTTTATTGTGTTGTAGAGAATAACAGAGCTGCGAGATCTTGTAGAGCTCCCCATTTCCATCCTTGGAGGATTTTGTTCTTCAAATTGGCAGCTGGGACCAGAAATTTTTAAATTTCCTTGCAATAAAGAGTTTTATCAAAAGAATGAACTCTATGATATCCTACCCCATTTTTGGATAACTGAATGAAATATTTAGGACACCATCTCTATAAAATATTTCAAATTATCTATTTGGCTAGGATAAAAATGTACTTTGAAATTTTGGCTTTGGATGGGGAATTGAATCCATGTTGAAAGTCACTTTATTTGTGAAAATTTTATTTTAATGTTAAAGATACAGCTCTTCTCCTCTCAGCATCAGCCTAATACTTGAAATCTTTAATATGCTGTTAAACTTTCTACTCTACTCTCTTGATCAATCTGTAGGCTGTCATTTGTATTGTGATTATGGATCCAAAATAGCTAACAAGATAGCATAGAATCATCCACCTCAAACATGTAATTACTCCTTTAAATCACAAAGAAAATTTAAACAAAGTCATCACTCTATCCCAAATCAACTTGGTATTTAATTTTCATTGATCATCAAAGAAACAGTTTTGTACATTTTCCTAACTTAGTCAATATGTGTTCACTAAATAAGACTGTTATTTTGAAAATACACAATACAGAAGGAGCATAAATCAATCCCCTATATAAGCACTGAACAAAGAAATGACTGGCCACTCATCTTTGTGGTCTAAAAATGACAACCAAAGCTAAGAGAGCATTCAGTGCCCTACTGCGCTATCTCCTGCTCTTGATTAATCTCC
Source organism: Mus pahari (assembly GCF_900095145.1). NCBI lineage: Eukaryota > Metazoa > Chordata > Mammalia > Rodentia > Muridae > Mus > Mus pahari. The sequence goes on from NC_034597.1 coordinate 104,573,716, forward strand.
AAAACTTGACTCTAGTGAGCCAGTGTGTAATTTTCCCATCTAAGTGATGTGAGGTGTTTAATATTGAGTTTGCTATTTGAACTACCTGGCACATTTCACATTTCTTTAAGAAAACAATGTTCCTTATGTGTATAGCCTTTGTATTGTGGCCATGGCTCCAAGAGCACAAGAAGATGGTTTGCCTTACAGCCTCATAGAATCTCCGCAGACAAAACATGCAATTCTCCTTCATAGAAGGCTGCCACAGGTCGTAAACCTTTGTGTTCTTACTAAGAAGAGTAGGCAAGAGAGGTATGTGCGTGTGTGTATATGTGTGTGTGTGTGTGTGTGTGTGTGTGTGTGTGTGTGTGTGTGTGTGTGTTGGTCTTGCCTCAACTTTGTACTTCAAATTTCATGGAGGACAGAAACAACTTATCTCATTTTTTATGTGTTTCAATATTGAAATTTATCGGTTAATTTCTTTATACTACAATACCATGAGTTAGGAAAAAAAAAATCCAAAGGCCTAAATCAGAAAAGAATTGAGAACAAGAGAAGAATGTTTAATATATAAAATCACAACAATATATTTACATCAGACCAAGCCTTAGAGTTTAAGCCAATTGGCAACGGGTGAACTTTGTTCAAATCTAGTCCATGGACATATTTTTCTCGCATAGCTTTCTTAAGATTTCAAATGATACTTTAAAAATGGTAGGATTGATACAAAATGTTATTTCTATATTTGGAACATTTGACAAATGTGATGCCTACGACCACATAGCAACAAGATGGAGTTAGTAAGCATTTAGTTTGAAGTTGGTTATATTGAATATCCACTACCTGTTCTGATGTCACATGCTGGATGGCTGGGTACTTGAGCTGATCAGAAAGTCAGTGTTTACTGTAATTATTTCCCTTTTAATCATAGTAGATGAATGTTCTCTGTACCTCTTCCTTTGACAAACTTGAAGACATGAAAGCCAAATGAGGCCATGTTTGGGGGGTGGCATAGAGTTAGTGGGGACAAGCATTCAGCATGGTAAAGTGGGCTGTGTTTAGAGATCCACTCAGTGAATGTCAGCAGCCTTGTTATTTGACCCCTAGTCTTTGGCTTTAAAAGTCTTCTTTAAAGCTTTGTGTGAGCCATCAGCATGAGGTGAACATTATTTCTTAATCAAATGGCAACTGATCAATAGCTAAGGAAAGCCCGTCTCTTCCTGATGGGCCACCACACATGAATCCTGCCACCTGATTGCTTCCTGAAGAGTCTCCTTGTATTTGCTTCACTTCTGGAAGTTCACGTCTCCAGAAATGGGTCAGAGCAGATGGGTCTTGCCTATTGTTGACGCCATCAGTACTAATGTGTCTTCCTTCTAACATGAATGGAAACTCACAGGGAGTCCATACCAGCCTCTCTTTCACACACCACCCTCCTGCCCTTGGGTGAATCCTACAGCTGTGCTGTGGCTCTCATTTTGTTGCTTAGCTGAGAGCTCTGCTTTGCAATGGCACTGGCTGTGTACTGCAATTCCACTCGGCCTCATTCAGGGATAAGATGCTCTTTGAGTATAAATCTTCCCAACTTTCAAGAATGTCATGAAGCAGAATGCTTTGAACCACATATGCACTTTAAGATTTTAAAACAAAACAAGTGAAAAATTAATAATGATTTAACTAACTCAACGTGCTCAGTCACATGTATGCAATCAGTACAGTCTTGATGTACACATCTTAATCTCTAGAAAATGTTATAAACTAGAGAGATGGCTCAGCAGTTAAGAGTACTTTGCTGTTCTTCAAAGGACCAGAATTTGATTCCCAGCACAAAGGAGGCTCACAACCATCAGGAGCCCTAGTTGCAGGGGATTTGATACCCTCTTCTGGCCCCTGCAGGATCTGCTTGAATGCTCTTCATGTACCTGTAAGTATGCAAACACTCATAGGCTAATAATAAGTAAATCATTTTCAAAAGTGTAAACTAAAAGTTAACAATATTTTAATATTTAGCCTTTTAACATAGGCTCTTGAAGATTATCTCTGAACAAATTAAATGACTCAAAAAACTAATCTATCTCCAGAGAGAGTTGAAGCTACCAATATTTTATATAAAGTGAGTCCTTCCCAGGCAATAGTCCCTTAAGCATTGATACCCTGAGTTTTCTCACTGGATTAAGTATATACACACTTATAACTAGTCATTTTTCAGTCTGGAGTTTGCACAAGTCTCACTTTGGCTGAGCTGCACTCCACAGCTCAGGATCCACACATGGCTCAGACAGACTTAATGAAATGGACAGAACAGAGATTAACAAAAAATTAACAGAGAACACTTCTACTTAGAATCACAAAAACTTGGGAAATCATCCAAGGAAATCTAATCTTACAGCTAATTATCCTGAAAGTTCCCCTAGTTATAAGAATAAAGGAGAAGTATTTTGTCTTTGCCTAACACATTTTTGTCCCTGATTCAAATTCTAATTTGAAACATAGACTTTCTTTTAATAGAAAAGTTTGTCATCATCAGAGCCCTCGGGAGCAGTATATGTAAGCTGCCGCAGTCCCTGAATGTGAGAAACACCAGAATGGTCCCAGATCATCACAGATGGATTACTCTGTGATTGCCAATGTGGTCTGGAATAATGAGATGAGACAAATTAATATAGTAGTTGGCACATATCAATGGGTCTTAGTATCAGTACTAAATAAATAAATAAATAAATAAATAAATAAGAACCAAGCTATAACCTCAGAGGGATGGGGCTCCTGGGGTGCTTAGTTCTCAGAAAGCTTTCTAGCATTCACAGAGGTAATCTCCTGCTAGCTGGAAGCATTCTGAGTCACATGTCTCATCTCTATAGATTTAATACTGAGTCTTGACAAAGGTAATATTGATCCTTCTCAAATGCCTACCCCCAGAAGAGAGATTAGGTCATTTTCTGTTTTACCTGTGGGTTTTTAATGAGCCTTATAAGCTGTTCACTGTCACTCCTGCTGTGCATGCCATGCTTGGCTGCTGGGTTTTCCTGTGACATCTGGAAGAACGTAACCCTGGCGAACACTGGGATGTATACAAATTCCCGCAAGCTCATACTTCTGCACTGCTAGAAAGCTGACGGTAGACTTATTTTATAATTCTATTCACCAAATCCATTTAGAATATGTAAACCTATTTATTGTGGTATTTAAGATCACTTTCCTCAAGAGAACCCAGAACATTAAGTAAGCAATTTTTTAAAACACAATTTTAGAGGTCAAGTCAATTTAATGTCAGCATCTCATAATTTAGCTATACAATGGGATTTTCCTTAAGCTTGCCAATGCTGAGGTGAAAATATATGCAAAATCCTGCAAGTATGCAAGAGTGTTTCCAGCACACAGGTAGCCCACAACCTGTCTATGTGCAGTCTCGAATTCCTGTTCTGTCCTTACTTTATCCTTCATGGCTACGCTTCTTTTTGAATACTCGCTATTCCCACAACATAACCTACTGCAAATTGAACTGAATAGAGTTAAACAATACTTATCATATAGTAGCCTCTCAAAAGTCATTCTCTTTGTAGTACATAAATGTTATATTTTCTCTTTTCCTATTATTTTACTGAAATCTAAATTCTAGATTTCAGTAGATTACCGCAGGTCTGGACCTTTGCTGTTCTAAACCACGTCTCCCAGGTATACAACCTTGCCTTTTCTTGGAAATCTCAAGACTATTTTTATGAGATACCATTTTTATTACATCACTGTCCTGGTTATAAATCCTAGTGGTATACTGCTTATCCATTAACTGGGCATGTTAAAGAGGGCTTGGCTCTTACAGATTAGTCCCAGATCCATAGCCAGTTTTAGTCAAGAATGTGTATTAATGTACCTCACCTGCTCTATTATGCACAGGAAGGCTGCATCTTCCTGTGGCTTGTATTTCTCTTTCTCTGTTGATCCTCCTAACCCACTGCAGTCTATGAACTGCCATCCAGGAAGCTTCTCACACAGCATGCACTCCTTAACTCCTTCACTTATCAGAGCTTCCCAATTGAAATGTCACCATCTTCCCTGTCTTCATGTCCTCATGTATCCTCATTCATAATCCTCTTCATCCTGAGGACCACTCAAGGGAAGAACACACCTCCCACCCTTGGTGTCTCTCAGTAAGCACTGATGTAACCACGTTGTATATACTGAATAAAAAGTCATTGTGACAGCTCTCCTTCCTCTCAGTCTTAGAGAGACTGGGCAAAAGCCACATGTACAACCACAGGTCATGAGTTATAGCAAATAATGCCTTTAGTAGCTGGTGGTTTTAGGAAAGGATATAATATAGGTGTTTCTGGAATCTCACCTAATCCTAAAGATATGCTAAATGTTCAGTCATGCAAGAGAACAATAGCTCCTTTTAAAGTCTATAAGGACATTCAGGAATGAAGATGAAATATTAATGCCAGAATATAGGTGGAAAAGCTACATACGGCCTTCAGCTTTCCTAGGTAGTGTTAGTGCTCCAGATAAGCCAGAGGGTAAAGAATTTGTTTCCCTCCACTTTTTCAAGGTGTTTATGTCTATATCAGCTACCCGATCACATAGACATCTTGAGTGGTTGCTGTGTTTCCATAGTTACTGGGGCAGAGCTTTCCCCAGATCTTCCTTCATGTCTTAGATTTTTGCCTTACTGTCTAACTACATGAGGAAAATTTTATGTCACAAAATAGCTTTTGTATGTACATATCGATGAGACTATAGACCATGTGTGCTGCAAACACTTTAAGAGGCCAGAAAGGACACTGGATTCCTTGAAGCCAGAATTACAGTCCCTTGAGAGCCATCAAAATGGGTGCTGGGATCCAAACTCAGGTTCTGTGGAAAACGGTTCTCTTAGCCACCGAGCCATCTCTGCAGGCCCAGTTCATTATTAGTGAAGTGAGGTTTATGCCAGTGACTTCAGAGTTTTCCTGCATTAATGTTGTATGTTGCTCTCTATAGTTACGTAGAAGAGTGATATATACAAGAATGCTATAATCTCATGAATACTTTTGCAACGCATAATAAGAGTTTTTAAGCAGAAGGGAAGGAAGGAATGGGAAAAGCAACTATTCTCATTTGTAATATGCTTGCATTGCACATTTACAATTAAGCTGCTCTGATTTCTGTAATTAAAGTAACTTCCACTGAGAGGCCTTAATAGTCCATGTGCACACATAAGAGAGGGCTGTTGCATGAATGAAGAATTGAAAGAAACTTCTCACTCAGGTCAGTTAGCTCCTGTGAGAAATCCTTGAAAACCAAACAACTGTGAAAAGGTTTGCCAGGGATGTTTTAGATATCTGTGGGATGTGCCCACTAATACATCTGCTCATCTTTTATTCACCAAACATTTATAAAACACTAACTATTCGGAAGAGGCAGTGGGTACAATGATGAATTCAACCTCTTTCTTCTATGGAAAATTTGCCATTTCAAAACAGGTACTGGACAAATGGTCACGGTATCGCAAAGACAAACCTTGGCCATCTTTGAACCTTTGTCTATCGCTCACAAGAATTTAAATTAAGAAAGAAGGAAGGGAGGGAGGGAGGGAGGGAGGGAGGGAGGAAGGAAGGAAGGAAGGAAGGAAGGAAGGAAGGAAGGAAGGAAGGAAGGAAGGAAGGAAGGAAGAGACTGGAGGCATAGCTCGCTGATAGAATGTTTACCTAGTATTTATATGTCTCTAGCCTTTGCCCCTAGTACTTCAAAAATAGGTAGAGAAATAACTAAATAAAAGAATATTTAATTAAATAAGCATTTAAATAAATAGCCCATGTATGTAGTCATATAAGTCCAGCAGGTGGCAGTCTTTTGTCCTTAATGCATATCATGTTTTAAGTCATAGGTTTCACATGAACTAGCGTGTGAAGTTCATGCAACACACAAAATTCAGGCTTTGATGAAAACTTAAAGCTACATAAGCAATTTGTTCATACATTCTAGTTAGTTACAAAGTATGTTCTCTCGCTGTGACTAGTTTACCATGTGTTATTGTTCGTGCATGTAATGTGAATGTATTTTCCTCCATAAATGTAAAACTATGGACCATCAAGTCAAGGAAATGAAGGAGAACCTTGGTGCGGTGCGGAGTCTATAGTCGAGGGATAGCAGCTCCCGGGGCTGAGTTTGGACTTGGGCTCTCACTAGTTCTGTGAGTCATCTCCTTACTGTCCTCTTTGGCAGAATGAGAGCAGTAACCTACAGTTACGGGGTCTTAGGAGTGAAGGTGGGCATTAAGAACTGTCCAGCTAAGGATTGGCCTAAGCAGGGAAAAGCTGGCTAAATCACCTGCTGGAATTAAATTAAAAGTGACATGCCGGACTGCCTCCATAGAGGAAACTTTGAATGTGAATTTGAAAACTATTTCTTTTGACTGTTAGCCATGTTATTAAATTCGAATTTTGGGGTAACACTGCTTACTTTTATAACAAAGATGGTGGTCTGTTCATAAGCCAGTTCAGATTTCAAAGACATTATTGAGCAGTAAAGTGTCTGAGTGTAGATTTCCAGGGGTTTCCCATAAATTAATCTCTTCCTTTGGGCAAACATCCACATCTACGGTGTTACATTTTCTACAACAATTATCAATTATTACATTGATACTTACCAGGCATTACTTCACAAACTGAAAGAGATAATAAAGAGAACTCTGTTGAAATCATAGTATTGCTTTATTTGCTACTGAATCCTGCGTTTGACTCCCACCTAACAGTTTGGGACAGATTTAGGTTTATTAGAATACAGGGAAATATTGTCATGGAAATCTCCTGCCTTTCCATATAAACGTTTCTATTAACTTTATCACTTCAAATATATCTCAAGAAGATTGACAGACTCTCCTACTAAGTTGGAAAAAACCTGTGCTAAAATTTAATTCTATAATAAAGTTGGATAATGACTTTATGTTTTTATTTATTGTAATTTATGAAATCAAAATGTGAGTGAAAATAGTATGTTAAATCAGTTGAATAAATATAGGATGCTATTCTTTCCCAACTGTTGCCTATCCATGATTGTTTGTTACTGAGACTCAGGATCTCATCTGTAGAGATACCAGAAACTGAAGGTGAAGTCCTCATTCCACAAACTACCAATTATAGGAGTGGCGTAGGACAAGGCCAATCACCAGAACCACTTCCAATGATTGTGACATGGGACAGCATGTGGAAGTTGTCACAGGCAGGTCTGAAACCTGAACTCAGTTTAAGTCACAGATTTCATGAGGAGAGAGGGAGAGAGAGAGAGAGAACATTTAAAGTAAAGCAGCAGAAGGAAGACAAAGAAGAGGAGGACGAGGAGGACGAGGACAAGGACGAGGAGGATGAGGAGGAGGAAGGACAACAACAGCACAGCAGCAACAAAAGCAACAAGGAAGAACAAGAATTATTATTCAGGAGGCTAAGGGCGTGGCTCAGTGTGTAAGAGTCCCCACTAAACAAACATAAAGGACTGAGTTCAAATATAGCTTGATACATAAGAGTCCTTGCTAGTCAAAGTGTGTGCACGTGTGCGTGTGCGTGTGTGTGTGCGCGTGTGCGTGTGTGTGTATGTGTGTGTGTGCATGTGTATGTGTGTATGTGTGTGTATGTATGTGTGTATATATGTGTGTGTATGTGTGTGTGTTTATGTGTGTATGTGTATGTATGTGTGTGTGTATGTGTGTATATGTGTATGTGTGTGTGTGTGCATGTGCATGTGTGTGTGTGTGTTTGTGTGTGTGTGTGTGTATCCATATCCAGAATTGGTGAGTTCATACATATGGATCCTGGGAACTGAATGGACATCCACCTTGCTGAAGCTGCTAGCTTCCTGTTCAATGGAGGCCCCTGTATCAAGGGAATAATGTGGTCAGCAACAGACAAAGGCATTTGATCAGCCCCTGTCCCCTTAAATGTTAAACACTGATCTTCCATGTTAGTGGAGGAGTCTACCAGCTTCTTACATGTGAAAGGCTGAAGCCAATAGAAACTTTTGTATGAAAACGGCCGGAGATTTTCATGAGAGTATTTATTTCTGTGTACACTTACAAGTCAGAGCCTCATGACCAAATATGTCTTTGACAGTGTCTATGTCACCTTGAGAGAGTTCTGCTTTGTGAGAATACACTCCAGAAGGCATGCATATGCATACAGATGTACATGTATGCATAAGCCACACACAAGCATGAGAGATACCTATCACACAATTCAGTGAGCAAAAGCAAATTCTATTTTTTTTTGTATGTAAATCCTACATAATAATGGGTTTCATTCTGAAATTTTCATACATTCCTATGTTTAGATCACCAAAACTGGATTCTGATGGAAACTTTATTGTCTGATCTGATTGTACTTTATTGGCTGATCTGATTGTATTTTATGGTTGTCCTGAATAGGTATATGTAATGTACGTATGCATCATCTGTGCATCTTCACATGTGTGGGCCTATGTTTGTATGTATGCATACACTTGGGTGCCTGTAGGTGCCTGACGCTGACACTGGCCATCTCCCTTGATTAATCTCTGTATTTATTAATGCTGGGTCTCCCCTTGAGCCAGGGCTTCTCTGTAGAACTAGTCTAGCCAAGCATCATCCTCTGTAAATTCTGCTCTAACTTTCAAACACTGGGATTACAGCTGGGCCACCAGGTTGACCAGATATTTACAAATGAGCTAGTGATATAAACCCCAATCTTCCCATTAGCCTGCTGGGCGTTTTATCAATCCCCCAGATGTGATTGTATACAGAAATGAGCATCTTACATTCAAAGCAGCTTATTAGAAAAGCCTACCAAAGGAGTGTCAATGTTGAAAACTATAATTTTCTATTTTGTAAAGGCGGGGATGCTATTAATGGGAGGGAGGTCTGCTGAGAGAAGTCGCTTCTCTCTGTCAATAGTCTGCTCTGTCAACACACCACAACTGCCATCTGCAAACGCAGAGAAATGCATGGAGCACCCTGGAGAGTTTTCTCTTCTCGGGTTCTTCAGACGGTGTGCCGTTCCTTTTAGAAACACGGGTGTTATGGGCTACATGGGAAATTCTCGTGGACCTGAGACTCCCTGTAGTTTTAACTAAGCCCATGCCATAATGTGCAAAGTAAAGAAAGCAGAGAGTGGCTGCGTGCTACAAGAACATTGTCTTAGTTAGCACTAAGTACACTTCAGCTGCCACCAAATACATATTACTTCCATTTACATTTCTTCCAAAACGTGTAGACTAGTTTAGTTCTGGTGTTGTGGGGCTGCAGTTCCAGTGCCTCAAAAGGGTCAGAGTCTCCCAAGTTTCAGACGTGCCCAGGACACACGAGACGAAGAGACCCAAAAGAACAGGAGGCACTACCACGGCAGCATGGTACTCATCCTCTAATTTCATGTCAAGCCAATGAATTCAAAAAATGATTTCAATTATTATAGGAAATTTTCACGTCTTAATGAGTCTTGTACCTCTTAAATAAATGTTACCAGATCTTTCTAAGTAGCCCTGTAGGATAACATGAAGGCAGAAAACATATCAGTCAATCTTCACCCCTGTCCAGCGGGAGAGTCCTAAAAAGAAGCATTTCCCTCCACAACTCAACTCTACTGCCACGGTCTTATTATTGCTTCTGTCTGAGAAGAGGTTATTCCTCTTGCACATTTATTGTTCCCTGAGTGTAGATTTCAAAATTAGGATTCCTTTCTATTGAAACTTCCAAATAGCTGATTATTTCTAAATTAGGTATATAGCCTACTTTCTTTTAAGCTTTACTTCATTGCAAAAATTTGTGCTTCTTATCTTAGTATTTCTTCAGATTTGTAGTATCACGGAGGAAAAATTATATATATATATATATATATATATATATATATATATATGCATAGATGTGTATGTACATGTATATATTTCAAGGGAATGTGAATTTCTATTGTATTAGGATATGACTCTTATGCCTGTCATCCTATGACTCTGGAGGCTAAGGCAAGGGTATGGGGGCTAACAAATCCAAGACTGGCTTCAGACACAAGGCAAGCACCTGTCTTAATGGCAGCACCAGTAATAGTAACAAGAAAGAAAGTTCTGATTGGGAAGTTTGTTTGCATAAATATGGAAATGGCAAAAGATATATTATGAACTATGCTTCATTTGATAACTTCCAAAGATATGGAAGATATATGAAAATTTTCCTTTCTGATGTCCATCAGTCTGTGTGCATTTCCTTTTAGAAACATAGGCAGTGTAGTCTACATGGAAGATTCTTGTGGACCTGAGACTCCCTGCCATTTTAAGTAAACATCTGCCCTAATGTGTAAAGTTAAGAAAAGCAAGGAGTGACTGTTTACTATAAGAGTACTCTGGTATTGTTACGTAAACTTCAGGTCCATCCAAAATACTTAGAATAGTTGTCTCATCTGGATTTGAAATTAACCATGAAGCCTGTTTTATCAGAATCCATGTGATCCAAATATTAATGGTTTAAGTGGAAAGCATTGTTTTAAACATTCAGTCAGTCTCTTGAATGCCTTTAGTAAGTTTTCTGGCATCCTCTCTCTGTCTGCCTCTGTGTGTGTTTGTCTTGTAATAATCTCATTGAAGTGAGTGTATGCAAGGTGATAACACCACAAAATTATAGGAACTATTTCACTTATAAATCAGATAAAAGTCATCATATTTTGCAATTTTCATTAGTAATTCTATCACAACTCCTCTGTGTGCATATGTGTGCTGCATGCATATGTGTGCAAGTATGGTGCAAGTGTACACATTGTGTGCATGTGAAATTCAAGTGTTCATTTCAGGTACCATCTACCCTCCCCCTACTTTATGAGACAGGGCCTCTCTCTAGATATGAAGCTCTGAGTTGTAGCTAGACAGGCTGCAAGTGAGCTCAGAGGTTCATCTATCTCCTCTACTCCCAGAGATATGACCACAGGGTCATCCCACCATGTACATTGTATATTCAGCCTTGTACATTGGTGCTGAAGATCCCCATTGAGGTCCTTAAGTTTGCACAGTAAGCACTGTTCCTATTGAGCTACATCTACATCCCCTGCCTCAAATTTATTACATTTTAGAGGCTGAAGTTTGAGCTTGATTGACCGACTAAGGCTTGCAAAGTCATTGCTGAGCCATTAATCAACTTCTTTCTGTCCAGATAACTATAGAACTTTCTATGTAATGTCTTAATTACTGTATTGCAACTCCTAAAAATCTTACTTGAGAATGAATCAAATGATAATATTAAAATTGTATTGTATCTAATGCATGTGAATTTATGTCTACCTTTTCTTTGGAATTCAATAGTCTTGCATTTTGGCAATAATTTTATCTCTGTGAAATAGGGCAGCTAATCAAACTCAGACTCTTGTACAGACAATGGTATAGAACTCTGTGTCTCCTGACTTTCATTAGGAAAACAATACAAGTTTATTGTATAATTTGTTTTCTAATATTTAGGATCTTATTCTTATGAGAAATTATAAATATTATATGTGAGCACTATTGACATTCTCACGATAACTCAAGTTAATGAAACCTAATAATTTGCTTGTGAGGACAAGACAAAATAACTAGAAGTACTGTCAGATGTCAGAATTGCTTTAGACTTTTCCATAAATCACGGTGGGAGTATCATTATCACATGTGATTAATGGTACTTCACGTTGTGAATCTGATTACTGCTACAAAACAAAGAAAATAAAGAGGAAATTACTCATGAACACCTTACATGAAGAGGTTGCTATTCTCTTCCACATTACCATAACTTGATTACTCAGCGAATCTGTTAGACACAATTCATTGAAACCTGTAGACACCTGATTTTTATGATGATGTTCATGTCTCTTTCATAAATACTGCCAAGTCATTTAGGAAGAAGCTGAAGATGCAGCTTGTAGTCTCTCTTTTGCCTCCTGCTTCCTTACATGGGAACTTTTTACAGTAATAGACTTCTGGGTGCTAAGAAGCAATCTTTACTTGTTATTTTGGACTTTAAACAAACCTGCTCACTTTTTTCTTTTAGTGCTTTTGTCCATATATTGAATGAATTTATATATTTTATTTGAATTCTAGTGTTAAAAATTATGTTCCAGTAAAAGATGGCATATCCTATGGCTGGAGAAATGGCCACTAACTGCTCTTCTCTTCTATTTCATTTTTTAAAAAAATGTTTTCATTTACTTTTTGATAATTCCATTCACTATACTTTTATCATAATCTTTCCCATCCCCAAAATCCTAGTAGTTTCTCCTCTGCTCTCTACCTACCCATGTTCAAACAATGGAGTTCAATTTGCATTGACCAGCACTACTCCTGAGCATGGGGACATCCTGGAGTGTGCCTGAAACAGCATCATTTCATTGAAGTAAACTGCCGTTCCTTCTTGCTGACCTATCAATTAAGCATAGATTCCTGACTAGAGTTGGGACTTTCTGGCCACTCCCCTTCTCCATAATGGAGTTTTGTGCTAAGCTTGTGCAAGTGTTCTGTATGATGTCATGGTCTCTGTGAGTTCATATGTGCATCATGCTTGTTTGATCTGGAAGAGTCTCCTTAAACTCTTCGCCACCTCTGGTTCCGACAAAGTGTCAGCCTCCTCATCCTCAGAGGTCCATGGACTTTAAAGGGAGGAATATGATAAAGGTAGGCAGTTTAGGGCTGAGTGTTTGACAGTTTCTCACTCTCTGCAGATTGTATGGCACTGGGACTCTGTGTTAACTGCCATCTGCTACAAGAAGCTCATTCGTACTCCAGTTGAGCCACTGTACATATCTTCTGTTCAGGATCTTATCACTGGCAATAGTCTAAAATGTTTGGGGGTGTCTGTGAGTCCCCTTTGGCCAAGGACACCAAAGAATATAATGTGTTCTTTGCACTGGGAGTTTTATTTGGTCTAGAATATATCTTCCCCTATCCCCAATTATATGGAAACTACATTTATGCAGAGGACCCAGGTTTGTCTCCCAGCACCTAGGTCAGGTGCTTCTAATCTCCTATAATTAGTTCCAGGGGATCCAACAACGTGTTTTGTTTTGACATCTAAGGGCACATAAGACATGCGCATTCTCTCAAGCACACATACACATTTATGTTAGAGCTCATTCCTAGTGCTGTTTATTCAAGCCTCTGGACCGTGCCATGAACTGGCCACAAAGGAAACCATCACACTCTGTTTACACTGTTCTCAAAAAGTAGTATTGTCCTTAATCATTCTTTCCTTCTACCTGACCTCTACCAACTCTTAGAATCTCCTCACTTTTGACTCATCCACAGTACCATTTAATCAGAAATGTGCAGAATACATCAATTTCTGATTGCCTGCTTTTACTTAGTAATCTGTATCTAAGATTTTTTTATTACCTTTTTTTTTTTTTTTTTTTTTTTGGACTTGATAACTCATTTCTTCATAGATCCAGGTTGGTACTTTTTGTTGTCTGGATTTGAAGCAATTCATTCATGGATGCATGCAAGGGCTTCTTGGATGCTTCTCCGTTTTGACATTGATGAATGAAACTGCTACTTATATTCAATGCATGTTTTTACATAGACATGGTTTTCAATTTCCTTGGGAATGTATCATGGCGCACAGTGGCATGATCCTATGGTAAAAATATGTTTAATTTGGACTGGAACTATCACACTGAGCAATGTATCCTAGTTCAATACCATCAACCCCAGCATTTTGCAAGCAGGAACATGAAGAATTCAATGTCATACTCAGCTAGTTAATGAATTTGTGGCCAGTCCAGGCTAGAAGAGACTCTATAGTAATAAACTGCATAATTTCTTCCTAAAAAAACTATTACATGAATATGTGTATAACATACTATACTTGCACACGCATATAGCACTTCTCAACCTTTACATTAAGATGTAAAGTAGCTACACTATTCTTCTCTCCACCAAAGAATAAGACTCCTCTTATTGGAAATCATTTATTGATTGTGTCAGTAGTCAGAATTCTGGCTATTTGACGGCTGTTTTGTCGAATTATTTAATTTTCACTTCTGTAGTGATGCAAAAATGGAGCACCTATTAATATTTTTATTATTTGTGTGTCCTTTTAGTGACCAACAATTCAATTTTGAATTTTGATGGAGTTACTTTTTCTTTGTTGTTCTTTTTATAGTTCTTTGTGTATTCTGGATTTCAATCATTTACTTAGATAGTTCTTCAAATAGTTTTTCTCAATCTATGGCTTTCCTTTCTGTTGTCTTGAAAGTGCATTTCCTAGAGAGGCGGGGTTTTTGATGTTAGTAAAGGCCAGGTTATAGATTCTCTCCTTATGGACTTTGGTGTTTATTCCTCAGATGAATGCAGATTTAGTGAGGATGTCAGAAGCCATGCACTTTCTCTTCAGTTCTGTCTTTGTGCTCTAACAGCTCCATCACAGCCTTCTGGGAAAAATGAATTTCCAAACAATCCTGCTTGGGCCAGCTTGGGAGAGTGCTGCCCAACTGATCAGGTGTGGTGTCATCTGTCTGTACTCCCAGTGTAGCATGGGGGTAAGGCTAGCAGAGAAGAGCAGGAGTCCATGAGCCCTTTCATCTTCCATGACTGATCCTTGACAGACCCAGTCTTGTGGAGGCACACTGGAGTCTTCGGCATGGTAGGGAGTAGGAAATGAAGCAGCTCCTCTCAGCACACCTGCAGTCACAAGCCAGGAAGAAATGATGACTGACTAGACTCAGTTGACGTTTCCTCTTCGTTTAGTCTAGGACTGCAGTGAGTAGAACAGAATTGTCTACATTGGGAATTGCTCTTTCTACCTCAATTATTCTAATCTAGTTAATGCCGTGCACACATAATCAGGTTCTTGTCTTCTGAGTGATTCTAGATTGAATCAAAATCTAGAGCCTCTACTGCACCATAGGATTCACCGTCACAGCTTCACACAATGGCCTTTCATGACTTTCTTACATGAACTCTGCCTCTGCCTCACACAACTGGGTCCCGACGCTCTCTGGAAACTGTTTAAAGACTAAATGACATCCTCAGTTGTTATTCTAAGACTAAATGACATCCTCAGTTGTTATCCTAAGACTAAATGACATCCTCAGTTGTTATCCTTCTTGTCTGTGAAGTCAACTGTGCAGAATGGACCATGCTGGCAAGTTCTGCGGCAAACTGAGAATGGAGCCTACACCCGAGTCAACAGCCTCACTCCTCTCTGTGTGTATTCCAGGGTCCACTCATGGCAACTCTTCTCTAAACAGTAGTTTTGAGGGTAATCCCTTAGACTGCATTCTCACCAGGCTCTCTCCTTTCAAATTAATTTAATATTTCAGAAGGTAGAGCCATGGTGTATGGGTTGTTTTTGTTTTTGTTTTCTATGCAGAGCATTTTTTTTCCCTCTAGAAGGAGGAAGTGATTTCTTTGCCAATTAGTCTTCCTCAGCACCCATCTTGACATAATCTTTAAATGTGTCTATGTTCTCTTTCTCAACAAGATGTACATATTAAAAGTCTTTCTTTCCAACTATTATCTTTTTTTTTAACTATAGATCTATACATGTATGATAGACAGCCATGACATGGGCTGAATATTATCCTATCTTTAAATTTCCTCCACCAAGTAAATTAATCCACTACTTGTAAATTCAACCCTACACAAGTTCTCAGGACATGGGCAGAATGTAGTTAGAGTCTTTACCAGAATGTAATACAAATGGTTTCCAGCCCAGGAATAGATCAGAGTCCTGGTTCCTCTCTGAAAGCCCATGAGCTGGGGCCTTTGCTGGTCTGTTTCTTTCAGCATTGTTCCTTCTGAGTTCCCACCAGAATGGTCCCTTCATCTTATCTTATGGTATTCAAAGGCATTTGTACCCCAAAGATACAAATTCTTCCGAAGTCCTCCTGTAAACTTGTTCCAAATACCCAATGGCCACATTTTTGTGTGTCTGTCAGCAACAGCCCACTTTCTTGTATCAGTGTTCTGTATCAACTAATTGGCTCATCACCATGACCAAACGACTTCCATCAGCTGTTTAAGGGAGCAAGGAAGGGTCTGTCTAACTCAGAATCTGAAGTTCTTCTCAATCCTGACAAAGATGGCATGGTGTGAGACATATAAAACAGCGGAAGTCATTGCCTCTGCATTCTGAAGGGAGAGAGCAGTGGTCACTTATGCCCTGAGCCTCTCCCCTTCCCAATTAATGCAGACTAGCAAATTAATGCAAATAATAATTTTTATTTGCATTCTAGGAGGCTTTTCTGTTTATTGATTATAGACCTTTTCAAGGTGGCAATCAATATTTACTCTCACATATGTTCACGGTGTATAGAAGATTATTGCATTTAATGAAGGACAGAGGACTTGTTGCAAAATCTACAACAAAACTCACAAGGAATCAGGGGTTGATGAAGAAGTACAAGAGCATAAATCTTCCAAATAATCTTTCATCACAAATCAAGCATCTTTTTATTGACCTCCAGACTAGATTCCTTGTGCTACAGCTTAGAGAATATTGTTTTCCAGGCAAAACAACAACAACAACAAAACAAAACAAACCGTTTTTTGTAGATTTGATAAAAGCATAAGTCAGAGAAGAGAAAACAAGCAACAAATTGCATTTTCTCATGGGTGCAGCTTGCCAATGGTTTGTGATTACAGATTTTGTCCAAATATCCAATATTAAAATGTTGCCGCCAGGCGTGGTGGCGCACGCCTTTAATCCCAGCACTCAAGAGGCAGAGGCAGATGGATTTCTGAGTTCGAGGTCAGCCTGGTCTACAAAGTGAGTTCCAGGACAGCCGGAGCTACACAGAGAAACCTTGTCTCGAAAAATAAATAAATAAATAAATAATAAATAAATAAATAAATAAATAAATGAAATAAAATAAAATAAAATGTTGCCAATAAAAGGTTTACTGTCACGCACCACTTAATTAGTAACCACTCTGTTCTTATCACTGACATCATTCTTCAGTCTTTATAGTCTTCTACTTTGGTCACTATGCGAAGGTTTATAAGATTTATTTCTATTGGAATGAGGGAAAGAGATCACAATAAATTTCAAACACATCAGGGAGTTTACTCACAAGCAGCAGGAGAGAAAGAGAATGAGTTTTCATGCAGAAAGCAATGACAGATGAAACGAGGCACACTGTGGGAGATGGCTCACCATAAAAGCACCAGAGGTGCAGAGCAGGATTTGTTCATAGTCAGCTGTGTCCCACCCTGTGTGTCCTACAGATAGTTTAGGGCTTGTGTGATGTTTTCCAGAATAACTTGATCAGGTTACAGCTTGCTTAGAGGATGGTACAGTGAAGGCTCTGTCAGCACGAGCAAGTAACTCAACACATTAATTTATTTCGAGTTAGAAATTTTCTAAGTAAAGAAAGCTGAAAAATCGCACCCACTTTCAAGACCTTTGGGAGAGTTGCAAAAGCAAAAAGAGAAAATTTAAGATGGAGATTCCTTTAAAATATTGGGGAAAATTATACACTATTCATGGGAGTACTGTTAAAACTTTTAGCTCCTGGAGTTGCATACATATTAAAGAATACAGTTTATGTTATTGAGTGTTCCAATGAGCTAGTATTTTAAAAGAATTTTCCATGTATTTTTAGAGTGAAATAGAAAAATTAATCCTTAGGTGTCTCTTTTTAAGTTCCCCAAATGAAGAATAACAAACTTAGACATTAGATAGTGTAGTATTGACTGCAAATAATATATAGAATCAAAAAATGGAGTGGCTTTGGGGATTATAGATAATGGGAAAATGAAGTATATTTAAACACTTGGTGTTTGTTTTTACATGGACTGTAAATACATTGATGATACTATACACTAAAAATTACTGTTCACATTCTATCTTAACAAATACTTATAACTTATCATTTATATCTCTTATAAATTAATGATTTTAATATTGCTACATGCACCATAAGGACATGTGAGTTTTCTGAAACCTAGAATTTTAAAATGATGTGTGGGGTCATATAATATAACATGCCAACATAACTTATTTAATTCAAGTTTTTAAAAGCTGTCTCCTATTGAGGCTGCTAGAATGGGTGACTTCAATGGGGAATGAGTACAGAAAAGAGTGGAGAACCAGACTAGATTTTAAGAATTCAGAGGGTAGGAAAGAATGGATTAGTCAAAAGGATGGAAACAACCAATAATACAAAAAATGAAAAACACAGAATACGTTAAAGAGCCCAAATGAAAAGGCTATGTTAAGCTGGAGAAAGAAAGACATGACAGTTCCACAAATGGGTCCATATAAGATGAACTGGGTCCTGTGCACATCCTTGGAGGTCTTGACTGACAGCTGCAGTGTAGCAGGAGGGTGCAGGTGTAAGAGGTATTATGGGGGAATAGAAGAGGGGTATTTCTTAAGTGTGTGTGTATGCTGATAAGGGAACATATTTGTGTGCTTGAGTACAGAGATAAGAAGTGGGTATCAGGTGTCACTTGGACTATTGCCTTTGTGCATATCTTTTCCAGGGACATGTCTTATGGTAGCCAACATTAATGTTTTATGTGGGTTCTATATTTTTGTACTTGTCTGACCACCTTGGAATAAAACCTGAAATACAGTGGCCTCTGGCTGCTACATTTTTTTTTTTTTGACTGTGTCTTATATCCATTGTTATCATACATGAACTTGGGCGAAATTATGGAAAAGTTGCAATGACTAATTTACCAGCAGATAAACAAAGAACTGTTTAGAATGGTCACAGGCTAGCAACAATGTCAGCCCAGTCAGGGTCCTTGAGAGATCAGTGGCAGCCTCCTGCTACACTGTCTCTCTTAAACCTTGCTTCCTTTGTTCCCTTAGGATAGATACCTTGTCTCCTTTCTTTCTTTAAAGCTCACCTTACTTTGGCTCACTTTTCAGCAGCTGGCACTTATTTTTTTTTCTTATGGAACTATTTGAACCAACTTAGAGCAAGCCTCTTCCTTCACCCTTCACTCCTTCACGCTGTACTTCTTCATTTTGGTGTATTGCCGTTTGATTGGTGTGAGCACTCACAGTCTCATACACGGAAGTCATGGAGGTCTCATCAGTGCCGGGTCCCACAGTGGACACCCGATGCATTCTTCCATCAGCCGCAGAGCATGCATACACACTGACCTTACTGTTTCCAGAGGTCCAGCAGGAATGACTAGCAGGGGTAGAGAAGAGGGAACTCGGACTCCTGCTTCTCTTGAGCATGCGTTTCGCACCTTTGGTTTCACTCGCCTGGCCAGCTGCTCTCATTTGCTGCTTGCTAGTTTGTAGGGGTGTCACTAGATGAGCTCCCGTCGAGTCCTTTCAGTTGTTTCCATTTTAAAATGGTGTTGGGCACAGATGGGGGCGGTCTGTTGGGAAACAGTGAACAGAGTGGCACCTAGAGTCAACCCCACCCTAACTACCCTCCAACTTCTACAACCAGGGTACATCATCCTCTGTGCTGTGCTTTTGTAACCCAGACGCAGGGAAAGTTTTCCTTGCCTCTCTGAGCCTTGCTTTCCCCACTAGTAAGGGAAGGAGGACCTCCACGAGCCAGTGCACGGAAGAATCTGGGCCATCATGGAGCAGTGGTCACTGTCATTCTTGGAACGCCACTAAACCCACCTAGACGCTCTCTTGGGTGATTATAAGAGGTTTTTTTTTTGTTTTGTTTTATTTTGTTTTTGTTTTTTTATTTGGTGTTCGGTTCCCCCACACACACCAGGGGGGATTGGGTTTATTTTTTGTTTTTTGTTTTTGTTTGTTTGTTGGTTTGTTTTATTTTCAATTTGGATTTCAGAAATGACAGCATAGTGAAAGCAGTATGTGCTGGTACCAGGAAGTTCACCACGATGGAATGAAGACAAATGTAATTCTATCCATGTTGAATTTTTTTTTTAAATTTCCTCCCTCAGTAAGACCTAAATGCTATTTCTAACGTATTTAAGAAGACATCATCAGAATTTTCAATCCTCACATCAAAGTTTATCTGACATCCAGGGAACGCAAGCAAGGCTAAGAATAGACTTTTCTCCTTAAGGGGAGGGGAGGTGTCACTCCCTTCTCTCTCTGCACTTTAATATTTGGTAGCATATAGATAGAGTGGGGCTAAGGAGAATGGAAAGGACTTCAAGGCATTGCGTCTGATTCAGGTAGTAGGAAAAGTTGATTGCTTAACAGGAGTAAGGAGGAATTTATGGTACCCAGAACCTAGAAATACTTTAATCCAATTCAGATTCTCAAATCTGAAGATAAAGTATAGGTCTTTATCTTCATATATATATATCCTCCAACACATATAAGGAAGTACCTACAAAAATACTGTAAGCCAAAAGATATTGGACACATGAGCTTACTCACTATACTATATAAGGAGGCAGATCCAATCAAACCTTCCAGAATAAAGCCCCTACTGACAGTCATTATTCCATCATGGTATCAGTGTGGTAAATTTTGTTTGTTTCTCTGCTTTTCTTTTCTTTGAGACCTATGAACTTCCCAAAATATTTTCCCTTTGTTTTACCTTGTCTGTGTTTAGACAAAATCATTTGCTGTATTGAAGAGCAAAGGGCTGCGGTTCTCCTATTCTTCATCATTCACTTTTTATACAGTAAAAGGCCCAAAGAATGAATCCTCACACTCTGTGTTAAGAGAAGATAGAGGAGTGACTATGGTCTTTTAGTGCTTGCCTTATTTTAGTCAAGGCTGTGAGACCGAAGCTGTTAAAAAGCATTAATCCCAGAGAGGCAGTTAGAAAATGGTGTGGAAGGATGCCACAGAACTCAGGACCATTCATTCCCAATGCCCTGATACAGGGTTCATTTGTCTATTCTCACTGAGATGGCTGGAGCTTGGGAACCACAGTGGTTTGTGATTACTGTCACCTTACCAAGATACCAGTTAGCATTGGAGACAAAACTATTGACACTACTGTAGGAAAGATGTCTGCTCTGGCTCACTGAGTCGGGATGGCCCACACTGAGGGTAGTCCCATTCTGTGGGTTAGTATCAGAGACGTAAAACAGATACGTGAGCTGACCATTGGCATTCGTTCTCTCACGTTTCCTGAATGCAGACACATGCGACTTTTATCACATCACACTGTCAGCATCATGCTTCCTCCACAGTGATGGGTTATATGTTCAAACCGTGAGCCTAAGCAAACCCTTTCTTCCTAAAAAACATATAAGGC
The DNA here is from genome assembly GCF_900095145.1 of Mus pahari. Taxonomy (NCBI): domain Eukaryota; kingdom Metazoa; phylum Chordata; class Mammalia; order Rodentia; family Muridae; genus Mus; species Mus pahari. The sequence continues at coordinate 104,594,805 of NC_034597.1, forward strand.
AGGAAGCACTATTTTTCCTACTATATTTATTATAGACAAAGTGCTGCTAAGGGACAGATTCATAAAAAGAACAGGCTCTGTAAATAATGTGTTTGAGGAGCATGAAATGCATTTGTTTCCATATTGTCTATGACTGATTTCCTTCAGTCAAGTTTTTCTCAAAAGAAACCAACTTGATCATAGAGCCAAACATATTTGTTCTCAGGTCCTTTATGTTAAAATTCACCAACTTTGGTCATATAATGTTCAGAACTAAAAAATGAAATAATTATTATTTCTGTTAGCCATTTATTAATCTACAGGAATAATTACCTTGTACCACAATAAGCCAAAAGCTTTGTAATATTTCTTCCAGAATTTTAATATTCTCTAAGTACATCCTTTTCACATTGTATTTTAATGCCAGCAAGAAACCAGATGGGCAAGGTTGACAGTGATCTGAACTTGTGGGTTCCAGGTACAGTGGTGCCCATCACTGCAGAGCTATAAATGTCACTTCCATCTTCTTGACGTCATCATCCTCGCTGTGGAAGCTTGCCTGTGTGTAAACAGTGCTGTTCCTAGTGTTTGAACGCAGGCGTGTTCAGTATAACAGCATTGTCTATGAACAGGCAGATCCAGTCTGCCACTAACATTCTTAGATTTTTTTTTAGAGTGCCCTGGATTAAGAAGCAGTCTCTTGTAATCATTAGAAATATTTCAGAAAATAATTCTTGCACTAGATAACCAAAAGATTAATCAGTATTAGTGGGGGAAAAGTCCTGATTCTAAAATATCTTTCCATCATGCCTTTGATACCTTGTGACTGATATTGTGAACTGTAAACTTATGAGCAAATAGTTCCATATATATATATATATATATATATATATATATATATATATATGTGTGTGTGTGTGTGTGTGTGTGTGTGTGTATGTGTGTGTATGTATGTATGTATGTATGTATGTATGTATGTATGTATATGTATATCCGTTAGTGCCCTCTGTTGCTTCCCTGTCTGAGAGGGTCTGCTTGCATCTATGTTCTCTGGAGAATAGTCCTCTCAGAAATCAGAGCTGTGTCACCTACTGCAGCACTCAGTGACTGTTCTGCACAATCAGTGCTGCCCTTCATGCTGCCTATATGTCGTGGGCACATGATTAAACTTGGCTTCCACCCAGCAGAGCGCTGACCCTTTTATAATTCTCCCCGCTCCATTTCTATGCAAGCCTTACTATGCCACGCCTCAGTTACAGCCAAGCATTTCTCATGGAGGGACAGGTAGACTCAGACTCATTCCTTTTAAACTCCAGAGAATTTAACAGAGCAGTAATGTTATCGAATATTTGTTAACCAGGTACTCGAGGCCAAGGGTATGTTATTTTACCCCCTTAAAGACCAAGTAAGACAGTTACAATTGCTATATTGTCCTCATTGCTTTAGAGATGGCAAATTCAAGGCACAGACAGCTATTAGTTGCATGAGGTTGCAGAGCCAGTGGGAGATGGGGTTTGAATTTAATTCTGTCATAGACCTCTAGCCACTGGACGTACAGTAAGCACCTATGAGTGAAAGCCATACAGTACGCAGCCCTGAGCCATGCCTTAGGAGAGGATCACAAATAACACATAGAATTTATTGCTTAACTCTAAGAACTTATGCTTTGATGTGCTTCAAAAGTACTTGGAATTAATTCTGTAGTTTCTTTTCTGTAAATATACCCACCCCCCAAAAGAGCATAAGCTGTTAAATGTCATAAATAGTTACTGCGTCACATTTGGGTTCCAGAGGGTGACACTAAGCAATACTAAACTCAACCAGGGACACGTTTTGGAGGATATGGTTTGTAAAAGTTCCCTCGGAGCCTTTAGAGAAGGCTGTAAATGTGCTGCCTCCAAGTCCTCCTCCTCAGTTAGAAGATAAAATGGCTATTATAATCACGGCCCGCTTCATGTTCAATGGAACTTACTCTCTGGGAAATAAATGGACAAATAAAAAAGTGACTTTTCCATCTACTGCCAATGATAAATGCCTGACCTACTTCAGAACCCTTTTCTTGGGTTTGGCTCATTTCCATGCAGCCAGGCCTGACATGCCAATAATGATGGAGTGCTTGAAACAGCACCGGATTCTGCGGATTATCACTCCTGCTCTGCCGACACACAGCGCTCCACTTAAGCGGCTTTCTGGATACCTCATTGTGGATCCGATGGAAGGATTTAGTGTAAAGCCAGGGTTACAACCTCTCGTTTGTGAGATACAGCCTTTGATGAGGAAGGTAGCAGAGAAACTGCATCTCTGTGGTTCCATCTGTGTGGAGCCTGCTTTGTGGGACCAAATTGTCCATTATATTTCCATCGAGTCTCATCAGCGTGTGTGATTATGAAGATATTTTTTCATCACATACATTTCAATTCACATTTCTACCAAGTCAACATTTTTCATTGCCCACGGGAAAGAGAACTGATTCAAAGGTAGAAGTCTGTTGATTTGGGACGCTATGGTAAAGGAGTTACTGGCAAATGATTTGGGAGAACTGGCCTGCACGGTCCTCACTGAGACCCTCACAGTGTTGATTAGGACCAACTGAAGTGAGAGATCGGTGGAGATAGAATGGATACTGAGGTTACAAGACCTGAATTAAACCAAATGTCTTAGATTAAAATTGCATACATGCCACAAAAAAGGAGGGCGTGAATCGAAGCTTCAGAGTACTTGGTGGGCGGAGCCTCGGAGTCCTCAGAGTCAAGGGCTCAAGGTCTTCAAAGCCCGTGGGCTGGGGGCTCTGAAAATGAAAAGCAAGGAAATGCCAGGGCAGTTTGTAGGACCACTGTTTTCGAGTAAGCTTCTACTTGCCTTCCTGAAAGTAAGGTTCCTTGTAACTCCAGGCTGGATGTCATTTAGTTGTCCCAGGACAGAAGAACTGCAAAATGACCACCATGAAGCAGCAGGGAGCCTAAATCAAACACCAACGCCCAGACAAACACCACTGCCACGGGAACAAAGCTGAGGTGAGGAGACACAACTGTGTCCCTCACGACAGGAGTTTCTGAAGGGCTGTTGTTAAGTGAGACTATTTCAGAAATTTTCATTTACTTGAATGAGCAGCCTCCACTCATGGAAGAAGGCGGCGTAACAGAGAAATATTTTACATCATCGGTGGTCTGAATATACTTGTATTCGAGGAGATGAAAGAGGTGAGGATATGATCCAAATTGTTATGTGAATCATAACATTTTCAAAGAATTGAAAAACAAGTTAGTAGAAGACGTCAGGCCTTCCGTAGTCGGCTTGATGAACCTCTCTTCTTGTTTTGAGACTCATTTGTGAAGGCTGGGTACGGCATGCTAGGAGCTGGCCAGGCCACACGGATTAAAGAGCTCCCTGTACCAGTCTTTAGCCCCCAGGGTTGGCGAGTTTTCAAAAAGATCGTTAATGATAAGTAAAGCATGTCTTTAAAATTCATTGAGAAACTTAACAAGGGAAGGGACTCCATGTTTGTGTGAACAAGGAATCGCAGAATTGGTAAGCTATTACATCCACGGGAACATTCTCTTGAAACCTTTGATAGTGTCTTCCCAATGGTGTGATTCAACCCTTCCTCGTTACGGCGTTAATAGGAGACATCTCACTGTTGTTGCGACCGTTTGCCTTCCTGGTTCTCTTTGAGGTACTAGAGATGATTAAGACTTCAGTGGAACTTACTCTCTTGGGATGGGAAGGCAGAATGACAAAATAGAAAAGTGAGTCTTTCATCCGTTGTCAGTGATAAATGTCTGACCTACTTTAAGACCCTTCTGCTGTTGGTTTTTGCTCCTTTCCATGCAGTCAGGCTTGACATGCCAATAAGGATGAAGCGCTTCAAACAGCAAAGGGTTCTGTGAATGATCGACTGTGCCTTGCATGGTTCCAGCATAGCTCTGCACGGTGCATTGCTTACCAGTGTTGAAATGGCACATATGAAACCCAAAGAGCCTCTGTCCTTCAGTCTTACTCTTGGATGCAGAAATGAGCTGCAGCAGAGCCCAACCCTTGCTTGTGGGCCACACTCTGCTCTGAAGTGTTTGTGGATCGGACCATCTATACAGGAATGCAGGACAATGACAACATTTGAGATTGTTTGCCCAGCCCTGCTCATCTTAGAAACACGGACACAAGAGTGTACTGGCAGGTGCTCCTTAGGGAAAGTATATCCTTGGAGCTCCATCAAGTGAAGGTTATCCTGAGCTCTGGGGCAATACAAGATTTGCTTGGGGATACGGCAATACTGGGTGATGTCACAATGCCCCCTTATTAGTTAACCCAAGACTGGACTTTCCCATGTTGTTCTTGTTTAAACTCCCTTCTTGTTCTTTGTTTCCTAGAACTTGAGTTGTCTGTACAAATGAATATTTCAGAATAAACCCAAGTTCTAAGAACATATTACAAATCTTAAAAGTTTAGCTTGCACTGTCATAGCTTCTTATCCTTTTTTTCTGAGTTAAAAATTAAGTGATTGATTAGAGTAAATATGCAATTAAAAAAATAAGTCATGGGGCTGGTGAGATGGCTCAGCAGGTAAGAGCACCTGACTGCTCTTCCAAAGGTCCTGAGTTCAAATCCCAGCAACCACAGGGTGGCTCATAACCATCCGTAACAAGATCTGACGCCCTCTTCTGGAGTGTCTGAAGACAGCTACAGTGTATTTACATATAATAAATAAATAAATCTTTTAAAAAAAATAAGTCATATGTGCGGAGATTTCTTAGCTTAAATGTGCATTTTCATATAGAATTTTCTAGTGGAATATTACTAGAAATATCAATCACGATATCCTAACTCTGGGTGCTGTTGCTACTGAGACCAGACTTGGCCTTTTAAATCATTTAAGTGATATCTTTTCCATCCAACAGTGTAAGTAGTACATTCAAATATTTTACTTTCTCCTCCTTTTAATTACTAACAAATGTCACTGATAGGAATGACGTGCTTGCATTTTTTTTATGTAACGTTCAGCTTCATAACAGAGCACAGGTCATTTAATGGATTTTCAGTGCACAAAATGATATCAAAGACATGCCAAAATGATTATTCTCATGCTGCCATTATAACTATACCATTATAAGCATGGTATTGAGTTCAGAGTCCTTCCTTTTATAGAGGTAAGTAAGAAAGAATCACAGAGCTCAGTATACTTTGTAAGGAGGTTGGCTTATTCTTCAGATTCCTTCTCTGATGGAGAGACCGGGATATTTTAGTTGACCACACATGATTCTCCACCATCTAGAGCTTAGAAAGTGCAGAAAGAGGTGACCCTGTGATGTGCAAAGGACATCCAGGGTCTACCTGCCCTGTCATTCTTAGTTTCACTGTCACTTAGGGATTCAGTCTTAGTTTCACTGTCAAGACTGGAGATACCGATTGATCTTAAAGAGTTCACTGCAGTCACAGAGCAATCAACTGAAAATCCATGCCTGGCTTCACAGTCGTATGATTCCTTGTAGCAAGCTTTCAGGGGGAGCTCTGGCATCTAAACATTTCAAATGGAGGTCATTTTAAAATTTAAACCAGTAACCTGCCCATTGCCTTTCTCAAGTAGAGGATATATTTCACTTACTCAGTCTTAAATGCTTTCTAAACATGTTCTTTCCACTGTTGATACAGTCTTGTGATTTGTATTATGATAAAGCTATGAAAGGCATAACATGAGCAAACTCTACTTGGTAATGTCTACCGTTAGTCTTTTTTAAAAAAAAATGTTTTCTTTTGTTTTAAACAAAAGAAAATGTGAGTGAAAGAAATCTAACACCAGGCATCAGGAGATAGATGGTTTTATCTCAGGTCTGACTTACACGAGCCTTTTGAGATGACATTTTATTTACAATGCAAACCCTATACCTAAGCTCAAGAAATGCCATGGAATAGGATTCAGGAAAAGTGTAAGAGCCAGGAGACCAGGACACTGGTGACAAGATAATTTCTTCTGAACGTGGTAGGGAGCTCCAACCCTGAAATCTTAAAATTGCATTTGTCTAGACAACCTACATGATGACAGTTCCTGTGGACACCACAGCACAAATGGAGTTGTTCACAAGGCTCCATCCCTAGATGAAAACCATAGAGAACCAATGACTACTAAGAATGGAGTATCCATTTTCTCCAGACATGAGGGTCCTAATAGTTTATCCAGTCCTAAGTAGGTCAGCCCTAAACACATGTACATACAAGCATCACTAAAGGGTGTGTGTGTGTGTGTGTGTGTGTGTGTGTGTGTGTGTGTATAGTAGTAGTAGTAGTAGTAGTAGTAGTAGTAGTAGTTGGTGTGAGAGAAAGAAAAGTAAAATGATGTAAGTACAATTTTCATATGAAATTCTCAGCATAACTCTAAAAAGATAATGAGGTACATCTGCATAATGCAATAAACACTTCTAATTCATATTAAAAATAATTAATTCCAGCCATTTATGACAGCATGGATAAGACACGACAGGTGACTGAAGGAAATAAACTAGTCACAGAAAGGCAAGAAAAAGTCCTTGTAAGAATGCAGGTTTGAGCCCGTCCTTGTAAGAATGCAGGTTTGAGCCCGTCCTTGTAAGAATGCAGGTTTGAGCCCACCCTTGTAAGAATGCAGGTTTGAGTCCATCCTTGTAAGAATGCAGGTTTGAGTCCATCCTTGTAAGAATGCAGGTTTGAGCCTGTCCTTGCCTCCTAGGTGAGCACTCTGAATGCCCAGCTCCATGACCACGCTCTCTTCTCTCTGCCTTGATTATTGTGACCAGAGCTTCAGTCACCAGAACAAAGCCATCTGACTGTCTACAGGAGATCTCTTTGGGTCCTGGAAGTGGTGTGGTACCCAAATGTTATTTCTTGTTACTCTTGTGCTCTGAATTTTCTCTGGTTTATTAATGAAGATGGCTTTGCATTTCATTTTCGCTGCATTTATATTTTGATTAATGTAGTTCAGATTTTCCAGATAAGAAGCGAGAAAAGACATAAATAAGGCAGCTTTTCAGACTGATTGCTAATTTATATGAATTCATGTATTCAAATTTATGGTCTTTGAATCAAACACAAGTACTCAGTGTTATTTTTCAAATCCCTGACATTATTTACATAAAAGCTTTTTTTGAAACACCAAAGAGAGTATTTGTCATTGAAGAAATTTCAATAGTACCCTGATACTTTCTGAAGATGTTTTTGAAGGTACACAAGAACAAAACATCACTTGAATTAAACTTACCAGCAAAGATTATCATAGACAGATATCTGAAATGAGTTTATAAAACTCAGCATGTGACAAACTCTGAATACAACAGTTGAAACTTTCAGTTTTTAGACCAAAATAACGTATAGTAAAGAGAAGTTTACTGAACAACTCTTCTGTTTATCCCTGTATTTCTTAAGGTGAAACTCCGGAATGAACAGTTTAGTCAAGTGCTAAACCACAGAGGAATACCTGCAGCCCTAAAAACACAGCATGTATTCTAAGATAGATATATGCTTTCTGCAGCATCCACATCGCCACCCATATTACGTGATAAAATAGTGCAGACTCATTCTCTTGTATTTCTAGTGACCCAAGAATGCAGCACTGGTCTTACTGAGCTGAGGTGAACAGTTCCTACTGTCTCCTCCACAGAGCGTGCACTCCCTTTCCCCAGCCAACCGCAGAAGAACACCAACCAACTCTTCCGTTGTCTTGAAAACCAGGTTATCTTCAGTGTAATTTTACTTCAGAGCCCAGTGGTTAACATGTGAGCATCTGGAATTATGACATTTATTTATTATCTGTCTATCTTATGCAACCTTTTCAAAGTTATTCCTCATTTCCAGAGTATAGTTTTCAGTAGGAAATGGTCATGTTATCATCAGTTACATAAGGTGCCATTTAGTGCTGTTTGCCATAGGATTTTATGGGGAAAAATATGTTTAAGTCTATTACAGTGTCTTGTAAAAACCTTCAGAGGTTCTTAGCAGTCAATATCCAGCCTTGTCTAATTAAGCTCCAACTAAATGCTTCTCTCAGTGTCTAAAGCACCAACCATTGCAGGCAAATGGCATTTGAAAATAATTCACTTATTTTCAAAGTAGAGAATAATTGAGAGACAATCTGTGATTTATTCAGAGAGACACTTTTCCTTGGAATGAAGAATTCCTGGCTGGAATTCTGCTCTTATTCCATCTATGTAGGACTGTAGTTCTCAAATGGGTGATTTGTGGCACCAGAAGTATTTGGCCATCTTGGACGGCATAACCAGAAGGGTTCCTGGGATACATCCATCCCCATTGCATTTAGTAGATACCAGGAATTCCAGTAAGCCTGGATGGCACACTACAAGAGATTTTCTCTCCCTACCTGGCAGTTACGGCCCAAAGGACACTCCTTAATGCAAAAATTATTTGGAGCTCGAGATGGAAGAATCTGTCAGAACTTTATAAATGCAATAAGCAGGGCACATTATTTAAAAGGAGAATCTTTATATATAAGCCTTCTCCAATATTCTCAGGTTTCTCTACGTTCCAAACCAGTCCTCCTATCATACATCCCTAACTCACAATGACATTGATATACACACACCGTTCACAGTGAGGACTCATAGTCATTCCTGACACCCCACTCTCATTGTTGTTCCCCCATCTCCCTTTAACCCCCACCCCCACTCTGTCTTCCAAGCTTGTGTATCTGTGTGACCACATTGTTCCAGCTACACTACTGGCCCCCTGCTCAGCCATAGATTGCCTTGATGAAACAAGTGTCTAACTTCCTTCGCTCTTTCTTGATCCAATAAGTGCATTGTCCAAGAGTTGGATTTTAAAGTTTGCATCAGAACATATTAGTCCATGCCAGTCATTGCAAACAGAGTTTCTGCAGTTGTCATCAAGGAACACCTGTCCCTATCTGATAAGGCTGGAGCTAACGAGACTGTCTTCCACAGACTAACCTTCTTGGGTCCCTGGGAAAATGTGAACCTGCTCTGACCCAGTCTTCTATACTTGCTTATCCCCATGGCTCCCCCTCCACAGTATCCGTATGTAAATACCATCTTAATAGGTAGGTTCTGTTAACATGAGGTCACCCTGCTTGAATCCCATCATATTCTACCTTTTTTTCCTTATAACTTGGCAATTCTAAGCTCATCATATGTAATCCCATTCTCGTTTTGCTGTGTGACTTCAGTCACCTCCCCTGACCCCCCCCCCCCCACATACACATTCATAAGTTCACTAGCCTGATATTTGGATCTATCTAAGCACTATAATTCTTACTTGCAATGAGGGGTTATTTTATGCAAGTTCCCAAAAGAGAGTAAAGGATAGTGAGCTAATTGATAAAGTGATAACAATTTTTGCCCCCAACACCAGTGAAACACATCTGACTCAAGTAGAGTCTTCAAGTGTGATATTTGCTTCCTCCCAGAGTGTTGACAAATTTTCCACACCCAGATCTATTTCTGCTGTATCTGAAGATTGCTTTGCAAATTATTGCCATCTAGTATGTACATTTATCTCTTTTTTTTCTCTCTTGTCAATATGCAATGCCAGTTGTCAAACCTCAACTGTCCAGCTTCATTTATTTCCTGAGCTGAGGTTAAGGTAAATCAGACCCCATGAGAAGGAAATGCGTCTGTCTTGTTTAATGTTGTGCTTACGTTTGGAGAACAGTTCCTGCATGCAGGGTTTTAAATAAATATCTATAACACAAGTGAGACAATATAGACAGAGAGCAGTTAGCATAAAATGTGACACCTGGCAGGTGCCCAATAAATGATTCATATGGCATGGGAGAGATGTTCAAGCTAATCGGCTGCCTCCTGCTAGTAATGAGGCTATTTGGGAACCCACCAGAGACACCATCATAGAGAAAGAGACAAGCTCCAGAGAACAGAGGTAGCCCTTCCCCCAGTGAGGGAGGCAGTGGAAATACTGAATGAGTCTTGTGTGGAAAGTGGGTGTCAAAATTAATAACACATTCCTAACGCTGCTTGGGCATTTAATTAAAATAAATTCAACATTAAACTGGGCTGCAATATTGAGGAGCCAGAGGCAGTGACTAAGTAGTAGTTTGCTCTTGTCCGTGGTATGATTAGCACAAAGTCCTGCGCACAGGGACCTCAGGCATTACAAATTCAGCAGCAAGAATTACGGTACAAGTAGGGGTAGTTTTGAAATAATTAAGTACCTATTTGCAGGCTTTTATTGTTTGCTGTTGTTTTTGTTTCATTTATAATAATAACCTAAACCTGAAGAATGGAAGATAAATCCTTCTGTTACATTTTAGGAGAGGTGGAGTTTTGAGTTTTGTTTGTTTGTTATTTTCAGGAAAGAATTTCAAACATGATACCTCAATATGTCTGGGGGAGGTGCACCCAATGAATTCAATGAAGTGCAATTCAATGAAGTTATTTTTGTGTATTTTATATACAGTATGGATACAGAACTTACTTTTCTCCACTGAGTGTGAAGATGGCATTTTTAATTAGCTTTGTTGTGACAACATTTTTATCACAGTGCTCTGGCCTGGCTTCTCCCTGTAGAAATGCATGTTTAGCTCATAGAGAGCCTTCAGTAACCTGAATTTCTAATCTCACAACTAAGGTGTGATAGGTATGAGAATTCTTAAATCTATGTTAAGGAATCTAACTGTTTAGTTTGTATAGCTCAACAAACACTAGCTAAGCCAATGCTGTCCTTATCACTGAGCATACTTTTTATGCACTATTGAAGTGTTTCATTTTGTTACAAGAGTTGTACATTCAGGGTTTGGGATAGTGGAGGTGATTATAAGTATCCTTTTCTTTCCTTTGCCCCATGGATAGAATGTTCTCCATGATGCATTGATGGAGAAGGAATGGCCTGGGGTAAGGATTCTTCTGAGTGACTCCAGGTTGAACTATAGCAGCACTGATAAACAGAAAGCCAGGATGCGGAGCTGGTGTCAGAAATAACACACAAAACTTGTAATGAGTAATAAACTGAAAAGTTGCCTGAAGGCAGACAGAACGGTGAAAGTTTATCATTGGGGTTTTGTTGATACTCAGTGAAATGGCTTTCTGTAAGTCTAATGGAGGTGGAGAGAGAGGAAAAGAGGAAGCTGGAGAGGGCTGAGCATCATAGAGCAGGACTGTGAACCCCAGTGGTAAGGGCCATGAGGGGACAAGTTCAAGACCACTTGGTAACAGTTTCAAAGTCTCTCTCTCTCTCTCTCTCTCTCTCTCTCTCTCCCTCCCTCCCTCCTTCCCTCCCTCCCTCACACACACTCACACATGCACACACACACTTAAAAGTAAAAGTAAAGAAGGAAGCCAGAGGTATAGGAGAGGGAGAGAGTGAAGTGATGGATATTTAGTGAATGAGTTTTCAGAGTAAAGAAAAGAACGTGGCGGAGAGTTGTGCTTCCCTCCACAGCACTCGGAAGACTTTACTTGTTGTCTTATGCATCATGGCTGGAGTGAGGGGGTTTAGGCTGAGATTCCACCGCATAGCTCTACCTTCATAAGATATCCAATCTTGGGGCATCTTTTGTATTACCAGCGTGTATAAGTCACTTCCCAGTGGTTTTGGTAGTGATGGGTGCTCATAGTACAGCTGTGGGGAAAGCAGAGCACAGAAGCCAAGACCCAGAGATAAATAGTGAACGTCTAGAAAGGGACTTGCTGGATCAAAGGCTATGCAAGTTTTTACAGCCTCTACATTGCCAAATTGTCCCACAGAATGACTCTATTAATTTACACTCTGCCAACATGGTTAATGGGCTGTAGAGTAATTGTCTGTTTATCTATCTCTTCTCCTCATTAGGATATAAGCTCCTCAAGGACTTTTTAATCTCCCAATGCCCAGTGCTTATCATTTATCCTGATGCAGGGTAGGCACCCACTCGTTAACCCACTTCTCAGTCCTACCTCTAAGTCCTTCATCGCACCAAACCCATGTGGTGCCTTTGTAGGATAGATGCATGAATAATAAATGTCAAGATATGAGCAGTTTCAAAATATTGCAGAATTGGCTTCCAAAAATCAGTTTACTCATAGGCTTTTGTCCAACAGCTGACTTAGAACTCAAAAGTGCATAGTGAATTCCCTATAACCGAAGACCCTGGAGAAGGTTGTGCTGAGACTGATATTATATACATTGAAGGCTGTATGCTTAAGAATATTTTAAATAATCATCCTCCAAAATCCAAACAACATCACAGGAGCTTCTGCAAAGCTAAAAAGTTGACTCTGAATTGTTATTATGATTTTTATACACTTATATGATTATAATTTTCATTTAGGGATTAAACAAAAATCTGAAATTCCTCAAGAAATGTGCCTACTTTGTGAAATCTTTAGCACAGTTATTAAGTAAACTGTTCGATGTTCTCTATTATAAAGATGAACGCTTATTCATGTAACAGTTGTTTGAAATAAACGGCTACATTTTAAAGAAGTGCTCATTTTGGTCAGGACACAAAGGTGTAAGAGGAGCAACAGTAATTCTCTTCTATATAGGATTATACTCTAAAGAAACAGCCAACATATAAAGACCGTAAGATAGACCCCGGAGACTGCACCCATAGGGATTGCCAATAATGCTCTGTGGTTACTGAAGAGAAAGCATTTGTCGGAGAATGACCTTGGGCCATGAGGTCCAGCTGAAATGTTAACTCCACGTGAACTGTTCTAAGGATTCTGACTGGGAAGGAGGCTCTACCACCTCTCAACAACCACACGCCACCTCTCCTCACGTGGAAAACAAAGTCGTAGCCAAGCTGACGAGCAAGCTTCTCTTCTTTCCTTATAGATCTCATATATTAAAATGTGGGTTTAGCACCTTGCTTTATTAATACATAAATCACTTGTACAGACATGAAAATATTTTTATTAGTCACGTTGTGCTTGAGATCCCTGTGGAATAATTGATAAATGATAAAACTAGGTATTCAGTTATTTACAGAAACCCATGTGTGAAACAACACACTTAAACCACATTCACTTAACATTTAAAAATACTTCCAAATCGACTCTGAGCAGGATAGACCTAACTGCAGCTTTGCAAGGATCCCTGGGCTCCGTCGCTAGGAAGCTCCATCCTGTAAAGCATATGTTTATAATTAGTATGCCTAGCGTGGGTGTGGCAGCTCCACTAAGACACAGTGAATCAAACTGTCATCTCATGAGCCATGTTACTATTTTGCCCATGTTAAAATCACCCATGATACTTTTCCTATGTAGGCACTGGAGTAGTGGTGATTAGAATGACAGTTTCTATAGAGGAAACTAACAGCAAATATGAATCACTATGAGATGTTTTAAGGATAAGGAAAACAACCCAAGGTGCTTCATTGAGAAAAAAAAAAAAAACTAAAGAGTAAATAAAATGAAGGGGGAAAACGACCCATATAAATTACATATCAAGGAAAATAGATGTAGCCAGTGGTACAGCTCATTATGTTCCTGGGTCAGATGGATTTCAGCCATGATAAAACACAGGTAATACATTGTTCACTTTTCCAAATTATGAGAGCATGAAGAAGCAACTACAGAGTCTCTTTGATTAGAGTATTATTAAATGTAGTTATCACAGCATTCTCACCGAATGGTAAATATTAAATTTAAATGAAATAAAATCATCCTGCCAAAATTGGGGGGTTTAAGCTGGAAAGTTTTTTATAACTCTAAGAATCTATACATTTCGTTCTAATAGTTACTATGGATTTTATTTTGTTTAGCTCTTTTAAGCTAAACACCCATGTGAGTGAATGCGCACATGTACAGCAAAGTGTGTGTGCCTGTTTACACATCAAATCTGTGAAAGCAGGCCAATACCTCAGATCTGGTGTCTCCACATTTGTGAGATGTCAGAATGGTGACATTGGTGCTGGGGTTTAAACTCTGCTCCTCCTGGTTGCTCAGCAGTGGCTCTAAGCCATTTCCCAATTCCAACTCTGGCTCTTGGATGTCCCAATTCCAACTCTGGCTCTTGGATGCCCCAAGCCCAACTCTGGCTCTTGGATGTCCCAATTCCAACTCTGGCTCTTGGATGTCCCAAGCCCAAGTCTGGCTCTTGGATGTCCCAAGCCCAANCTCTTGGATGTCCCAAGCCCAACTCTGGCTCTTGGATGTCCCAATTCCAACTCTGGCTCTTGGATGTCCCAAGCCCAAGTCTGGCTCTTGGATGTGCTCTTACTTTGGATTTCCGTGAGTGTGGCTGGGATGATTGGAAGACCTACATTAACGACACTCATCCTGTTGGAGGAAAGGGGTAAAATCCAAGTCTAAATACTATGACACTAATAGGATATTAAAATAGCAGTGGTCTATGGAATACCACTGTCATCCAGGGGTTTTTTGTTTGTTCAATTGTTATTTGTTTTTGCTTTTCTGCTGGAGAAGTCATATTGAATACCCATCCTGTATGGAGATGGATCATCTCTTTCCTATCCTGTTAGGTCTACAAAGTACGTTGCTTAGGGAGTATCAAACTTAAGGTTTTGGTTCTCACCGTGCAGACAGGGAAGATGATAACTGTAATGCAGAACCTGTCCATTTTCCTCTTGTTCTGAATGATGCCTGTAGACCCATGGTGAAGTAGACTGCTTATCAGGTTTAAAAATGAGATGCAGTCAATTGATGCTTCCTGTGTGAGTTCCAGTCTCTTAGCCTTGATTGACAGGAACAAGATGACTTTTATTGTTTGTTCCTTATTCATACACTGCCACTCTGAGCATTGCTTACCATTTTTGTTGTGGTTGTTGTTGTTATTGAACTCTGGTATTGTTTCACTAATATGGCTTGGCTACTGGAAGTTTGATTTGCAAACTTTATTCTAGTTAGATCCTTGTGTTACCTATGAAAGAGAGAGATGCTTTATAATTAATTTTTATTATATTTTATTTTGATGGTTGACGATGCATGCTTCCACTTATTGAATAATGAGATCACATACTATGTTAATTCCCTATGAAATTTTCTTTAGACAGCCATGATACATATATGATTTGTTTTTATCTTAAACTCAAGAATATTAAGAAAGTATAATTTTACAATGGGAGAATCCAAATACATAGACACTGGTTTATTTGTTTAGCAGTGAGAGGTCACCAATAACATTCTCTAAAGTTCTACAACATAAAACAATATTAGTAAAAACAGGATAAAGTTTATCATCAAAGTTTATGAAACGTAATTCTTTTTATTTACACTGGCAAACAAAAGCAGAAGAAGAGAATAAAGGGTAATAACGGTGAGTAAAATTCAGCTGCGGTGAATAAAGCCAAGATGACAACTGCTTAGTATCTGTAGGATTCAAGTACAGAGTAGAAAATATCTCTACACTCATGTGCCAGATTGTTCAAGGGTTAACTAAATTAAAAAGTCACAGAACTGATGGAGGAAAGCAAGAATTCCACCCAGGAGAAATTGTCAGGCCTTTGAATTTTAGACAATGTTGGCTTATGTGCTGTTAAAGGACCTGTATGTGAACATTTCATAGATAAACCACCGAAGACAGTTGTAGAAAACTTAAGAAGAAAGGGATAACCTGTAGGTGGATATGGGAGCGTAGTGACCCTTCCAATCCATCCTTAACTAGACTGAGGAAAGTCTCTACAAGAAAACTCTGCGCTCAGCAAGGCATGGTGATGCACGTCTATAATCCAGCGCTTGTAAGGCTGAGGGAAGACTATCAAGGCCAGCCTGGGCTCCAGAGATAGCAAGGATGTTCACTAAAAATCAAGGGCTAGGGATTTAGTTCAATGGCAGAATGCTTGCACGGAAGGCTGGGAGGGAAGAAGGAAAAATCAGTGACTGTGAATCTTTAGTTTATAAACTGAGACAACCTCCCTGACTGCCTGTAGGATGGAGTGATAAAGTCACATGTAACTCATTCCTCAGCACGTATAAAAATATATGCGACTTTGTTCACAGAAATGTTTTCTATCTGAAATTAATGTAATTATTGTACGAATGCACGTAATTAGATCGAACAACTGGCCCCTAGAACAACTTGCCCACACGTGTGGCTGTCATTCAGGAACATAATCAAGCACCACTCTAGCATGCATATCACATGCCTTATGTAAAGCCACTCAGATGGCCTAGAAACATGATTTATCTTCTGTGTTAATCCTTCAAAGTCCTTTTAGTTTCTCTCCTCTTTAGTGATTACAGACACTGAGTGCTATAATATGTGAGACTGAGACTGTGGTACCAAGCTGGTCATTTCCTAGTCATTAGCACTGTGGAACGTATCAGTCAGTTCATTCAATTTTATACAACCTGGGCTATATAACATGAGCCATTTTTAAAGATATAAGAATAATGTGGAATACCACATACAATTTTAATCAAGTAAAATATTTCCCTAAACTGCAGTGCACAACCCATTGGTATTGACAACCTGACAAGCATGCTGGATTCCTCTGGCTATTGTGCCCTGTGGCAAGTCTCTTAGGTTTCAATGCCCTCTGGGTATTACCTTTGGGAAAAATGTCACTCTAAATCAAGGAGATTAAAAACAATATAAATTGTTGCAACATAAAGAAGCCTGGAGAGTCATATAAAACATTTCTCAGTTTCCTGATTCTGTGAGAAGAATGTGCAAGCTGATAGTCAGTTAGCCTACCTGATGTCCAAACACCAGCAGTCCCCTCTGGGCCAAGTCTGTGGAATAATACATCCTTCTCTTGCAAGATTTTGGTCATAGTTTCTTCTTGAAGTTGACAGAAACATAAAATTGCCCAACATTTAATCTTTCCTGGAAGAAACACTTATATTTTCAGAACGCATGGGCTCTAATTAGAGTAAATTACTCCTGATGGAATACAACTTCTGCAGAAGGAGGGAAGGAACCACATTTAATTTCCCAGTGCCACGGGGAAGTCTCAACTACTCAAAAACCGAGTCCTAGGAGCTGGGTTTTCGGAGGCTAAGCTAATAGAATGGGCACCAGACAAGCCCTGGTAGCATTTTGTAAGTAATTTTGAGCACAAAAGATATATTTACAATAATGGTCCAGAATTATCATGTATAATTGAATCCAACACCAGGAAAAAGGAGAAAAAAAAGTCATTTGAATCCATTACAATGACAGCAAATAAATTTACAATGTTCATTTTCATGCACACGTCTTATCACTTTTTAATTCTGAGTACCGTGGTTGAATTTCTGTAGATTATAATAAAGGGTATGGGTTAGCATCGATTTTGATAACTTATGAAACAATAGTGCGCATGTTATATACTTAGTCTTAGTTCATAGCACAGCTTTCTCATGGTCCCATACTGCAAAGCAGCCTGTCAGGCTTTGCCAGAGATAATATGGAAACCTAGTTGGATGTAATGTTTTCTCCACAATGATTAATAATTAAAAGCTCTAGACCACCTGCCCCCAACTCAGAAGTCTTTTACATCCTTCAACTTGATGTAAGGTATTAGGGGCAATTCTGTTATTAGACAGGCACAGAACATCCTGGAAAGAGGACTCAGTCCGTGTCTGTGCTTTCTCCACGAGGGTTATAACCAGAGTTCAAATCCCAACACCCATGCAAAATGCTGAGTGTGGGTGGCCTCTCATGCCTGTAACCATGAGGTTGTCGGAGGAGGAAATGAGAATTCGTGTGCACATCTTGTTTGAAACCTACATCTGTTTCAGAATGAGACCCCATTTCAGGGGACTGTGATAGGTCAGAATCACAAAGTCCTGGTGTGGCCTCCATGTACACACACCTGCATAGACATGTGAAAATGGAACCACACACACATAACCAACACACACACACACACACACACACACACACACACACACACACACACAGTATACTGATAGCATACAATAGATGACAGTCTAACAACTAAGCTATTCATTAAGTTTAGAATACAAACAAGGGACTCAATAATATAGCTATGGTTATAATTATATATTAAATCCCCTTTTCAGAAAAAAAAAGTTGAAAGGCTCCCAATGTGCTTCCATAACATGTGTAAGGATCACACTGTCCTGATTACTCGCAGGTCCTTTATGATCCAGATGGCTTTGAGGAGAGGATGAAGAACCTGTTTATTGTGTGTCCATTTATTTTAATAACTGTTTTGTAATTATGGCGACATCATCTCTTCTTTCCCTTCCCTCACCGACCCCCCCCCATGTACACCCCATTGCTCTCTTTCAGTCTCATGGCCTCCTTTCCTTTGCTTGTCCTTGCATAGGACAGCCTTTCATTTGAGGCATTTCCACACTGTGTTTCAGGCTGGTCTAGAGTTCATTGGATGGTTCAGAGCATCCTTAAGTTGTGGCAGCCTTACTGTCTGTCTCAGTCTGCCAAGGGTGGGGTTGTAGGTGTGAGACACCATTTTAAGAAACAATAAAGCAAAAGCCAAAGATGCTTGCTTTTCCTGGTCCTATGGGAAAGGGTTTGACTTTTGACCAGCATAGTCTGCGTTGTCTTGACAGAGAGATTGTCTTGGATGTAGCCAGTTGGTCTTCTAGACAGCAAGCAGGCCTTTGCTTTTACCTAAGAGCTTTCTCCAAAGGCTTATTTCTACCAGCCAACCACACTGTCACTTCTTTGGCAAAAATCATAATTCCTAGACATTCATAAGATGCCATAACATTTAACAGAAATATAAACTGTAAAGTCCTCTGAAGGTGGTGGAAGCAGTTGGATCTGAGAGAGAAAATAAAGTGTATGCAAACTGAGATGACTAACATAAAGCCAGCTGTTCTGTCAGTTACCAAAGTGTCCACACACACACACACACACACACACACACACACACACACACTAGCTGTCTGTCTCACAGAACTAGACATCCTACCAAACCACAAGCTCTGCCCAGACACTTGCCATGGTTCCTGGCAGTTTCCATGCCAACGGAAGATGATAGGATTTCACTGGAGCTAATCCCTCCTGTTTCCTCTCTACCACGTTGCTTCTCCCTATGCCCCTTGTGCTGTCTAACTGGGTAGTTTCACATAGCATCGTGTGTGTACATGGTGTCTTATCTCTGTTGAAGAACTGTGATAAGGATCCTGTGTGCGACTCTGTGGCTCCTCCTGTGGCTTCTTTAATCTACAAGAGCAATAAATACTTGCTGATAGCTGGCTAACTGGCTTTGTTGGTTCAGTGTTACTCAAGGGCAGATCTTCTATAAGTTATCACATTAACTGCCTTAAAATAAGTTTATTTATTGTGCCTAACAGTATTTTCATGGGAGAGTGTTTACATACCAAAACAATTACAGGCCAGGCCTTTGTCTGGCAGTTTGGGCTCGTGTGTGTGTGTGTGTGTGTGTGTGTGTGTGTGTGTGTGTGTGTGTGTGTGTGTGTGTNGTGTGTGTGTGTGTGTGTGTGTGTGTGTGTGTGTGTGTGTGTGTGTGTATGTGTGTGATATCTATGTGTGATTTTTATCAGGGATTTGTAGCAGTGTGAATTTTGAACCATAAATTTTATTTGCATTCTTACTTAGTCTAGTGTTGTAATTTTGTGGGAGAAAACATTACTTTTTTATTATTATTAATTTATTTATTATTTTACACTCCATTCCTTGCTCCCCCCATCCACTCTCTTACTGCTCCACATCCCACGTCTCCTACCCACTCCCCTGTCTCCATGTGGATGCCCCCAATCCCCAAAACACCTGATCTCTAAACTCCCTGGGGCCTCCAGTCTCTTGGGGGTTAGGTGTACCATCTCTGAATGAACCCAGACCTGGAAGTCCTCTGCTGTATGTGTGTTGGGGGCCTCATATCAGCTGGTGTATGCTGTCTGGTGGTCCAGTGTCTGAGAGATCTCGGGGGTCCGGATTAACTGAGACTGCTGGTCCTCCTACAGGATCACCCTTCTCCTAATTTTATTAATTGCCCATTTTTTTACCCAATTTTGTCTTTCTAATGCTGCACCAACAAATAGTTTCTTGACCACTGTATTATAACCATATATCATTTTTATAATTGATAATGAATGAATATAATACCAAATCTAATATTAGGGGGAACACATGTTTTTTATTATTTAAACTCACCTCGTTAGACTCTGTGATAAAAGGAAAACATGTTGGAAGATACAAAAGGAAGGTAGAAATAAGATCTAAAGTTATCAACAGAAAGTCAAATCTAAAATGTATTAAAGTATTACAGTTATAGACACACCCATGTATGCACTTGGGATGGAAGCCAGTACCTATATGTGCTGGAAAACACTGTCTCAGAGCTATACTGTCAGTCTAAAAAAGAGACTAACTTGGGGAACTCTGCTACATTCTCCAGGGACTAGTGATAGCTATACTGTATTTTAAATCTTTTGTTAGATTTAATGTGAACTGTGTACATTTATGTCTGTGTGCATTTTATGATTCCAATTGTACCCTGAGCAGGAGTCCTAGGGAAGGCGACTGTTGCCGCTGCTCCATTGCACCTTGCTTTATGCCCCGAGTCCACTGCCAGCAAGGATTTTTCCCATTTAGTTTCGGATACAGGTGTGGTTACTCTGTTTGGCTTTCATTCTGTATATCTTTATTAACATCTGAACCTCAGGAGGAATTACCTTTCAATTGGCAGTTGTACCTTGGCTGTGCATTGTGCTGACTCCCCTTTGCTGCCCTTCATACCTCAGAGAGAGTTGCTAAGCGTGGTGCCCCCCTGCTGAGACCGCTCCAGTCACCAGCTGTTGCAGGCAATGGATTGGAACCGTCAAGACTGGGCACTTGGTCTGGGCAATTCATTTAAAATGAATTGCTTCTTGGAAACATGTACTCCTGACTCTCTCTCTCTCTCTCTCTCTCTCTCTCTCTCTCTCTCTCTCTTTGTATATGTGTGTGTATTTGTAGGTTCATGACAGATATGCTAAGCCACCCCACAGTTTGAAGAAGCATATCTCTAAATCACATTGGCATCTGATTTACAGTGACCCTGGATTTGAAAGGTCCTGGTGTGGATGTTATGAAAATATTTACAGTGCTAGTTTCCTCCCTGGTGAATGGAAAGGAAGATGATAATAATGAAAATCAGGCACATTTATTCATAGCCTACCTTTCATGAATTTTCTAAACATTGTTCCATTAGCACTTACAGATCTAGTATTCAGGGGAAATGCTAAGTACTTTGTAAACATGGAAACTAATTGACATACTATTCACACACAGTCTCTCTCTTCCTCTGTACTTTCTTGCCCATTTTAAAATACCTTTTGCTGTTTACTTATAGAAATATTAATTAGCAACAAGAAGAAAAAGCTCGCACACTTAGAATTATGATCAAAGCTTCTTACCCCACATAACACAAAGTGCCACACATAAATACACATGTTATACAATCACATGCTATATATTATGATGTTGAGGTAGGCAGGGACTAAACAATTCATGACTTACTCTTCTGTAATCTCTTGCCAGTCAATACCATCTTCTATTCCCTCAAACAAAAATCTAAGTAGAATGGTAACTCTTAAAATCTGCTGTGTTTGAATTAACAGCTGTGTTCTTCCTGAGTTCTTCCAGCTGGTCTGGTGTTAACGGAATAGTCAAATATTCTGTTTACTTTTCTCATCTCCAAAACTCTGATAATTATCTATAAGTATAGATCAGCATATTTAAGAACATGTTATGTGCTAAGTATATAGTGTGTTTTTTCAGAGGGTGGGGGGTGGGGGGGCAGGGCTCCACTGCCCTGAGTTCCTGCCTTGACTTTCCCCCATAATTGATAGTGTTCTGTAAACTAAAATGAACCCCTTTATCCCTACCCTACCTCTAATAAAACAAAATGATTTTTAGTAACTTCTAGCTATGCACAAGCATGAAATTCACCGTTATAAAGACACAACATTTTTCTCTGAGCATTTGGATTTGTATTTACTACAGGCTCACATTCAAAGAGAAAGTTTGTCGCTCTTCCTCAGAGTGGCCTCCTTTAGATGTATGTGGCCTCTCAGGTGACTCTGCAGAGAAAAGTCACTCTGCAGGATCCATGCCTTATGACTTCCTAAAGTTTTGAGAGTTAAATGTGACCCTCTCAAATGCCCCTTGGACAACTTATGCATGCCTGGTATCGTGACAGACTGAACCATGATTGCATAATAACAGGGAGGGTATGGTAGATGTTTAGTGAATAGCTGGGTGAAATAGTTGTGGTCCAGGTTGCAATGCTAGGGGTCCATGTATTGCTTAATATTTACTAATCTCGGGCCCAGCAGAAGGCTGACTCAACAGCATCCCGTAGTGGCTGCAGGAGGACTTGAGTTTGCACCCCCAGCATCCATGTAAAGAGTTGGTCATCACTGTGGGCATCCACTAGTGGTGGGATAGGAGGGAGGCCAGGCTGGTCGATCTCCTAGGCACACTGCACAATTATTAGTCTTGACAATTGCTGAGGGTTGGAATCAATCAAAAATTCTGCTTTGAAACATAAGATGAAGAGGGATAATGGAAGAAACTCACCTTTGACCTCTGGCATACACTCCTTTCTGATACCCAAGTAAATACATCAGTGTGCGAGCACACACACATGCATTAAGTAAGTAAATAATAAATCCTATTCACTTATCTCACATTGACATTTTGTTAAAACACTGATGTTGTGAGTGCTGTTTTGCCTTGCATGAGGACCTCAGCTGATAAACTTGTTTATTTTTCTCCACTCTACTCTTTCACAGGTAGATAAAATAAAATAGCCACCACTAATTTATGGTAATCTATGATATGTTAACATAGCTCTTTGGAAATATGCGTGAAAATTCAAATTCAGCCTCTGTTTCTGTATGTCTGTCTGTATGCCTATCAGTTTTAAGAACCAGTATCACAATTTTGTTATCTTGGTTTTTCCATTTGAGCATACAGTTTTTGATTTATGATAACCGTATTCTGAAATGCCTATTTCTCATTCATCCTTTGGGCAATCTTTTCAAGTTATTGAATGCATATAGAGTGTTTTATAACCTTCATAATGTTGAGAGAGAGTACTTTCTCTTTTAAGACACACTGGTTCACACCAAAATCTCACAGCCAAAATGTACATAGATGTAGATAATGCTAGTAATGTGCACAGAGGACATTTTCACTGTGACCCTGCATGCGTTGGAGGCTATGCCAGACAGTCATTTGTCAAGCTTTATGTGGTAAATAGGTTACAGAAATAGAGACCCATTACACAGTTAATGTCTCCTCCAGGAGTCACTTCATGCTGCTAGCAATGTGGTTGGACTCTATAGAATTCTTTCAATCAAATAGAAGCTTTGCTTGGGAACTCATTCAAGTACTAAAGAAATAACAAAATACCAAAAATTGTATTTTAATTATTAGTAATTTTACCCCTTTGATATTTCCGCATACCCCACCCCACTGACTCTGATTTTATGGCAAGTGCATTTATATAAACTACTGTGTTTCTTGAGTTACAGAAACCAGCAATATCTTTTATTTTGTTTGATTTTTATGGAACTAAATAAGTAACCTGAACTCTATGTGCCACCTTAAAGTTAATGTTATGGAAACGTCACTGTGTATTGCTGTTTAGAGGCACTGATGGTCAGAGAGAACCACCCACGGGAATGGTCTGATGAATATATTCAAGTTTGACTTCCGTACCCACACTTTTAAACCTTATCAAATGCCCCAAGACAGCTTTAAGAAAAGAAAAACATTCCAATTAAACTTGAGAGACACAACCCCCCCCTTAAAATGTGAGTACACATTTGTAAGAGAAAATATTGAATTCAAAGAGACTGTCTCCCCTCAGCCAGTGACTCCCTATGGAAACAACACTTACCTGTGCTGAGTCTTGAGGAGAAAGCAAACCTTAGTTTTTAAGCTTTAAAATCTTTTAGATTCACATGATTCCTTGCTTGTTCCTGAAATCATGTCACTGATATAAACTTCAACTAGCAACAAGGGACAACAGTCTCACAAAACCTTTTTCTTCTTCCTTTTCCTTTCGTGGATCAAGATTGTATAGAAATGGCTGACCGGGTTGCTCAGTGATACAGTACTTACTTACCTAGCAGACACAGGGAACTCAGTTCCCCTGGGTATCAAGAAGCAAGTGCAAAAATGTGAATGCTATTCTCCACAATCAGAAATTACATATAGATATGATCAAGATTTAGATTTGAGGCTTGCGTTATTTTTCAACTGGGGTCTCCTATATAGTCTAGACTCACCCAAAACTCATGACCCTCCTGCCCACTGCTTCCCAGTTGGTAGCATTCCAAATGAAATCCATCATTCTTAGTTGAAAGAGTTTTAGATTCAATTTTAGTTGATGATTATATGATTATAACAACGATAACCACAACAACAATAATAAACTCTTTCTGAAAGCCCCCTACCCACACATGTAGGATATTTCCTTGACTCAGCCACCTTAAAACTCAAAGAAAGCAACTGAGAATATGAAATGAATTTTAGAAATCAGGAAAAAAGTATAAAAAAGTTCCTGGATGTTTCTACCTCTGACATTTTTTTAGATACTACCAGTGGTCGATGCCCTCATAGAGTTCAGCCTGAAGACTTCTCATCTAGCTAATAAAACTTTTCTTTCATTAAGAATTTTCCCTGAAGTATTATTGGCTGTGTTGTTTTTATAAAAGCAAAGGTTTCCTACTTTAAGAAAAGCACACATCATTTCAAAACATTGAACGTATTTCGACTGATAAATTATTTTAAACATCTAAGCTCAGCCAAGTGTGGTGATAGGCTTACAGTCTCAGCATCCAGGAGGCTGAAGAAAAGGAGTTATTCTGATAGCATGGCCACCTTCTGCTGCATTCTGATGGCATGGCCACCTTCTGCTGCATACAGAGTGCAAGCCTCCTCTACTTGACTATTAAGGTGCTGTCTCCAATCACACAGACTGTCTAGCTTGTAGATTTTCACATCTAATCTTTCTCTGAAATATTGAAAGCAAATATCCATGCGTTTCAAATATCTGGTGTACCATACTGACGGCGGGACATCTAGCAGTGACTCTCTTAGGACTGAAAACTCTCAAACATTACTGTCCTTTATACCTCACCCATAAAAACTACTCACTAGGATAGAGACTCAGAAGCCAGACAAAAGCTGGTTTTGTGTTATATAAGTGACAGCATCTAAGGTTTAATGGCTTAGCCTGTCAAGCACCTGCTCAGCTGTTTTCCTGGTATATTTATCCCTTTATATATTTGCTTATCTATCTTCATTCTGTCTCTTCTTGCCTACCTATAAAAATTCCATCTAATCCTCCAGTCCATTCTTGCCTTTTTAATGTACCTATTTTTAAACTGTTTTAAAATCCATTTCCTTTTTGCTATGTCCACCCATGATTTGCTATCATGGCATCTAAACAAATGTAATCTAACCATGTCATCTGAGATTGAAGTGTAACTTCTACCACAAAGGACAAATATGTAAACGTGGCGGCTACAGGAAGTCTTCTATTACCTCTCCCCTCCCCAAAAATCTTTGTTAACTTAGTATAGCTAGAAAAAAAAAAATAAGTGCAACTGAAGCATTTCAAGCTGGGTGTTTTGAACCCTAATACTGAACCAATTATATTGGTATTCGGAGGCCAGTAATGACTTCTTACCTCCAAAGGATGACCTAAGTTCGAGTAAAAGAGCCTGGTTGTTAATGTAACAGCAGTGTACTTAACAGGTTCTGTGTTGTCACCAGTGCAGCAGAGTGGACACCCAGTGAGAAAGACAAAGCCATCATTGCCCTCAACACTCACACTTTAAGAAACACAGCCATTGAAGAAATCACTGTCAACAGTATAGGATGGGAAATGTTGAGAGTGGGAATGCTCATGACAAAGAGGTGTGCTGTCCTGGGCTGGCCCATGAAAATCAAAGAGGTATGGCATCCTGGGCTGGTCTTTCTTTGAAGGCCACGGGGATTACTAGTTCATGGAGCCTGTTTTGATATATAGCACATAGCAGAGTATTGCACCTGAACAGGAATCGCCAGACTCAGGAAGATGGGTGATCTATCCTGAACCTAGGAATTCATTCAAACCCATCTACGAAGATTAGATACTTTTAAACCCAGCTCTTCACGCGTTCCCAAGTTATGAACCAATTGGCTGAGCAGGTCAGAGAAGAAACGAGTCAGTTTTACGTGATAGTGTAGGATTAGCAGGATAGGAGATACAGAGCTGGAAGAAACAGCTCCAGTGAGCAATAGGAAGAACAAGGCAAGCATTGTTTGGAGTTAAAGGGATTCACCATATTCCCTGGATGGTGAGTGTTTCTGGATGCAGAAGATTCTGACCCCATAACACCTGCATTTCCCAAATCTTGTGTCACTGCTTTGTCCCCCAGAACAAAGTGAAAGGTCAGGGGAAGTCTCTCTCTTGTAACAAGTTGTGTATTGTGCCATGAAATTGCTCTAGATTAAGTTTTCATTGCAGTGGATGAGGGCGGTTTGTGGAAAAATTCCAAATGAGTCAGTTTCCGGATCTTTAGATAAGACAAGCATTGCTCTCATTTTCATTGTATTGAGTGCAAAGTATCCTTAAATACCATGCTTATTTTAAAAATACATTTTGAACTTAAAGTGCAATCACATCATTTTCTATTGCTGTCTCCCAAATTCATTGCCTCTGCCTTTTTGAAATATATATATATATATATATATATATGATTACACACACTTATATATATATATATTGATCTAGGTGTGTGTGTGTCTGTGTGTGTGTCTGTGTGTGTGTGTCTGTGTGTCTGTGTGTGTGCACATACAACATTTCAAACAAGGGACCTTGTCTCAAAAGAGCTGGAAGATGGGAACCAGCACAGAAGGCTATCCTCCAAAGTTCACAGTCATACCATGCTGAGCTTGTGCCTTGAGATGTGTCGATAAGAAAGTGAAAAAAAGGGAATTTCAAAGTTCCAAATTTCTGCAACTTAGCAGAAGTCCCACCTCACCCGATTCGGGAGAGGTAGACAGTGATGGTTCTGATTGCATTGGCTGTCTCAGGTATCTAATAAAGGATTGCTTGTGCACATGCACATAACAGACACTGCACAACAATTGGAGGGAAAGATCACAACAGAAATTTAAGTGAAAATGATTTTGTAAACAAAGTGATTGATGGGGAGCCAGAAGATAATAAAAAACCCTGAAGAGGTCATGTCACATAGAATGAAAGCAAACAGTTTGTATCTGTTATCCATCTTGTGCCTGTCAAGGTCTTCGAGGAAATGGAAGAATCAAATTATTTATCTAGTAAGTCTAAATATTAAGACAATGTGTTAATTAAAGAATGTTAATTGGGCAATTGTGCTTCAGAAACATGCTTCCAATTATGTGGATGTTGCGTGTTAATCAAATAGTTTGGAAAATAATGAATTAGATTGTTCTGCAGGTAATGTCATGCCATTAGCGCCTAAGAGCCATGTACCTGCCATCATCAAACTGCTGAGAATAATTTGTCAACTCATACAATTTTTCCTCACCTTCAACCTTCAGCAATGAGTCTAATTGCTATTGAAATTTGCATCTTCAATGTTCCTTCTCTTTTCTAAATTATCTGTATGATTTAAGCACTTGCTTGTTTTTTGAAGCAACTTAAGAATCCTCAGTACTCAATTAAAAATCATTATTCCATTAACTCTGAGACCTGAAAAAAAGTAATGGCTTCATAGATCATAATTAAGGCTTATAGTTTTTTGGCACACAGGAAAGCCAATACTTGAGTTCTCCTCTTACATATCAAATTTAGATGCCATTAGAGATTCATTTTTCAGCTACTTTGAAATTTGCTTTCTTTCTGCATCCCTAGATATGGGAAATTCTCTTGTTATCACAACAAAGCATGAACTTAGAGACTGTGTTTTTTTAATGGAAACACGCAATATGTTGTCTATATTCTGAATCAGGTGTAACTCTTACATAAAGAAACGACCTAGACAGAAAGTTGGTAGGATTTTTATTCCTCCCTAAGCTTTACCAATTTCTGCAGTCATTTGATCTTCATATGAGAGTTGTGACCAGAGCTTATTTATGCAGGAATAGTGAGCTGGTTTTCTTCACTGGGACTTTTGTTTACAGTAAGTGTCTTCACATGGTATTTGGAAAAACTTGAATACTATACAAAGAAGAATGCACAAATGTGTAGAAACATTCATGACATAAGACATCTCAAGTAAACGGAGGATTCTTTACAATTGACATCAAGCTGGATTGCAGTGAGAAAGTATCAGAGACAACTCCCTGGTGAGAGATCGCAGTGATTATTTTAAGGGAAAGAAGTTCCATATGGCACAACTGATTTTTGTTAGATATGGCCCAGATGTTATATCCTGAGCTTTGCCATTGTAAATGGAGAAAACAATTGTGGTTGTATCTTCTAACATTCCTCTTACAAATATTCACAGATAACAGGAATGATCCTTTGCTGAGATAGATATAAATGCAAATTTTTGTTATCTTCCATTTTTAAAAGGATGATCTGTTGATCAACTACTCCCCAAATGTTTACATATTCTTGGAAGCAATTTCAGTATTGGTTGTCTTGCTTAGGAGTCCTTCTAACAAATACAAGAAATACCAAGTGCATTATGAAAATCCAGGTACAACTGTTGCCCCTCTGTATTTTGGTTCTGCATCATTCCCAGGTAATGCGGGATCTGTACTGAATGTGTGGTGACATTTCATCTTATTATTTTGTCATATCCAATGCAACATAATAACAATTTACATATTATTTATATAATCTTGGCTATTATAAAGAATCTTGTGATGGTTTAATGTACACTGTGGGGTATGCCTAGGGACATACATTGTGCACACATGCTATGCCTTTGACATAATGGACCTCAGCATTTGTGGATTTGGGTATGAGCAAGAAAATTATGGAAGCAATCTTCTACAGCATTCAGTGAAAGCTGTACCAAAATCACATATTTTATAAATTCTCATAAGTAAAAATAAAGCAGACAAAAGGAAACCTGTTTCTAGATATTTCCTGTGGACATTTGTCAGTATTATTTATGTCATACTTATATTTACATAATATAGTACCCTAGGTTTTTTTTCAAACTTAAAGTTTATGTCATGGTGTTCAGAAGGGTATGACATGGTTAGGAGTAGAAATTGAAGCCAAACCCTTGAAATCAGGCTTCTGTTTCAAAATAGATATTTCAAATTTTTTTTCCAATTTTTTCCCAGGGCCAGCTGTTTCCAGTGTCTGAATAATGTATGTGGAAACCACCAGATGCTTTCATGAGTCCTTCTCAGTGGCCTGGCATCTTCTTCTCTTCATTTGCTTGTACCAACTTCATGGTTTTCATTACCATTGTTACAAATAACAACAGCACTGATTCAGTTCCCAAATCTGTTCACTGTCTGTATCTTGAACTTCTCAAGAATGTCCAAAGTCATGCCTCCTGCAGCAGCAGTAGCAACACCACCACTACCACCACCAGCAGCAGCAGCAGCCCCAGATGCAGTGCGCATCTGCTGGTGCGCTGACATCCTAAACATTTCAGTTCTGGTTTTCCCCTCTAGGTCATTTCAATACGCAGTACACTGCAACTTCCCTGTTCAGAGTGTATCACACTTGAGGGCCCTGTTCAGAGTGTAACACATCACACTTGAGGGCCCATTCCTCCACATGAGCAAGCGGCTATGGTTCTCTGAGCCTCTGCTGCTCATCTGGAAAACTGGAGGAACACACTAGTGTGAACAGTGCTTTTTGTAAATAATCAGGGGTGTAGTGCATTTTATAAAGTACTCAGGATAGTGTTTGGGACAACAGGAGTACTTTGTAAGTATGACATCAACAGATCCTGTAGTCTCACTTTTCCCAAGGGTTATAAAAAAGAATCTCACCCAGTTGGAACCAAGTTCCGTTCATTTTCTGCATCCTCTGTGGCCCTCTGTGAAGAGTTATTAGCTTGAGCATCGCCGTCCCCTGCATGTGGTATCATCCCCCCCCTTGAGCTAAATTGCTAAGAGGAAGATGTCCTGTCCTTTCACACCAGGTCTAGCACATTTTGTGTTGATTAATTGATTAAAGTGATACTTGTCATAACAGTTTATTGGAGTTGTCCAAGCAGAGAATATAGATGACAGCAGGCTGCCCAAACAGCTGTTACAGGATGAATGTAAGTGCAGTTTCCACAGGAGGTTTATACAAAGTCCCTCCTAAAATGGAACAGAGCCATTGAGTGCTGGGAATTCAGCATGCCTGGAGGCTTTCAGTAGTATACAGTGAGCAGGAATAGGGGAGCATGATTTAAACAAAGACGCTGGTCTGGATGGTGACGATCAAAACCAGAGTTATAGGGAGAAACAAATCTTGCAAAGAGTTGCAAAAATCAGGGCATCTTTAGGAGGATTTACAGTGGGAAGCTATGTGGTGGTTGCAAACCAACTGTTACCCACATTGACACTCAGAACTACCGTAGTATTAATGTGTCATCCATAAGGACCATGATATACTGTGCCAGTGATAGCTATGAGGAGCTACTAGAAGGGAAGCAAGCACGATCTCTTTGTAGCGCATGCTAGTAAGAATTATGCACTTTAAACAAGTGTGAATGAATGTGAACTGTCTTAACGTGTCTTTGTATACGTGTATGTGCATGTGTTTTCCTTTGTGCACTGATGGGTACATGAGTGCCAGTCATATGGAGGCCAAAGGATAAGCTCAAGTGTTCTTTCTCAGGTGCCACCAAAGAGTCTTGCTGGCATACAACACCAATGAGGTCGGGCTCAAAGGTCAGCAGCCCCTAGGAATCCCTTCCCTTCACAGAGGCCCTGAGTGAATGCCACAATGGCCATCATTTTTAACACTGATTCTGAGGACCAAACTCAGGTTCTCGCATGTACAAGGCAAGCACTTCACTGACTGTGCCATTGCTCCAACACTGTTTTAATTTAATATATTTTAAATATAATTATCCTGAAATTCATATTTCTGTCCTTGTTTCTAACAATTAATATTTTGTTTGTGAAGATCAAAAGGGATATTTTTGTAGTCTGTATAAGAGTGATTATATATTTTTTGAAATTACTTTGTTTAGTGGAAATAGCCACTCTAATGAAATTAAAAGGGGACTGGACTTCATTGCTTGCATCTTACAGCTTATTCTTGGATAATTTTACCTTCAGCCTCCCCATTAATCCTTGTAACAAATGAGATTTTTCATGCCATTAAAATATGTCCACTTCAGTACTTGGACCACATCGACTACACTGAATACATAAATAAAGTACTTATTATCCTCTGTACTTAGTACACAGTTTCCTAAGCAACAGTAGGCAGCCTGCAAGACAAGGGCATTATTTCCTAAACTCACATATGAATTTGCATAAAATATTTGACTTATTAGAACATCGGGAGAATGGGAATTGTGCTAAGGGATTAACCTGTCTAGAGACCTAACTCTTAGTTGAGTCTTTCTAGCTCCAATCCCAAATGCTTAGAGAAGAACCTTTAGTTGTTCAAAATTGTCCTTGAAGCTGTGCGTTTTATTCTTAGTTCTCTGTCTATGTCTCTGTCTCTGTCTCTGTCTCTCTGTCTCTGTCTCTCTCTCTCTCTCTCTCTCTCTCTCTCTCTCACACACACACACACACACACACACACACACCACTTCCTCTGCAGGTGCTAAGCAACTAATATTTGTGTAATCACATGGAAATGATAGAGTAAGTATCTTGCCAAGGCTTTGCATTTAGAGGCATGTTGCTCAATGATCTGAATCTCATACTCATTGGAATCTCAACAAGATGACCACTGTGAAACAAACCTTGTCTAAGGGTAATGTCACTTTCCAGTGAATACATTACCAAATCCACAAGACAACAGAAATATCGATCTCATCTGTGTATAGGAAAGCATAGGAAATTTAAAGGGAAGGAATGAAATGTAACTGGAGGCTCTTATGTCTCAATGGATTGGTAACTTCAAGACCCTTCTTATAACCCACTGAGAACTCTTTAAGTTTCCTGCAAAACTATTCTGACTTCACAGCCAGGAGATCCCATGCAAAACTGTGTTAGATAAATGTTCTGTGTTCAGAATAAATGGTCTCCAGTAGCTTTTTGAAAATTCAGTTTAACTAAGTTTTGTAAGAATTGTGTATTTCTAAGAAATAGGGGTGTGTGTGTGTGTGTGTGTGTGTGTGTGTGTGTGTGTGTGTGTCTGTGTGTGTGTGCCCTGTTCTTGTCTTCTAGTTTACTGGTTAGCTTTTGTTGAGAAACTGTCCAAAGTCTACATTCAAATAACTGTTCATTAACCATAAAGAGACATTTGAATGCAAGAGTTAATTTTGACTTTTGTTTCTGTGTTTGGGTGAGAATTTGGGAAAGGAAACTTAGTCAAATGAATCACACAATTCTTTTTTAAAGGAACATAAAAATCTACTATATCCTTGAAGGTAATTTGGGCATTGAAATGATAGATTATATGAGTAACCTTTCAATTAGTATGAAGAAATGCCTACACAGAGGAAAGTGTGGAAAGCATGCTTTGATCCTTTGTTAGTGTTACTCCCTTGATAATGATGTTTAAGAAGCAAGAGCTTGCTGTTTGTCCTGCTCCAGTGACCTAGCAAGCTTGTTGGCATGACAGTCCACAAATGGATCTGCCTCTTCCATTTCCAATGGGGAGATTTGATATTCTACAAGTTCTTGTGTAATTCTAGTTTTCTACCCATTTTTTAAGACACTCGAGCTGTATTTTTAATTTTAGATGTTTCATTTTTTCCTAATTTTATACATGAATGATGTATTTATATCACACTCACCCCTCTCTCTCCTTTTCCAACTTCGTATCCTCAACTCCTCAACTTCCTCTCAACTTCATGACATCTTCTTGTGTCTGTGTGTCTGCCTGTGTGTCTGTCTGTCTGTCTGTCTGTCTGACCCACAATAACATGTCTGCTGGTGGTGTTATTATTCAATAATTCTAACTTTAAATAAAGATTTTTTCATCACTTCTTTAAATAGATATCTACATTTGAACATATGTATTTATGATCTATTATATGAACATAAATTATTTATACTTACTATGATTTATAAACAAAAACACCAATAGAATGGCTCAGTGGATAAAGCCACTTGCTACCAAGTTGGATGACCTGAATTCAGTCTCCACACTGAGGAACGATAGAACTGACTGGACAGTAATTCTCTGACCACACACACTTCATAGCATATGCCACACGCATTCACACAAAGAAGAAAGAATTATATATGAACATAAGAAATGCAGTAAACATTTTGTTTGATTTTTAAAGGTAAAGAAGTAGACATATTGCTTATTCAACGACACACAGAGTAAAATGCATGCCTGAAATTGTGCATCATTTCAGTAGACTCATTAGCATACAACCAAATAGATTTACAAGTTTTCAGTAAGCAATCCACATCAGCATTAAGAAGGGATCTTCAGGTTCATTGGAGACACAGTAACCATTGTTTCTCACACTTAGGTCCATAGAACTGTGGATGGCTTTAGGAGAAGCAAACGAATACTGTAGCCCTGGGTGGGCCACAGAAGTAGATTGTAAAAGATGAAAACATAAATTTTAAAAATAGAGAATCTTACGACCCAAGAAAAATTTTCTCATGAAGATTAGCCACTTCAAATGCTTTATCACAGAGGTTTGCAGCCACAGAGAATTCAGCCTAAATGTAAAGGCAGATTACCCAAGTATGACCGACTGTTCAGCCAGCTACTCAAGTTAGCAACCTGCAGGCTTCCTAAGAACTTTCAGTATGTCACAGTCATATAAGAACACGGGTCTGTGAATTCTTCGTTTAGCTCTGTACCCCACTTTTAAATAGGGTTATTCAGTTTCTGGAGTCCAACTTCTTGAGTTCTTTGTATACATTGGATATTAGCCCTCTATCAGATTTAGGATTGGTAAAGATCTCCTCACAATCTTCTGTTTGCCTTTCTGTCTTAGTGACAGTGTCCTTTGCCTTACAGAAGCTTTGAAATTTTATGAGGTCCCATTTGCTAACTCTTGATCTTACAGCACAAGCCATTGGTGTTCTGTTCAGGAATATTTTCCCTGTTCAAATATGTTCGAGACTTTTCCCCATTTTTTCCTCTATAAGTTTCAGTGTCTCTGGTTTTATGTGGAGGTCCTTGATCCACTTAGACTTGATCCTTCTTAGAAGGAGGAACAAAATACCCATAGAAGTAATTACAGAGACAAATCAATGAGATGAGAGGCCCTTGATCCTGTGAAGGTTCTATGCTCCAGTATAGGGAAATGCCAGGACCAGGAATGGGAGTGAGTGGGTTGGGGACCAGGGAAAGGGGGAAAGGGATAGGAGGTTTTTGGAAAGGAAACTAGGAAAGGGGCTAACATTTGAAATGTAAATAAAGAAAATATCTAATAAAAAAGGAAGAAGAACACGTTTCTGGATGGAAGCGATTTGCAATTTGCGTAGTCTGAGTGGTTAGAATGTGTGTGATCAGGGCACAAACGAGGCCACCTACCTATGGTACTGAAGAGGCAGATCATGTTAGTTTGCATTGCAAAGTTCCAGGAAGCTGTGTCACTGAAAGCTGTCTTGCAGCCAGTTTGAACCCAGACTGAGTTGAAGCAGAGCCCAATGCAGTCCTCACTGTGGTGGTTGGACTCACAGCCCTCCGTGTTTACCATCACAAGCAGGAATGACTGCAGATCCTAACATCAACCTGTGACAGGGAAGTGGGGACTAGAAGTATAAATATGACCTGAATGTGCATTATTTATTTTTCTTCTGTGGCTATCCAGACAGGGAGCCCCTCAGAAACATTGTCTTCCGGGGCCATCATCTACATTTCTGCCTCCATTCCCTCTTGATCTGGTTTCCTGAATTGGAACTTTCCTACTTGGTTCCCCTGGCCTAAGATGCTCTTTCCCACAGCCACTGGCTGTCTGGCCCTGCACTGCCCTCTATGTACCTCTCCAAGTATCCCATGCTTAGGTGCTTGGCAAACACCTAAGATGGGACATCAGAAGTATGAACCACTACCTCCCCTCACTCTCTAATATCTTTTTGTTCTTCCTTCTTCTTTTGAGCAATCATCACTGACTGTGTACTAATCACACACTCTGTCTATCCATCCATCCATCCATCCATCCATCCATCCATCCATTCATCTATCTATCTATCTATCTATCTATCTATCTATCTATCTTTTTTGCCTTCTACCCAATTCAAGCACAGGATTGTCTTCATTTCTCTGTTTTCCTCTCAATTTGAGCACAGGCTTGCCTTCACTTCTTCATTTCCGGAGCCTAGAACTAAGTCTGGCACATAATAGGTATCATTTCAAATAAATGAGAAACACTTCTGGAGTTTGGATACCATGTAAATGTGGAGGCAATTTAAGACCAGGTAGAAGCTCTCTCTAAAATAAATGCTAGACTATATATTTTAAAAGATTCATGCTATCCTCAAAATAAAACTTCAGTATGATGCTGAGCCTGCACTGAATGTCTTTTATTAAGCTTTCAGAAGGAATGAATGATGTCATTTTCATAAAACACCATGGGCTGGATGTGTGAGGAAAAGTGAGACAAAGCATGAGGAAAAATGAAGTAGGAAGTTTGAACTTCTTATATTCATTTGACACACACGTGTGCATGTACACATACACATGCACACACTATTTTTAATCCTGAATGGAAATCACTCTAGAAAAACAGAATAAGGAAAGTAGGGTAGCAAATGTGACTTCCCTGCCAAGGTGCCCCTCATGATGCAGGGTCACGGTTATCTCTATATCACATCATATCCTGTCTGAAAGGGCTGACCCCTCTTAGGGAGGCCTCCACAGCAATGCCAGCCACTTCTGATTGGCCTGGTAATTGAGTGCTAAGTCCTATTGAATGGAAAAAGAAGTGTTTCAGGAGAAATTTCTTTAAGTCAAACTTCTTAACCTTCGGTACAGAGGCAGCTTTGCACATAAAGTCAGTTTCACACGGTTTCTGATCCTTCCCAGTTTCTACCTTCCAAGAGGTAGTTTTTTCTCTCATGATTTCTCTCTCTCCCTGTGTTCTTCCTGCTCCTGTTCAGATCTCACTCTTTTCTTTCCTTTCTTTCTTCCCTCCACCCCTATACAGTCAGCAGGGAGGACCCCCCATCTCTTACTGCCCTGCCCGTCCCAGGACAAGGAGCTGTTGTCTGTTACTGAATTTTTTAGTGAGGATTCCAGAGACAATATCAATGACATCACTTTGAAGAGATTTTAGCACTGTTCCATGTGACTTGGGAACTCTGTTGGAGAGTCAGGGGAGAAGAGGGCTGAATTGAAGAATCTCTGAAGGAGTATTTTCTCACCTCTGCGGCAACCGCCAGGGTACATTTACTCCTGCTTTATCACTTTGGACCTGGAAGCTGGATTCTTTTCCTTGACTAATTTAGTGTGGTCTCCCCATCCCACCCCCCGCCAAGCCAAGGCTATACAAGATTCTCAAACTTTTAGAATATGCATGAAGTGTCAGAAGGAGGCCCAGCATCCTAAATGCTTTTTTTTTCCTTCCTTAATCTAGTCACCCATTAAAATGATCACTTACCCTGACAGTATCAGTAAATTTTAATGAATTATTCAGGAATTTGCATTTATTTCCAGGTAATACATTCTTAATTTCACCAAGGGTATGAAGTCACCAACTCTGCCCACGGTGCCATATAGCAGAGTTCTCATAACCAAAAGCAATAAATAAAGTTCCTTCCCCTGTGGTTCAACAAGATGCTATATCCTCAAATTCTGCATCTAGGCCAGCTCTTCTTCCAAGACAGGAGGCAATGTTGTCTTGAGACATGAATTAATGCATAGGACAAGTTATCCAACCTTCAATCCTAGTATAATCTTTAGCTTTCAAATACATTTAAGAAGTATGTGGAGCGGAAGTCTCAACTTCTGCACAATGAAAGACAAAGTATGGAGACACTCAAGGGGAGAGCCATGAAGGTCACATCAGAGATCTGTTGGTATTTCTTTACCTCAGAATCTACTTCCAGCTCTCAGGTCCCGTGCACTTCCTCAGCCAGCCCTAACAAGAAGCCTTGCTGGGGATTCACAGCTCCTAAAGAAGGACTGACCACCAAGAAAGAAGGTTAAGGACATATCCCACTTACTTCTTCCAATAGCAAGACTTGACTATCCACTGCGTCCCTGTTCATAACTGCTATAAGTAAGCCGCATTAAACTGTCAAATGTGCATTCCCAATGATAAAGGTACAATACTGATACGTGAACAGGGACAATAGCAGGTGGAAATATTATCCTCTACCTGGAAGGGTTGGGAAGGCTTCCATGTGACCTGACATCTCTTACGTCTTGAAGGATGAGTAAGTTTCATCCCAGAAAAGACAATGAGAGTGGGTCTTGGTATTGAAATCCAAACTTAGAAAAAAAAAAAAATCCCTAATTGTGATTGTGAGCATGTAACCTAAACTAAACCTTTATAACTATTGCGACACCTATAGGACAATATGGTGTGTGTGCCTGCATGAGTGCGCGCGCGCGCGCGTGTGCGTGTGTGTGTGTGTGTGTGTGTGTGTGTGTGTGTGTGTGTGAAATTAGGTGTGTGATTGTAACATACCTGCACCAGCTGTTCAATGGAAGAAGTTGAGTAAGATGGTATCGCTAACTCACAGGCTCAGGACCGAGCATAGAATGTGCAGACTCACAGGTGAGAGCCGTTATGTGTGTGTGGTTCTGCAGTTCTAGGCACAGGCAGAAGTAGGAGAACCATGGGAGAGGAGGAAGAGAGAAGAGAGAGCCCCCTTTCCAAGGCCAGAGCTCCCAGGCCACAGGAGAGAATGTGGGTTTTATCCTGTAGAGCATAGGATTTGTCAGTGAACAACACCAGAACCATCCTCAGATTTTCATTAAACTGACTTTTTCAGACAACACGTGGATGCATGGGAACACTTTGCCATTAATTCTTTTCTGTTTTAGAAATACTTTCCTTACAAGTAGCTCAAATTAATGGTATTTTGCTTGGAATGTTTACAGCAAAGCATTTGTACATTGATTTCTTTCAAAATTAGTTTCTTTCAGCTCTAGTTACAGACTTTCAGAAGATAAAATCATGGAGCTTTGTAGCTTGTTTCTAACATGGTTTTGGTGCTTATTCATGATGAGATGTATTAGTTTCTCAGCTCTGCAGTAACAGATAGGCCACATGCTGGGTTGTTTTAAACAATAGAAAAGTATCCAGGGGAGTGGCTCAGAGGGTAAAATACTAGCCTTGGAAGCTTAGGGCCCCTGAGGTCAGATACCCAGAGTTGATACAACAGTTGGGAGCTGTAGTAAAAGAATCTGTAATCCCAGCACACCTCTGGAGGCAAAGACTGGAAAATGGCCAAATGCCCACAGGCCTGCTAGCCTGAGGTATGCAGCAGTGAACAATAAATAAGGTCCCCAGTAAGGTGGAAGGGGAGGAAAAATACCCACAGTTGTTCTCCTGCCATTACACGTGTTTCAGGGCATGTGTATCATGTATACACATATATAAATAAATTCATGCAATCTGTTTAAAAGGAGCATTAAGGAGGGTAAACATGTATGCCTCTGGCTGAAGAACACGCCATCTGCACGCTCCTCTGTCCACTGTAAAATTTATCATTTCTCCACAGATTCCTTAGACCCCCTGTGGCATATACTCTGTCAGCAAATCATGATCCAATGTTGGTGGTTAGGGAAGTAACTTAATGAAATTCAGTGTCTTGTTGATGCTAACAAGAGTTACATTTATTATCTTAAAGTGTGCAGCACCCCATAAGCACACTGTAACTCTCCACTGGGTTCTTTTGTGTGCGTTTAAGAAAATCACTAATATAATATTTCTGGTTCGAGAGGGTTGTTTGTTTTTTGTGCTTGTTAGGTTGGTTAGTTTGATGTTTCTTGCCTATTGGGACGCCCAGCACTGCACCTGGCTCTAAATTTTCAACTTGAAATTAACCTGCAGGAGGCCTCTTCCCAGGACCTTTGGCCCACCTCCTTTCTCTCCTGCCCTCTTTTCTTTCCTCGTGGATGCCATTCCGGTTTCTTCTCTGAACATGGAGAGTCAAACTCAGCTTAGGCAGTTTAGCTCACCGAGTGATTTCAGAGGGACCACAGCGATGTGTAAGTTCCTGGGGTGAAGCTTCTCCCAAGAGGGATGAAAACAGGATGTCTCAGGAAGATGCATTTCTGTCTTCAGTGGATCTGTCCTTGGAGTGCTTCTCTGGAAGGCTGGCATAGGACTGAGCAAGCATCCTTACCAGTCCCTACTCACATCCCTACTCACATCCCTAGCAACGTGGGATAGAGTAACCGGGGCAGCACTCTCACATCACATCCCTCCCCAGTTTCTACTGTCTTACTTTGGTTGCCTCCTTGAGTAACTTGCAGGTTTCTGTTGATGAAGTGATGAAATATATCATTAGGGCCTTAGTTCATCCTTCAGGCTCTGCTTTCTTAAAATCTGAGGCTCAGACTAATGAGCCAGCATTTGTTGAATGCAGAGTTAGCCCTACTGGCTGCTTCTATGCTGGTTGCTTGATTTACAGATGGTGGCTGACTTTTTTGATCATTGAACTGGGTCCGCATTGCCAAGTGTTTGTATTTGGCAGAAACTTTTCCTGTTGATGTCGGTAATAGAGAGCTGAGGGCAAGCCTATCTCTACTGTTGTCCCCCAATTCCAGCGTTTTGACCCTAAGTTTCTCAGGAACACTGGAAAACTCAAAAGAGCAGCTGACTATAGCTGCTGTTAATATAGTTGAAATAACTTGTCAGGTTCCTGCTATGAAGGCAAAATTTTTCCCTCTTGGCAGAAGCTCGAAGAAGTGCCATAAAATCAGAAGTAAGGTGTGAAATGCCTTTAAGTTAATAGGATAGTGTGTTGTTCCATTGACCTAGCATCCTGAAAACCATGCAGTGTTGTCTATTGAAAGATAATAAAACTGGGATGGGAATCTGTCTCTGGCAAAAGGGGGGAGTGACAGGAAGGATTCTGTCTTCTGGTGGTTGATTATTTTGTTTCAAAATAAAAGAGACAGTTCTCAGTAGCCTAAGACGGAAGTAAATCCTCACACTGAATGTCAGAAGTGTGTGTCGATTCTTTTGGCAGTTACTTCTTTGCCACCCTAAGGATAAGCCCACTGGGAGAGTGTTAAGTGTGGCTTTAGATTATACTGGGCCCTGAAATTGCTTTATCTTGTCATTCTAGAAATTATTTCATCTTTTGTAGCAGACCAACAAGACCTTTTTGAGCAATGTTCATGTGTGTTTGACACAAGATAGGGTTTATTCCCACCCCACAAGACTTTGTCTTTGCTCAATGCATGAAAAGACTAGTATGCTGTGTCTTCTACAAGATTAGTCTAACCCTATTACATTTTTATTATTCATAAGCAGATGACAGTAGGGGAAAGTTTATTTCCAGGGAAAGCCTATTTTCCTTCTTCTATCTCCTTTTCTTCTATTTCCTTTTTTGAAGGAAAAAGAGGGAGAAGAGGAAGGGGAGAGGAAGAGGGAAGAAAGTGAGTGCAAGAAGGACCACAAAGCAATATAAATTAACAAGACAGGAGAACCAAAACCCCTTGAATCCTCAAGACCCAGACAGTGCCTTGGATGAAAATGTTCTATAGAGATCCTTTCCAGTGAACCATGGAGCCACTGGCTGCAAGCCGGAATTTGTCTGAGGCTGTTAAAAAGAGCGCATCATACAGTGGATTTGGCGGTGCACACCTGCAGTCACAGGGCTTAGGAGGTAGAGGCAGGAGGAACAGGACATCAGGCCATCCTTAGCCACCCGTTTATCTCAAATACGCCCTGGCTCATAAGGCTAGCTTTGTGCTGAGAAAGTGTGGGCTTGGTGAAGAGTGGGGGACAAGGTGCTTCGTTTCTCTGTGAGGGCCTTTGTAGGAGCAGGAACCTCAGAATGCACTGGCCCTGGTTTCATAGCCCTGAGAGGGAAATTTGATTTAGATCTGCTCACTGAGACATTGGGAAGGTAGGCTGTGAAACTGGCTTTGGAATGAAACATTTGGTTGTAATCCCAGCTTGATCTACCCAGCAATCTGGGGTATGGTGTATCATAAATCGTACTGAGTGTCGACTTCCTCAGATGCTAAAAAAACAAAACTATGCTTATCTAGCTCATAAAGCGCTTGGATCCCAAGGAAATATGTTGATTATAGTTGACAGGGAACTTTTCCAGGGGTGGGGATTTTCTCAATCTGTGTTTTTAATGTGTTTTCAAGACCAAATATATACTAGAACTTCAAGATTTAGTCAGAAAATGTCTTAAAATTACTTAAATTAATATCTATTAACTTATAGATCAGCTAAGTAGTCCTAGTCGTAGTAGTAAAATTAAGACACTATCTTGAGCTCACTTCTATTAGGTCTTCTGACCCCAAAAGTCTGCTTTCCTGTATATTCTGTGTCTCTCAATATGAAGTTTAGCTGATGAATCAGTTTCAGAACAAAAACACAGTTTATAAACTGATAGTCTCATCAATTCCCACTTCCTGCGGTATCATCTGCTTTAACAAAGTGCCTAGGGGGTCACCTTCCTCAGCGAGTTAAGAAGAAACCCAAGTCCCTGTGACAGCTCAAGTAGAAAACAGGACTGGGGAAATTTCTCAGTCAATAAAATGCTTGCTCTAAAATCTCCAGTAGAGGAGGAGCCTTCTAACTTCTCAAGATATG
Source organism: Mus pahari (assembly GCF_900095145.1). NCBI lineage: Eukaryota > Metazoa > Chordata > Mammalia > Rodentia > Muridae > Mus > Mus pahari. The sequence continues at coordinate 104,636,381 of NC_034597.1, forward strand.
ATTCTTTCTAGTAAGATAGAATCCTTGGCTTCATAATCCTGTGTATGTTCTCCTTGTGGTCTGGAATGTAGGACATGGAGGTAAGTTGGTCCTTCTTTACCAGTCCTACCCCAGATCCCTTCCAACATGTGGCAGCCGCTGCTTTTGTTGGATGGATGACAGTTTGTTCCATAAATTAGAAAATGGGTCTATAGAAATGGCACAGTGGTTAAGAACTTGAACATCTCACAACTGCTTGCAATGCATGGTTTACAACCTGTGGTCACAATCGCTTTTCAGGGTCAAATGACACTTTCACAGGACTTGCCTAAGACCATTGAAAACATATTGACATCACAATTCATGACATTAGCAAAATTACAATTATGAAGTACCAACAAAAATAATTTAATGGTTGAGGGTCACCATAACCTAAGGAACTGTATTATAGGGTCCAGCATTAAGAAGGTTCTTCACTGCTCTAGAGAATCTTGATACCATCTGCTGACCTCCATAGGTACTGTACTCACATGTATATACCAACACACATATACATGTAATTTATTTTAAACCTTAAAAAAAAGTTTGTCAATTTCAGTGATATCACAATAGCTCTTTCTGATGCATACCCTTCAAAAATTATAAAATTTTCTTGGTCTACACCATTTCCAGAAATGTGAGCCACGCCAAGCTCATCAGCCACTCTTTGGAAGCAGAGTACCGGAATATCATGAGCTAGCCTCTGACAGGAAACTCAGTGGATGCTTTGAATAGCATATCTAGAAATTTAGAAAACAAGCTCAGAGAATCTAACATGTATGTTGGCCTTCCTTATTTTTGCAGCATATCCCTAAAACATTGATAGCTGTGCCCATTTTCTGTTGTTGTTATTGTTGTTAACCAATCCCTTAATAATATTCTTTTTTGATTCTGTTTTTCATCTTAGTTTTCTATAACCACGGTTGAGGAGGAGAAGGTAAGGAAAGCACACACTGAAGAAGCTGAGGCTTGACCTTCTCCTTTTGGGGATTGGTGTGGTGAGACAGTGTCTCGCCAGGGAACACATTCTCGCTTGTATCTCATGATCCTCCTGCCTCAGCTTCTTGAGTTCTTGTTCTGCTGTCGAGAGACATGCTTAGAGATTAGAATACACCCCAGCATGGCCTGCTTCTTCCTCTCCTTTGTTTCCCTGCTTAGTATCTGTGTCCTCCTGTCTATCTTCTCCCATAACACTCTGTCCTTAGTCTATGATGATAGCCTCCTATCTATCTGCCTGCCCAAGCGCTCTCCTCCTTTCTTCTCCTCAATCTTGACAACCCCTGCCTTTCATAGCTCCTCTCACTCTATTTCTTTTCCTTGCTTTGCTTCTGTCTCTCAGTGACACAGAAGCCTCTCTCTCATTTTATCCTCCTCTATTTCATGCCCTCAAGCAAGTCCATTCTCTAAGATTCAATCTTTTGATCTCCTTTTTCCCTTCCAGTTAGAATCTCAGAAAGGTTCCGGGGCTCCAATAATCATCCTTAGATAAATGATTCTCACCTTTCTAAATTATTCTCTCATCTCAAACTTCACTGTTTAATTTTATTCTCATATGAATTCCGTGGTAGAAATGTCTGCTTGAAGATCCTCCTCATCCCTCAAGGTTTTAAGTCCAACATTGGATGAGTATTTCTCATTGGGTGCTCTTCCTTTTCTACTCAGAGTTCTGTTCATGGATGTAGTATCCTCCAGAGACCTTGAGCCACCTGTGATGGGCTCCGGCTGCATTTTGCATACTCTGTGTATGGCCCAGGAATACTGTACCAAGCGTCTCATCTCCCTATCTCATTTATTAATTCCTTTAAAACTCTCAGTATCTTCTCTAGTCTCCATGTGTATTCTTCTCACAATCTACTCAGTCAATCACCTTCCTGATTTGCTTATTCATGTTCCTATTTGCTCCTGCAATCCCCTGCTCAGAAGTCTTCAAGATTTCCTTTTGGTCATCTGACAAAACAGAAATTCCCTCATTAGCATGAGCATTTGCCCCCATCACCCCAAGGCCAGGAAGCAGGAGTGGGTGGGTTGGTGAGCAGAGGGAGGGAAGAGGGGATGGGGGAACCAGGAAAGGAGACAACACTTGAAATGTAAATAAAGTAAATATCTAATAAAAAAAAAAGGGAAAAAAAAGCTAGTTTATGCCATCACCTATACTCTCAACTCTGGATGTAAATGAGTTTCTATTCTCGCTAAAGGTACGCAGGTCTCACTTTCACTACTTCTCTCTGTATGGCAACCATAGCACACTAGTTCTTCCTCTACCCATGTTAAAAGTTAATTAACAGATTAATTTTTCTCATGTTATATACTAAGCTATTGTGATCTAAAATACTTTAATTATTAGAAAGTTATTCTCCAGTTCTATTCTATAGAACTCAAATGATTACATTAATATACATTAGTATACATAATGAATTACATTAATATAAAAAGTTATGGTTCTGTATTCAGACCTCTCAGTGAAATCAAGAGAGAAACAGAGAGAGGCACACAGATAGAAAAGAGGGTAAAAAGCGCCATTCTATTTGCAAGATGAAATTTTCACCTTGAGGGTCCTGGGTTCTTAAGCAAATGTCACCTAGACTGCATTGTTAGAAAAGGCGGGAAGACTTGTACCCTTTCTGGTGTTTATAGAGTGTCACAAAGGGTTTTGTGCCCTTCAAATAAAAATAAACAAAAGTGTAGAGCTCAAACAAACTCATGGAATGAGCTTTGTGTTGTTGAGTTTAGAACTTGGAGACCAATGATTATGGAAGAGAAAAGGCAGTGGTTCTTTTTCACAATAGTTTATGGCCCTGCCTCTGCATCAGTGTTTCTTAGCCGCTGTCCTGTGGCGATTTGCTGGCAAATAACTCTTTATCATAGCCGGGTGCCTTCTGCATGGCAGAATACAGGGCACTATGTCTAGTCCCTGTCTAACGATTGCCACTATCATCGCCCCTCCCCTTCTGAGCCAGATAAAAATGTCTCCAGATGATGTCAGCAGTCCCTTGGGGTTCTAACTCTAAATTCAGACAAAAGTATCCATTTGTAAAATGTGTGCCATTATCCAAAAACAGTGGGAAAGGCCATGTTCACACATTTTTCCCATGGAAAAGTAACTAGATTCATTTTTAAGCCCGCATTCCAGAGCTTTCTCTGTTTACATACCTTTGGGCTAAGTTAAAATCCTTTTGTATCCTGTAATAGGAAGGGTAATTCTGAAACATCTATAATCACTGACAGTTATGGAACAAGCAAGACTCACAGGCACCAGGCAAAACCACCTCTTCGAGTGAACTTACAAATGTGGCAGAAAAAAGCCCACTGTCTAAACTGCGATAACTCTTGATTGGGTTCTAGTAAACAATTTGGTTGTAATTAGCTCTTCATGTAATAGACCAGACAGATACAGGGGTGTGGAAAGCCACACTGTGTTAAGAACAAAATTCAGTTGAGGAAGTTTCCATTAACGTCTCCACTGTACGTAACAATGCCCCTTCTTATTTCTTTAGCCTTAATTCAAGCACAATGCCAGGTTACTAATGCCATTAATTATTTGCAATGCTAATATGGTTACTGTGTATAATATCCTGATAAGTTAAATTAAATCTAGCATGTTAACTAAATATTGAGTAGATTAAAAAAAAAAAAAAAAAAGCAGAAATTGTGTTGGAAACAAAGCAATTGTTTCTTCCTGGAACCTACCCACTGAAGGACAGGTCTTAGGTAACTGTCACATTTCATTCCATTATTAGAAAATCCTGTCCTTGCAGGTCACCAAAACCCTTTGAAGAGAATACTAGTCTATTTCAAATACAGATAAATACAGACACAAAAATAATAAGACATCTACCATTCTAGATAGCTGTTTATTTAAAAAAAAAAAATAGCCACTTTCCTTAGTTTTGCCAGCTAGAACATTTTTCATTTTAGCAGACAAATTTCTAGAATTGAAGTCTTAAATTACTTTTCCCGTGTAACTTACCCAAAGAAACCAATCCCTGTTTTGATTAAGGCAATCAGATATGATTTCGCCATTCAAATATAAAATTTGTCAAAAGTAAGCCATGGCCGCCCGGTCAGTGGCTACACCACTTGGAAGGCAACGCTAGTCGTGTGCTTGCCACAATTACTGTCAGCACTGGATACGTGTCAGACTGATTTAAGCCTAGCTCCCTTATTTAGCATGTGTTTATGACAATGTGAGGCTAATTTATTGTTCATGATCTATCATTCTCATGCTTCCTGTTTATTATTCAGCTTCTTATTTCTGTATAAGGTGATGTAGCTTCCAATTTGCAAATCCACACAAAGTGACATTGTGCATTACAACAGCTGTGTGACCAAGGTCTTATTTCATTTTCCACTCCCTGCATTGGTGATTAGTCTGCTAGCAACACTAAATTTACAGGCTTTGTAAGCCCCTAAGTTATGATGCTTCTTCGGATGTTAATTATCTCTCTTTGCATGCCCTCTTTATTATATATTTAATATATAGTACAATTGGCTGTCCTCTGTATCTGGGAGAATGATCCTAATGGTGTGCCTGATCTCCTGCACGGGCACAATGCCAGTCCCAGAATTTCCCTATGACTGGCTCACAGCACAGCTATTGCAATGGGCAGCTGATTTTCCCCCGTTAAGATTACTAAGTTTATGGTATTTTGCAAATATTTGTTGAAGGAAAGGTACTAAAAGATATTTCCTTTCCAATATTTATCATGTGTCTTAAGAAAAGAAAGCGTCTTTTTGATGAGCGAGACATCAGTTTGCTTTCAATTCTCTTCTCACTAAAGGGACAAGGTGCACATTTCTTTCTCCTGAAGTCATGACTCACAAGAACAACATTTATTCTTGACTATAAACACCCTTCATTCATTCACGTCAGTCAATACAATACAGTGATAGCTTTTCTTCCTTCCTTCCTTTCTTCCTTCCTTTCATTCATTTTTGTGATAGATAACTTGAAAGAGAGAAAAAGGTCAACTGTATGTTCTGTTTTCAATTGATACCATCAGATTCTGAGTCCTACCAGGTAAATTATACTGTCCCTAAAAAGTCTGAAATTCTTAGAGATTACTTAATTCTTAAATTGACAAATTGAAACTGGATAAATTTATATATGTGTGTATGTGTGTGTGTGTGTGTGTGTGTGTGTGTGTGTGTGAAATGGATAAAATTAACATATACAGTACATACCCTACTTTATGATATCCAATCTATTTACTTTGCTTGAAGAGGTAAGTCTATGGTAAGCATAGATTTTAAAGTTGAGGAGACTGTAAAGGACAGAATGTCTGTGTTACCCTTTATCACGCACTTAACACTTCTAGTACCTAGACAGGTACTGTGCATTTGACAAGCGCAGGAGGCAGAATCACCCCATTTTACGAGGTGGAGAGAGCCAAAGCTCTGGGGTTCACATCCACCCAAGGCTGCAGATGGAAGCGCAGAGCAAAACTCCAAGAGGCGGTCAGAGCTCTTCCTGGCCCCAAAGCCTGTCTGCTTCGCTAATGTCACAGCAGGGAGGTAGCTCGGTAATTTAAGAATGACCTTTAGCTATCAAAAAGGCTGTGCTGCATAAAGGCTGTGATCATGTTCTCTGTATTCTTAAAACCAAAGAAGACAAAGAAATAGAATACACTCCATTTGTAGCATGAGAAACCTAAGTTGGTTATTTTAAAAAAGCGATCCCCCCCCCCCCGCAAACAAAACAAAACAAAACAAAACAAAAAAAAACCGTGTAGGTGAAAATGATCTTCTCTTTTAAAAAGCCATATCATCTCCTTTTGAAGTCCCAGATGAACTTGCTCCACATTGAGTCTTAACTTTCAGAGTGAAACCACCCGTATGAGTATTTAGACCACAGATAAAAGGTGTAATCATGTTATCTATTGCTGCATAAAAATCTACTTCAAATGTGGTGACATAAAACAGCAGTCCTGTCCTTACGCTCCCATATCTATCTGTTCGGAACCACATCTGTCTGTCCAGAATGTAGGCAGGTGGAGGAGGTTTGTTTGTTGTTTTTAGTTTTTATTTTTTGAGGTTATGATATTATCTCTTTTTCCCTTTGCTCTGAAAACCCTCCCATATATCCTGCCTTGTTCCCTTTTAAATTCATGGCCCCTTTTAGCATTAATTGTTACTGCATACATACATGCATTCATTTACATGTATTCCTAAATATACCCTGCTTGGCTTGTGTAATGCTACCTGTATGACCATTTGCAGGGCTGGCCATCCGGTATTGATTGAACAGTTGGAACACTCTTCCTTGGGGAAGACTGTTTCTTCCACTCTTAGCTTTCTTATTTTTTTTTTCTTTTGGAAATAAATGTAGAAGATAAGAATATTCATTAATTGTTTAAGTTTTTGTTATGGTTGGTCAATATCAGCTTGCCACAAATTACAACCCCCGGGTGAGGGAGCCTCACCAGAACTGTCTTGATTTGCCCACCTGAGGGTGGTTGTCAGTGGCACCTTCTGATAGTCCTCCCAGTAAAGGGTGTGTCAGAAGGAAGACCACCTTCCCTCTTACGTTGTTCTTGTCCTTCCCTCTTGATGAGGTAAGTTACCCTTTGCGTTTGCTGCCATTCAGTCAACTCCCTCTTTATGTAGAGTTGATGCCTCTTAGGCTTTCCTTCTATGACACATGTATTGTTATTGCCCCGTTCAGATATGTTTAGATAGTCATGTTGGCATGACATTGTATGTGTAGCTTCTGATATTGCTAGGAGACACAACCTCACAGCAAACTCCCTGATTTTCTGGTTCTTAAAGCCTTTTTACCTCCTCTTCCACAATGTTTCCTGAGCCATGGACATGGCAATATTTTGTAGATAACTTCTCTGGGACTAGACACCACAGTTTTGTGTTTTGATTAGCTATGGTTGTACATAGTAGTCTACACCTGTGGCCAAGAGAAATTTTCGTGATGAGAATTCCTGAACTTCTTGAGTCTCAGTGCACTTGAGCTATCTGCAAGCATTCTAATCTAGGAAGTTGAAGCCATGATGGTTTCCATAATGTAGACTCAGTAGTTGAGCAGGTTCAAATCCACTGAAGCCCTCTGGCCACACAGGTGAGTCCAGATGTGGTGTGGAAAGAGAATGGTCAGGCACCTAGACTACTGGAACACAGCACTCTGAAGATCACATACCACAAGCTCAGTGAAATTAGTTTTGGAAAGTATGTAAGCAGCTGTTTAAATATGTTCAACACACAAGCCATTCATCTAACGGAAAAAAAGAATATGCTAGAAATAGACAAATAGTTGTGTAAGCCACCAAGGACACTTTTGTCTGCAGATTAAAGGTAATGTACCCCCCATAATATTCTAACATTTCTCCAGGCAGAGAACAGTCGGGAGCCCCATGTGAGTTACATATTAATAATCTGCATTTCCTCATATATAAGGGTGAAAACTGCTAGGAGCTATAACTTGTAGCTTTCAATTTGCATCTTCATTGCACCAGGGAAGGCTGCTTTGTGACACATATGTTTGACTATTCAGGCTGAAAATAAACTGGTATGGGTTTAATTCTACTGGCAAGAGACCAGCTTTTCATAACTTTAGCCTAGCGAATTGTTATGGGCCATAATTCAAATTTAATGATCTGACTCATTGAAATGATAAGATCCCAGCTTTGGGCAGGCATATTGTTGCTTCTCCTAGGAATGTCAATTATTTTATGTCATGAAGTCCCTCCGTTTTCCTGTATACCTTTAAATAGAAGCAAGGCACTATCAGTTGGTTCTAACCACGGCAAACATGTGCATCACCAGGGCTTCTGGGAACACATGTGGGTCCGTATTTGAATCTGCTGAGCCCATTGTTAATGATGCTGTACAGTTAGGGGCTTCACTGTTGACAAAGGCCATATGTTTCCCCGGCAGCTTCACCTGTAATGCTGTTTACTGTATATTCAGCTAAGGATCTGAACAGCATTACCTGCAGTGAAATATTCTATCCATAGACTGTTCTATGTGATGTGCTGTATGAAACAGACAAATGTTTCTGAAATATGTGGACAGGCAGCTCTTTCTCTAAGACAGCATTGAATAAAGTGACCTTGCTCCTAATACATACAGTCTCCTAGCTCATTTATGGGGACCACGGAAGGATTATTATGACTCCCATGTAAACAGCATGTATTTAAAAGCTAAGACCATGTTAAAGCATAGTCAGATGCCTTCTTTTAAAGGATAAAGGCTGTGACTGCAAATAAAGATTTTATTTTCTTCTACACAGTCAGGAAGGACACATTTTTCATCCCAAAGACCATCCTGTTGTCAATGGTTTTGAGGTTCCCTTGATTATATACTTTTCCTATAAAAACAGGCTTTAAGGCTCAGCAATCTGGTTGACCAGAAATACTAAGATGACAAGATAGCCCCCCTTGGTGATTGCTTCCTCATTCTGTTCTGATTAAGCAAAGGCAACTGCATATAAAGATGTTTACCTTAAGAGAGCACAACCAAATGTTCCTTCATGCTTTTCTCAATAGAAATAGAACCCCACTGTGCCTAACACACAGTAAAATAGGACTCTGCAAAGCTGCGTCACTTCCCTTAACCTCAGCTTCCTCCTTTGGAGAAGCAGAGCAACCCCATTACTTATTTTCATGGATAACCTTGACTGTTAAATGGCATGAGTTATTCAGGGGTTTAACCAAATCCATGTCTGCGTAAGCACTCAATAAATAGGAATTTTGATTAAAACCATCAGAATATATTTTCCTTGTCCATGACTGAATTCAGCCTAATTTCACTCCTGGATGTATCTGCCAGTTAAACTCAACTGAATATCAAAGCGGGTGAAGGTCAGAGCTAAGTGTGTGGTTAAATGAGCCAAGTTACAGGACTTTGGAATGGGACAGTCAGACCCTTACATAGGAAAGAAGTATAGACAGCTAGTTGAAGTTGGCCCCTTTCATTCATTTCCTGAACAGACTCTTGTAATTAAAGGGCTGAATTGTAAGAGCACCGTGTAATCAGTAACACAAATTCCAGTGGTGGCCCAGTTGATTTTCATTCCTACTGCAGGGTAAATGTAAAGTAAACTGCATAATAAGAGTATAGGCAAAGAGCCACCCTAATTAACACAGCTCAATATTCCGAATAGTTTAACCTCAGCATACAATGAACTGTTCTTTCATGCTCTCCTTAAAGAACAGTGTGGAAACTGAGGCAGTGTCTTACTTTGCTCAAGCACAGCCAAGTTTCTAGGGCTTCCTCGATTTATTTTCATAATAATGGATATAAGTGGCTAGAGATGTAGTGGTAAGACTTCTTGATGCACCATGACCCCAACACCCATATAAAAAGCTAGGTGTGACCACCACTCATGCCTGTTACCCCAGTGCATTGGGGGGTAGAGACAGAAGGACTGATGAAGCTTGGTGGCTTAACTTAAGGCTCTGTGAGAAACCCTGTGTCAAAGGACTAAGGCAGAGAGAGACAGAACAGGACACCTGGTAGCCCTTCTCTGGCCCCTTAAGCCTTCATACAGATGTGCTCACATATACATACACATATGGGCATATTCCACACTCTCATACACACCAATTTTTTTTCATGGAACTTTTCTTGTATATATTACATCATTTACATCTATAATGTACAGCCATCTTTTAAAATATTTTGGCAAGATGATGTAGTGGTTTTGTACGCTGTACTGGCTAATTTTGTGTTAACTTGACACAGCTGGAGTTATCACAGAGAAAGGAGCTTCAGTTGGGGAAATGCCTCCATGAGATCCAGCTGCAGGGCATTTTCTCAATTACTGACCAAGTGGGGAGGGCCCCTTGTGGGTGGGACCATCTCTGGGTTGGTAGTCTTGGGTTCTATAAGGGAGCAGGCTGAGCAAGCCAGGTGAGGCAAGTCAGTAAAGAATATCTCTCCATGGCCTCTGCATCAGCTCCTGCTTTCTGACCTGTTTGAGTTCCAGTCCTGCATCCTTTGGTGATCAACAGCAGTATGGAAATGTAAGCCGAATAAACCCTTTCCTCCCCAACTTGCTTCTTGGTCATGATGTTTGTGCAGGAATAGAAACCCTGACTAAGACATATGCATACATAGAAAAAATAATATCTAGTGAAACCTAGTGTTACTGTTAGTACAGGATAAGATCATATAGGCTTCAATACTCCCAATAATGGTAATAAGGACAAAAAGAAAACGGATCATCATACCTTATTTGTATTATATTTTCAAATCCTCTATATAACTAGAAATTTCCAAAAAGAGAATGCTTCATTCTTTTCCTCAACTAGAGACAGTGTTATTCCATTTTCTGGATCCTTATTCTGAGATATAACTGTGGTCCAGAGGGAGAGAATTCTGTAATGATCATGGTAAGAGAGACATGTAGTCAGAATGGAATTTGCCTGGTCTTTGGGAAATTTTAAGACAGAGCTTGAGGTTTGACATCTGGTTTGACATCTGATTTATAACTAAAATCATGTAACATGCATATATGTGATATATAACATATACACATATATACACATATATTCACATATATACATATATGCATGCATTATATATATGTATATATGTATGTATATATATATATATATATATATATAGAGAGAGAGAGAGAGAGAGAGAGAGAGAGAGGTTTGGGTGAATATGTGTTGAAATCGCAAGTGTTAGGGACAGGAGATCAGGTTCCTATCTACCTAGGTATTGCCTTTTCAGTGCCCACAAAGACTTTGCAAGGAAGAAAACGCTTGACTCTGTCAAGTGTACTTGTTGACAATCTCCTCACCTCTGTGGATTCTTCAAAAGCTACATCATTTTCTCACTCTCTACAAGGGTTTGGTTTCATGAATCAGACCTGTTCCTTTCAATACTTGCCTTTCATGTCAAACGCTAGAAAGCTGGCTTCTCCAGAAATCTGATTAACACGTGGACTGCCGAAGATTTATAGCCACCATCCTTGAGTTTTAAGGTAGTTCCGTCTGAGTACAGTCCACATATTATGCACATAGTTATATTTATCTTCCTTTCTGTACATTTTATGCTTCAAATATAACTCTGCTTTTCTTTTTACTGCCACTGGCAATTTATTTATTTGAGAATTTTAATGTCATCATTACCAAGAAAAGTATAGCATCAATTTAAACAGTTTAATGTGAGTTACCAAAAACAATTTCTCTAACCAATATATTATATAAAATGAATGACTCCTGGCAAAACCCCAACCATATAGCTAGACTTCTGGCATCTAGCTTGGATCTCCATGTTGAACGTGTGACCTTCATATCTCATTTCTGAGAAAGCAAGCAACCATAAGATGTGCAGAGATTCCAAAGAGCACTCCACCATCCTGTCAGCAAGGACTTCAAAGTCCAGGTCACCAGTATCCAACAGAGCCCTAACAAAAGGTACTTTTGTAATTTTAATATTTCAAATGGCCACAGTCAAGAAAGTTAAAGAAATGGATGACATTAATTTAAAAATTTAATCATACCAGGAAATGTTATGTTATCAACCCAGTAACACTTTTAAAAACAATCATTGAGAAGATGGCTTTTGCTTTTCTTTACACCAAGGCTTTAAAATCTATTGTCTAAGAGATCCACAACAATACAACATGCAGAGTGAGACATTTTGAAAAGTTCAGTTGTACACGGGATGTTTTCATCAAATCCTTCTTCCCTTTGGGGCTCAGCACGCTATGTGGTAGAGAAGGTGGAAAGATTGAAAGAGTCCCAGGAGTTGGCTGAGAGCAAAGAAACAGTATCTTCAATGTAACAGGACTCCTACACATGGGCACTCACAGAGACTGTGGCAGCATGCACAGAGCCGCACAGACTCAAGCCAGACAGTCTCTAGCACTGAAAGGGGGAAGAGGGCATGGCCCTTCCTAGCCAAGAAGCTATGGCCAATAGACAACCAGATGCAAAGAAAATAATAGCTTCGTGAAGCATACTGAAAGGCACGTCCCACAATCAGCAGAAAATGGCTAATGCGAAAGGGAGCTTTGTAGAATTTTTGTCTCATGTAACTTTGGGGGCCATCTTTTGTCTTATTGGTTTTTGCTTGTATGTTATGATTTCCGGTTTTGTATTCTTATGAATTTGTTTTTCTTCTTTTAAAATGCTGGGTTGGTTTGTTTGATTAATTAATTAATTGATTGATTGGTTGATTTCTAAACAGAAAGGTATAAAGGTTGGTTGGTGGGAGGATTTGAATGAAGTGGGGGAGGGGAAACTGTGCTCAGATATATTGTATGGAAAAAATAGATGGATGGATAGATAGATAGATAGATAGATAGATAAAAAGATAGATGATAGAACCTAGTGCACATATTATATTTTAGCACATTTTGCACTTTAATCAAATTTCCATAGAATGATAACTCCACACCCTATGTCTCTTTTTGGTACAGTTAATGTCTTGTAAAATACAGAGTAATGATCATAAAACCACAGGAGAGTGAAGACATGGCGCTGGTGTACAAAAATAAAGTCTTCACCTCAGTGTGTTAGACAAGAGTCTCTTTCCCACCTACAAAACGATCTTCTCTGGGGTTAACTGAAGTTATCATCCAGGTATGAACAGTTGTCATATCGCAGATGCAGAGTCAGCTCAAGGTTTGGGTCCCAGCATTAACACTTACCCTGAGTTCCTTGGGCAAATGGTTAAGCTTCACTTGATTGGGTGATGGTGAGGTTAGCATGACAAATACATGGGAATTCATGGCCAACATGAAATAGATTGTCTCAGTGAACATTGGAATGGCTGCATGGAGAAGCTTAGAAAATTCAAAGTTGGCCGGTACATTTTCATAAAGGACAGATCATTGTTGACGGTGGCTAGGCACCATCAGGAGTGTAAAAAGCAGTGACAAGTAGACCGGGATGATGACTCAGTCAGGAAAATGCTTGCTCTACAAGCACTAGGAAATGGATTTTGATCCCCAGCACCAAACCCGGACAAGCCATGGCTATGAACATCTTTAATCATTGCTAGGGAGGGGCCATGGCACAGAACTTCCTACCCAGACAGTCAAGATAATCTGTGGGCTCTGATTCAGTGAGAAACTGACCCTGAGCAACGTAGGAGGACACTTGATAGCAACCTCTTGTCTTCATGCTTATACATACAGAGACACATATACAGGCAGGCACAGATCTTGGGAAATTCAAGAAAGAAATATCAAATAACACCATAAGGAAACTAACTGATCAACATAGAACATGGTACAAAAAGTCTTACCAGATTATGTAAAGTCAATTGATCATAATCCTAGTTTCTTAAAATAACACAAACTGTTTTGCTGTTGTATTGATTTAATTTTTAATAGAATAGGAGGCCAGAAAGCAAAACAAATCTGACAGTGCTAGAGTCAGGTGTCTTCCCAGCTGGTTCCCAGAGTTGGGGGGACACTGGTTTTCGTGCTTCTTACATCTAAGGCCTACTTGCATTCAGCTCATCCTTCCTCTCGCCCACCTTTGACCTGTGGGCCTCTCCTAGGAGACTCCTAGTATGCTCCGTACATGTTTCCAAGAAGCAGAACATGTACAATAGTCAACAACGTTTCCCCCAAGAACATCTGGCAATGCCTAGGGACGTTGTTACTTCCTAGAACATTTGAAGTGAGGTACCCCTAACACATAGCAGATGGTAGATGTCAACAATGTTGCCAAATGCCACAGAGTCCTTAAGGGAAGCCTCTCCCACAAGACTTCTTTGCCACCAGGTTGAGAACCTCTGCATACATACATACACACTCACACACACACACAGAGAGAGAGAGAGAGACAGACAGACAGACAGACAGACAGACAGACAGACAGACAGAGACAGAGAGAGAGACAGAGAGAGAGAGACAGACAGAGAGAGAGAGAGACAGAGAGAGAGAGAGAGAGAGAGAGAGTCTTTAATTTCACCAGTATAAATATCAAGGCTATTAAAACCTTGAAGTTATATGTAACTCACATCAGTTTTCTACTAGAGAGCTCAACTAAACTCTGCTCTGTGTTGTCATTCATTCATGAGGCAGGTGTATGAAACAGCCAGTCTTAAATGAGCAAAGTAAGTCATTAGACACAGGAGGAGATGCAGAAGGATTAGCATAACGATCAGAGCTCAGTCCCAGGCAATGTTCCTTAAAGGATAGAATTCGGTATCTGCATCCAAATTACTTAAGATACGAATAAAAATGTACAGACCCTGGGCAGGCTGATAGCAGTCTGTAGACTAGCTTCTGCACAAGCATGAAGACATGAGCTCAATCCCCGGAAACCACATGGAAAATAAGCATTGTTGCAAACTCATAACCTTAGCACAGGCCATGTGGAGATAGGTGGATCCCAAGACTTGCTAGCAAGCCATCTAAACTAGTCAACAAGATTTTAGGCAAGGGAGAGATCCAGTTTCAAAATGATAAGGTGGGCATCCTGACTCAAAACAATACCAGAAGCTAATTTCTGACTACCACCCCACACACATTTACATATACATGCATGCACTCATGTGTACATTCATGCACACATATGTACTTATGTACATGAACACAAAAGCATATATGCCTATGTTCCATTCTTTCTGTGTTTGAGAGTCTAGATTTCTCAAAACTTTCTTCTTGATTTTTATTTGCATAAAAGTTTGGGAATCAGTGACAGACATCAATTTTAAAGAAAATTTTAAAGAAATGAGGATGATGAGGTAAACCCACGGAGACATGTGACCTCCAAGAGTGCCTCGCATGATTTTTACATGTCACTACATCTGAAGCATTTGGTACGGATGAGTTATGTTGCATTGTAGAGTAACGCCATCCTTCACTACCTCCACACAATGTGGTTCCACGTTAAGCCATAGCACACGGCAGCTTTCTGGGCTGACAAGTCACTTACTCAGAAGATGTAGATGGAACTCACCTCTGTCTTCGCCCTATTAACTTACCCATGGATAAATCTGCAAGAAATTATTGGTTCTTTATAAGTAGAAAATGGTGATTGTCAAGGGTCTCTTACAAAAAAGGTTTCTTGTGGAAGAATACATGTAAATGCAGATCCATATGTGTATTTAGGGACACAGATTCATATACATGTACTTATACATACTGCATATGGGTACTGAGCTAAGGAAATAAAGTACATTAGAAATCCAAAGATATCATTTGTGTGGTATATAGTATTTCTTATTTTTGAGTAACTATTATTATCGCATTTTTATGAAATTTTAATTACATTATGTACCCACTCAAATATTGGTTTTGAACATTAATCAAGTTACTTGAGTAGCATTTCATGCAATGGGAAATAAAAATGAATGAGTAATTACCCCAGTGCATTAAAGATAAAATTCAATAGGGAAACACATAAGAAAAAACGAAAGCCTTACCCAGAAATCACATTCGATGGAAACCACAGATGGCTTTATCATGGCACAGATCATCTTCAGTGGCTGAATCACAATGTAGTTATTTTCACAAGACAGTGGTTTAAATGTAAGATGCATGGCTTAGCATTGCATCGTGGCCAACCACTGTTCTCAGTGACTTGAAAGCCATCTTGATGTCTGTGGCTACTGGGTGGACATGTGCACTAATTCTACTCTAAGCCAGGGGTATTTGTCAGGCCCAGCAATCGATAAAGAGAATGGATGAGAGGCAGGAGTGTGAGAACAGAAAAAGCAGGGGAAAGGTAGGTGCTGGTCTTGCTTAAACATGGGATAACACTGAGCTGATATGATGGGGCCTCTTGTCCTACTGAGTACCTCTTCTATCCCAGTGATTCTTTATCTAATAAATTACATGGGGCTGCGACTGCTGAACCCCGTTGACAGCCTGATCTTTTACTTCATACCTATTTATTTTCAATTATCTTCAGAAATAGAATAGTATTAATTAGTAGTCTAAAGGCCATCTCAGAAGGCAACACTGAAAGCATCAGAGCAATGAGACCTGAGGCTATCCTCTGGTGCCTACACAGACACATGCACACACAAACACACACACACACACACACACAGACACAGACACACACACACACACAGACACACACACTCACAGACACACACACATACACACACACTCACAGACACACACACAGACACAGACAGACACACACACACAGACAGACACAGACACACACACAGATACACACAGACACACACACAGACACACACACTCACAGAGACACACAAATACACAGATACACACACACAGACACACACAATCACAGACACACACACATACACAGCTACACACTCACACACACACACTCACACACACACAGACAGACACACACACAGACACACATAGACACACGCACTCGGACACACACACAAAGACACACACACAATGAAAATGAGCATAGTAAAGGATGTAATGGAGGTGTAGGGTGCAGAATACAAAATTTCTGTGATGGATATTTTCAGACACAAATAAAAGGAGAAAATTTTAGACAGGCATCCGAAAGGTGAAAGACAAGAAGCCCCTCCTTGATGTGTTAAGAGCTTTGGGAAGTGATGAGGGTGACAGGTTCCAAACCAGAGTCATTCAACTCGTGTATTGTTTTCTTTGGTCGGAAAGGAGGAAATGTTCAGATCTTAGTTTTTAAAAGTTTGTGCAATGGAGGCTGTCGAATGATGGCTGAGTTGCAATTAAAAATAAAGGGGGAGAGAAAATGTCTGAAACATTAAATTCTCTGGTGTCAGGCATGCTTGGGTAGTTCGCATCGTCAAACAGGAAGGGGTCTTTAATGTTCTGAGAGAAGCACTGACTGGCCCAGTGTACAGTAAAGACAGAATACATGAAAATCATTTGAAGATGGTTCTGATTGGGACAGTTTGAATTTTATTGTGTTTATATTTACAAGGCAGAGGATGAGTTAATTCTTCAAGGAAGGCACTGACTAAGTTAGGGTTTCTCAATCTTCTCGCATATCCTCTAAACTGACTGCTGGGCCAAAACTCCAAGGGCCTCAACATTTTATGAACAACAGTTTTCCTTTTTTACTCCCTTCCATCCTTCTCTCTCTCTTTCTTTCTTTCTTTCTTTCTTACTTTCTTTCTTTCTTTCTTTCTTTCTTTCTTTCTTTCTTTCTTTCTTTCTTTCTTTCTCTGTCTCTCTTTCTTTCTTTCTTATTTCTTTTTCTTTATTTTTATTCTTTAATCATTTTTTTTTACAGTCCATTCATTATCACCCCCCCTCCTAGCCCACCCTCTAACAGTTCCACATCCCATTCATCCTCCCCTGTCTCCAAAAGGATATCCCCACTCCTCCATCCCCACCCCACTAGACCTTCCCACTCCCTGAGGCCTCAAGTCTTTTGAAGGTTAGGTGCATTTTCTCTCACTGGGTCCAGACCAGACTACTGTATATGTGTTGGGGGCCTCAAATCAGCCGGTGCATGCTGCCTGGTTGATGGCTCAGTGTCTGAGACAACTCAGGGGTCCAGGTTAGTTGAGACTGCTGGTCTTCCAATGGGGTCGCCTGCCTCCTCAGCTTCTTCTCTTCCTTTCCTTTCATTCTCTCACCTGTATTGTCTCATTTGATTTTAACCGAGAGGAGAAGGTAAATAGGAAAATTTATCCGTTTGTCAGAGAAAGAATCAAAGCATACTGGCAAAGCCTAAACACTTTAAGCCCCGATTTAAACTCTGAAGCACAGTGCTCCAGAATAGCCAAGGCTGCGTAACATAGTGAGAACCTATCTCCAAAATCGAAAGCTAAGAACTTCACAACTTTTGCATTTTGTAATGAGCACACAAAACTGAGACGTCAGTATCAAAGAACACTGGCCAGTGGATGAAGATTGTCCCCTCTGATCTGTAAAACTTTGAGAGTGGATTGATTGATTGGTAAGAGTATCTCTGACATCCCCTGGCCCACCATATAAACTTACCAGAAGGATGCAAATTTGAAACTGTGATTAGGATGCGAGCCAATTGTCTGAGATGTTGTTAGTGGCGGGACTTACTCCTCTCCAGATGCGTTTTGACACTCCAGTCACTAGTGGATTTTGTATTATATTTTCAGAAACTTGTATGAGACATAGAATAGTCAAGTGGCTGGCAATGAAGTCAAAAACCTCAGCTTCTTTTAAAATGAACAAACTAAGACGCATTCTGTGTGGAGTTCCTTGTGTACCCTGAGAGACAATGTGCCAGTCATCCTACCACTACTAAGACCATCCAGGAAATAAATCGCGTAGTCATCAAAGGGACAGTTAAGTAGAAGCTATTTTGTAAGGCAATGTCCCAAGTCTCTAAAAGGCCCATAAGGGAAAAGAGTGGATCTATTCTTTGTATTGTTAGAACCTAGGAATATGAGAAATAAGTGTAAATAGATACTTTTAACTATACAGAATTACAGTACGGTACAAAATGATGTTAATATGAGTTCTGATTCTTATTGTTGGTAGTTTTTATTTGGCAGTACCTGGTGTAGAGAATTATCTCCCACATGGTCTCTGGGATGTTCTAGCCATGAATAAAGTACAGCTATCAAGTATTATAGGAATTCCCAACTCTCTGATGCTATGGGGCATTTATTTCATAAAAGCAACTTCGTCTAATGTGAATATAATCTATGGCTCCTATTCATGGAGACAGAGAGCAATTTACCCCCAAAGCAGCCTGCTAACAGAATGAGTGAGCTACTGATGTGCAATAAATTTCTCTAAACCTCAGGATACTAAAAGCCACATTTATGGGTTTCAGTGGCTCATGACCTACAGTATAATTGCATAGGTGCTAGCTAAGTCAGCAACCTCTTCCAAAGGCTCAATTACGGTATGTAAGGGTTGATGGCAGGATTCTGATTCTCATAGACTGTTGGATTGTTGGTCTCGGTTCCCTGATGGCTAACCCTGGAGGATATCCATAGCAACATGTTCCCTGCTGTAGGATGCTCAACTGCCTATCTTTCTTCCTGAAGCCCTTGGCTTCACTCCTTTTTCCTAAAGAGAACACACCACAAACCCTCCTTCAAAACTCAGCTAAGGAATGGGACTTTTGTAAAATAGATGTAATGTCTTCATGATCTACCCATGAAGTATTATAGGCTTTCTGACAGTTCCAATAATACTTTGTTATGTATATCATTGATGTGTCTCCAATCATCCAACTGGCTATAAACAACTTCAGGCAAGGACAGGCACCAGATATTTGTTGCATGATTAAGTAATGGATTGTATCTTGATTGCCTTTGAATTGTAACTGTAGTGTATTCTATAAAAAATCCTAGTGGAGATTGTGAGAATTGCTTGAAATCAAAATCAAATGGCCAAACCTAGTGGGACACTGTCACCCAGAGAGAGAGAGAGAGTTAAAGAGGCACGTGAGTGATAGGACTGGGCACGCTCGCCTCTCATTTCACTCTCACTCAGGAGTATACCTTCTTCAAGTATAATCATGGTGCATCCCAATTTCAGAGTTATCATATGAGTAGCTGAGATCTCTATAACCACACCATAGTTCAGCAGGGCCTTCTGACAAATCCTAAATATCCAGCGAACTAGTCTCTTCTATCAAAATGCATCTCTTTCACACAAATCTTCTTAGAGTCTGTTTTTATGGAACACAGCCTGAAGATGACTACTTGCCCTTAAACCAAGCTCTGAAAGCCATTTTGAAATTTCCCCCACCCACCCTCTTTCTCTATAGTCCTCTTGTTCACTGCCTCTTCTGTCCACTTATATTAAAAGCAACCGTAAGAAATAAACAGGTACCTTATTCCTCTCTTTTAGGTAGAACTAGATGAAATGTCTAATGACAGGCTAGGAGGGAGGTAAGACTCTCTCATCTCTCCTGCATTAATAAATGACGTTGTCATCCTATTGTTACTCGGTTTAAGAAAAACAAAACTAAACTAAACTAAACTAAACTAAACTAAACTAAACTAAACTAAACTAAACTAAACTAAACTAAACTATATCAGTTTCATGACTGGTAGCTTTTCCCCTGCCCCAGAAATGATAAGATCCATCAGGGAATCCCACACCTGCACCTCATAAATGTCTCCAAGAGGCTTAGGAGTCAACTGTTGATGCTTCTTGAAGCTCCTCAAGTACTGGGTTGTACAGTCGCCCTTTGTTTGGTGAAACACTTCCATGCACGGCGTGTAGGACTGTGGCAAGTCTATACAAGCTGAACCACACTCCCTACTTCCAGTGCCTAGGCAATGTGAGCTGAAAGAAAACTCGTTTTTATTTTGCATCTGTACAACTACTAAGCAGTTAGAGGGAATGAGGAACAATCTCGACTGCATTCATTTATATTTTATCCCGAATAAATTTCCATAAATAGACACTTTCCCATATTCTTATGCCTCCAAGTATTTATTAGCTCCAACTCACAGTTACTTGCAATACTGTGATGTATTGCTTTACTCGTAGTTTCAGTGAATTGCTTATGACCTTGAATGCTGGCAAAGGTTCAGCAAAACTTTGCTTGTGAGGTCAAAGGTATGTGCATCCTACCAGAAGGGTTTTTTTGTTGTTGTTTATCTTTGTTGTTGTTGTTGTTGTTGTTGTTTTAACACATGTTGGTAAGATAAGAATCTATGAACAACCACACCAACTCAGGTAAAGACAGGACTGTTAAACTTTACTGAAAAAAAAAAAATCTTTTTTGTCTTTCCTGATGGGAACCTGTGTCGTTCTCCTTGTACCACAGGTTTGATTTCCCTCCTTATCCATGTCTCTGGGTGTGATCCTGGTGCTGTTCTAATAAGTGTTTAGCCACCAGATTTGGGGGCATGGATAGCCATTTCTAAACATAAGTTTAGGATAACAGTTTTTCTGATCCAAGAGTCATATAGTTTATTGGTTACAAACAATTGGTTAGTATACCCCTTGTGTTCAGCTTCCTCTGGCCAGTAGATTCTCACAGAATGCTCTATGCATATGAAAGAAGACCTTCTTCCTATTGAGGATAAGCAAGGCACCGGAACACCATGCCTCCTTTTTGTCAGACTCACAGGAGGCAGGGCAGTGGGATTATTTGAGAGGAAAAGAGAGATTAAATAGACAAAGCAGTGCTACCATGGGAAGTCACTGGTAAGTGAAGCTGGAGTCAGGGCATTATGAATCAGAGCATCTTAAGTGGTTACATTTGAGAGAATGTTTGCATTTGTCTAGTTAAAGAGGATAAAGAATTAGAAACTAAAACTTTTCACTGAGAATTTTCTTTGCTCTAATTGCTGTAGAGTTTGTATCTTGATTCCCTGAGCCATTTGCTGCAGGAAGTTACAGTCAGAGTTCTGTTTTTCCTATATAGTCATTATTGTTGATATCTATAAGTAGTCTTACACTTCATTAATATTGACAGTTTTGGAACTTCAGCCTACCTGTGATTGCAATCAACGAATATAATTCTATCATAGATACTAGTTTATGAGTTTTCCTTTTTAATGCATTTTTCTCATCATGTAGCCAGGCTGGTCTTGAACTCACAGTTGGCTCTCCTCATTTAGCACCCTAAGTGCTAGGATTATTGGGTGCTGCTACTCTATGGTGATTTTTTTCCCTCATTTTGTTAATGAATAATAACAAAGATGAGTATATGCTGGAACTAGTATATACTCCAAACGATTTGCTGTGGCCACCAAACAATGAATTACAGGGTTCCAAACCAAAAAGACAGTATATTTCAGGTATACCATAGGCTGAAGTCATGTCACACATTTTAGTTTAATCTGCATTGTTAACAAAATTTCCATGACTTGTTTATGTCTAGACAATCAACAAAACAGTAAATGAAGCCCTACAGCACTTGGCAATTTCCATAGTGAACTGCTCCAATTGTGACCAATTTCAAATTACTACTCTAACATTAATGAACATGCTTTTGCAAAGTGCTATGCAGAATAACACAGCTATGTCATCCTTCAACGGCAGAGATCTGACTGGCATAGACAACCTCAGATGCTGAAGTAATAATAAAACATAATAGATAACATAATGAGTTTTAGTATTTATTTTTACTTTTTAATATGATTTTATCACATGTAAATGTACGTATTCTTCTTAATAATAACACCTTAGTTACAAGCTTGCAATTTTTTTGTAGAACTTCAACAGCTGTTCTCAGAACATTGGCTTGGGGATACAGAGCATACAAAAGAAATGTTATATGTGTCAGTCTTCTGCGCTTTGATAATAGAAGTGTATTCCACCTTGCTGAGGTTCTATTTCCTAGCTGCAACATAAAAGTCCAAAGTCCTTTTAATACCAGCCTGTCAACCTCCAGGCCATTCCTGCCTCTGGCCAGTTTGGCCATCTGCTGACGCTGTTTTTATAGTTTTTATCTTAGATGCTGTTCCCTCCTTTTTCTTTCTTTCTAGCTGATCATCCGTTTAAAAGGGTAGTTTTGAACATTCCTTCAGCACTTCTAAGTTTTTGGCATGGGGATGCCATCTTATGGGTCACAATTTTGGTTAGGGATGAAAAGCTTCTCTTGTGTCAGTACTCTGTCAAAATTTGTGTCCTTGAATACAACTCTGTAGAAGTCAGTTTTTCTAACCTTCAAAATTCACCTTTTAAACTTTGACAATAACCAGTTTAAATTTATTTCATGGATGAAAACCTGCATTTCTTAAATGATTTGTATAATTTTCAGCCTTTATGAAATACGCTTTGATTTCACAAAGTAGATCAGTCTCCTAAATGCGCAGGAGCTGAGAAGTAAGCTGGTCCCTGTTGGGGATCCTCATAATGTAAAGTTCAAGAGATGATCAGAGGCAACTCAGTGACACATCCTTCCAAAATGAAAATACGAGAACCCAGCCCCCATAGAACATCCAACCAAGTTCATGGTGAAGACAGTGAAAAAGGCTAAACCATCCAGAGAGAGGACGGAGCCAGTAATGTGATGTTTTGACTTCTGAAATAGTTTTTAAATTATTAATGGGAGGGGATGAACATGGAGTTGAATAAAGAAAGCAATTAATGGGTCCCGTTTGCTTCGGGTTTGTTGTTTTGTGTGCCTTGCAGTGTAAACCAGAGTGCCCTAAAACCTCCAACCTTTCCGACTTAACTCTTCTACTTCTGGGAAGAGAAATGTGTACGCCCAGATTTAACTCGGTGAATATTCAAATACAACTCGTTAAATTCACGAGTGTGTACCCCCAAATGTTAAGCTGATGACAAGAATCCAAGCAGCTGAGTCACATAGTCTCGTAGATTGCCCCTTGTCACTAAGGTAGACAGGTTTTTACAAGGGCAGGCACACTAGCCCAGTGAAGCCACCATGGCAATCAGCCCCGCAGAACTTCCATGCTGAGGCAGCATATCAAAGTGGTTTCTTGTTGTTGTCGGCGTTTCATAGTTGCATTTTTACCAGCACAGTAGGAAGTTTTCAGTGCTTGGCTCTGCTGCATCTGTAGGTTGCAAAAACCTCACTAAAAGTCTTGTGAGAAGTAGCCAGATCCGAAAAGAACTTCGTTGTTTGAGCAAAAGCAACAGCCTGAGCACGTACAGCTCAGATCTGGTGGGCAGACACTTCTGGCTGCTTCTTATTTTGTCAATGTGCCGCGTTGTGTTTCAATTTTCAGAAGCACACTTAATTTTACTACCCTCATTATTTGGGAGAATTAATCTATTCTGTGTTGTAACTTCTAAGATATACTCCCAATGATAAGAACATATTTCAAGTACTTTTAAATTAGGAACAATAAAGTTAGTCATCAGTGATATAATTTTAACTGGCCCAAAATTAACTTTGTCTTGTAGTAGTAATAGCAGATACTTCGCTCTTTACCAAAATAAAATTTTAACTGTCAACTCTGCATTCAAAGAGCCCCCATTACATGACTACATTCCTCCTCTCATTCTCCCTCCAACTTGAATACATATTCATGTAGCATAAATTTCATTTTATGCAGGGATGACAACCCGTTGTGTCAAGCTAGATTGATTTGATTGATTTGCTTAACAATTTTTTTTTTCTTTTAGAAGATCCAATTATTCTTATGGGCCATCGTGGAGAACGCATGCTCACTCGGAATCCTGATTCCTAGATGTGCAGTCATTTAATCATGTTTCACTATAAATTCATGAACTGTAGATAGTGGTGTCCAAGCAATTTTTTCTTAAATTATTAATAGATATAGCCAATGTAGGGTGTGGGTTGAAATCTTTGTCCCTGCAACAAAATATGTTTCATAGCAAAACTACAATTTAATGCATAATTTATTTAAGGCTTAGCAAAGATTCAGGAGATGTTCTTTTCCAAAGGCAAACATTCTGAGAAACACTGCCGGATCAGTAAACACAGTGCTTTCAGAGGGAGCCTGTGAGGCAATAAATGTCATCCATGACTCAGATAAACACTAAAATTATATTTATGTGATGATGGAGCTGGTTTTGTGGCATCGTACACCTTTAAAATCCAACCAGGATTATTGATGAATGTGCCCTTTGAAGTCACTTGGTTAGCTTTGCTTTCATTTGCTTTGTAGTGTCTTAGACAGGAGAACAATGTTACTCCATTAAATCAACTTCATTTTTTTAAAAGAAAATTCCCATATATTCTGATATTTACAAAACAGTGAGTCGAGGCATAAAATGCATGTGAGGACGTGACCCACTTTCTGTCTTCCTTGAAAGCTGGCATTTGTTATTTATGAGGGACTGGTCTCTCCAACCTGGGAAACCTTCGACTCCGTCATTTATTAGTTCTTCGGTTTTCTGTAGGTGAGCTTTCCTCCTGGTTCCCTCTCAATGGCCCACATGTTTTCTTTGTTTGTTTGTTTTTCATTTCAAACCATTTTCCTTTTCATAATCAGTGAGAGACTTTAGCACACTTTGAGAGATGTTCTAGCCTATCCATACATTAAAACTGTCGCCAGATTCAGGTCATAGCTGCTTTGGCTAGCACAGATCACAGCCCTTTCCCTAGAAAGAGGCAGTCAATGTTAGGTGTGGCGTGTGTACATCTAATCATACTGGGTACTCTAATAAGAAATTACCAAGTTAATAGAACTTTAATGGTCAAGCGGGATGGATGAAATCTGAGGAAGGAGGTTGGGAAAGTGGCTCAGTAGATAAAATACTTCCCACACGAGCGAAGACAAGGGGTTGTATCCTCAATGTCCACGTAAGAATGACAGGTATGGGCAGCTGCTTAGGAGTGAGCTTATCAGATAGACTAGCCAAACCAGTATACTTTGTATATTTACAAAATCAAGGACTCAAGCCTTTTGGAATAGTAATATAAGCTCTTAACCGCTTAGTCATTTCCAGCTTCCAGAGTTGATGAATTTTAATGAGCACTGGGTTTCTATTTGGCTTGATGAATAATTTTGGGAAATGGATACCAGTGATGGTGTTTCACCAAATCATGCATGTAAATATAGCCAAACTGATTTAAATTTATTCTAGTCATATTTATGACTAGACAAAA
Organism: Mus pahari; assembly: GCF_900095145.1. Taxonomy (NCBI): domain Eukaryota; kingdom Metazoa; phylum Chordata; class Mammalia; order Rodentia; family Muridae; genus Mus; species Mus pahari. The sequence continues at coordinate 104,661,751 of NC_034597.1, forward strand.
GTAAATGCGTTTTTGAAAATCTAAGTTTTAATTAAACTCAAAGAACACCAGATAGGAAATACACTGTCATCTCCCAAACTGCCCATGATATTCTGAATGAAATTGGACATTTACAATATAAACAACTGATATATGTTTCAAGTTTAGGAAGCAGAATGCTGATTACACTAATACACAAGTACAGAAGCTAAAAGACTCGGCTTCTGTCGCCTGTGCTGAATCCAGAATTCTGTGCTGGGAAAGATGTCCTTGGGGAGGTTTACAGGTAACTCCGACCAGCATAGGCAGCTTTGTGGCCCTCAACATTCCTGATGGCGCTAGTAATAAATTATGATGAATGTATGCTGATCCACTTATCCTCTGCAATCACAGTCATTTAGCATGATGGCCTGTCTCCTGATATTTTACTATCCCTGTGACTAAGTGATGGCAACAGATGTACACTCTCACTTCACTTTGATTTGTTTGAAAACACCCATATTTTCATGATTCTGATTTTATTCATGGATCTGGCTAGGCCAATGGTTCTCAACCTTTCTAACCCTTTAACACAGTTCATGTAGTGACCTTTTAACAGAGGTCATTGTGTGGTGACCCCCCCCAGGCATATTATTATCTCATTGCTTCATTAGTTCATAATGGTAACTTTGTTAATATTATGAGTCATAATGTAAATATCTGACACGAAAGATATCTGATATATGACCTCCAAAGGGATTGCAGCCTACAGGTTGAGAACTGCTGGCCTTCTTTTTCACCTAACAGGGTTGCTCATGCATCCTGACACTGTTATGAAGCCAGTGTATATATTTTTATCATTATTAAAGCTCTTAGGTTCTGTATATTCATAGTGGAGAAAATGATCCTCTATTCTCTGCATTTGCTGGGAAGAGGTATATAGCATTCTCTCTTGCCTGCCAATCATGGAACTATGTCTTCCTCTCTGTAGGCAAACTGCTTGTTTTGGTCAAAAGGAACAAAGAGTAAGCCTGAGGAACCACCTATCCTGTAATCTGTAATAAAAAGTGTAATATGTCAGCCGGGCATGGTGGCACATGCCTTTAATCCCAGCACTCTGGAGGCAGAGTCTGGTGGATTTCTGAGTTCAAGGCCAGCCTGGTCTACAAAGTGAGTGCCAGGACAGCCAGGGCTATACAGAGAAACCCTGTCTTGAAAAACCAAAAACCAAAAACCCAAAAAAAAAAAAAAAAGTGTAATATGTCACTATATTATAATATGTTATTATATTATATTAATATGTAATTATATTAATATGTAACATATAATATGTTATTATATTATATGTTGCTATAAACTAATATTTTCTCTTGTTCAACATACAAGGTAAGCAATGTGTGAGTGGGTGGACTTGTTAGGGACTGAACACAGGCTGCTGAGGATACAGAGATGGGGGCTGAACTGATGGGGTGCACCTGGGTTCCCTACGGTCAAGTTCACATATAATAACGTGTATTCATTAGAGAACTTTATACAAGTGAGCAAAGTACACGTATTCTTTCCTGTCCCCCTACTCCTGTCTTCATGACAGATTCTCCCCCAGATTCATGCCTACCCTCCAAACTTCTGAAATATTACTTCCTGCTTCATATCCTCCGGGACCTTCCTAGGTCAACATATGCTTGACCGACCTAGAGATCTTAACTGTGAAAGTGTCCTGTTGACTGTCACTACGTTTAACCTCTGCAGCCCTAAAGACACAAACAAGACTGTGTCCTAATTCAATTTCCTGACTGTCTAATACTATGTCACTGCGATTTTTCTACTTACTTTTCTATATTACTTAATTGTGTAATCTATGTATAAATTTAGGTAATTATAACAAATTTTAATTAATGTATATTTATTATTATTGTATATAATATATTTTAATTTATTCAATAATCAATTATATATGGGTATATAATATATAATAATATATTAATTCAATTGATTAATTAATATAAGTAAATTTACTTCATTAATTCCTTCAATTTTAGCTTGCTGATATCCATTCATAGATTTTGACTCATAGGATTCAATTATAATTTCTACCTTCTAGATATCAGTATGATATTGAATATATTACTTACCCTCTCTGAACTTTCCTCATCTGGTAGTGAGAACTGTCATATTTACTTCAGAATTTCTTAGTAATGGAGGAGGGAAGTCATGTGATTCATATCAGATGGGAGTTTCTTAAAAAGAAGTAATGCCAGTAAAAAGCACATATGAATTTTGATAAGATAATTTCCCAAAGAAAACTTGATTGCAATGAAGGTCACTGGAGAGAACTGTGAATGAAAGATCAACCAAGGGACAGTTTTTCATGGATGCTTCTCCACCTAGATCCTGTGTCTTAGACTGCCTTGAGTCAATTGCATCAAAACTCAGACGTTTGGACCATACTCCCACAGGCTCAGCTCTGAGATCAGCATTCAGCACAGGTCCTTTAGAATACACAGACCGTAAGGTGCCCATAATCCATGTCTGTAGGTGGCCTGCTGTCCTCTACGGTGCCATGTCGTAAGTTCAGAATTCAAGCTTCCAGAAACACAGGCAACGTGGGGCAGGAGTGCTGTTGGCTAGAATGTATGAATGGAGGATGTCCGGGTAGGAAGCTTGGCCGCCGAGCAGAGCCAGAGCTGAATGGAGTCAGGCAATCAAATTAAAATTAAACTGAAATGCTTCTGGGTCCATTTCCATGGTAATAGTCAAGACCAGCCAAAATCTTCAGGAAAAAGTCAGTGAATATTATTATTTTTAACAGTCTGTTGGCCATTTGTGACCCTGGATGTTGGGGTGGGAAGCATGCGGCAACTCTTGAGTTTTAATATCCCTGCCTGCAAAATAAGGTCTGTGGGCCATGACATAGTTGCACACAGGATTTTATATCTGTAGTCCTAGGGGATTTTCTTTATAGGCCAGTTGTGTGTGTGTGTGTGTGTGTGTGTGTGTGTGTGTGTGAGTCCACCATGAGATGGTGTGCCCTCCCTCTTTTCTATGAGTATATGCATTGCCTCTGAAACCAAACTGCCGCGTGCTCCTCAGGGTCAGGCTTTTGCTGTCCTAGGGTTGGGAAGCTTTATGTGCGCTTCGCTAACTATGTCTCTTTGATATGCCTCATGTGTTCTACGTCACACGCCAGAGCCCTCTCCTCCCTTATTGCTTCTGTTTATCCTGTTGCTTTCACTCCACGTTCCTGTCCTGCAGGTTCCCGGCTTTGGCGTCACCACCTACTTTCCTTCCATAGTCTATAGAGAAACGCGTCTGGCACTGCCATGATCTTTCTGCTTCCCACCAAATGTACTCCAAGGTCTTGCTCAAACCCCTTCTCCAAGTGTTCTCTCCTTTCCTTTATCCTCTCCACGCTCCAACACCTTGTCTCTTGAACAGTTTTCTCTCCAGCCCCTAGTCAGTTGCTTTCTGTGTGTCTGCAGTGAAACATCCGAGCTCTGTGTCTTTTTCCTTGTGTTGTCCGGGATCTTGGCATCACCTTTTCTTCTTTCTCCAAAAGGTATTCTGTCTCCATGAAAATGTTCTGTCCCCCTTTGTCAGAATAGTCCTTTTCTGTGTTTTCTTCCACTACATCTTGTTCTTCCTAAAAACTCTATTTCTCTAGTGTCTCCTCTCAGAATGTTCTAAATCTAACAGTGATTTATCTTCTATCATCTGTTCCTTTGAAAGCCATACAGTGTTCTGAATCCATCTTGCGATATATTTTCTGTCTGTTCCTTCAGCCTGGCATTGCTTTTCTGATTCCCTTCCTGGCATCTGTGTCTGGGAAGTTGCACTGATACATCAAATCATAAAGTCATAAAATCTGTCAGGTAGAATGGACCATAAATATCAGCTTGGCCAGACACTGTATTAGCAGGAAGGAACGGGACTGAAGAATCTCTTACAAAGTACAGCTCCTGAGTGTTACTTCCCCTGCCCTTAGAAGATTTCGACAGAGCCACCTTGACGTTGATTGTCAATTTCTACTTTTCAGACTTGTTTGTTCTCAAAGGAAAGCATAAGATGAAAGTGCAGCAACTCCGATCCAAATGGTCAGCCCTGAACCCATTGTACATGTAGGCCTAGAGCATGCAAGCAGGATTCATGTGTGTGTGTGTGTGTGTGTGTGTGTGTGTGTGTGTGTAATTACTATTACTATTTACAAAGAGGCCATGAATCTGAATGGCAATAAGGAGAGGATTGGAAGGTGGGAAGGGAAGGGAGAAATTGTGGACAGGTCAAAGGCTTTCCTCTAGTCCATGCACTCACACATATTCACAAATGTACATACATGTGGATACACCCATGCACTCACACACACTCACACACATTCACACATGGACACACACATGGACACACACATGTACTCACACACACTCACATATATTCACACATGTGTACACACATGGATATATCCATTCAATTACACACCCATTAACACAAGTGCACACAAATGGATGCATCCATGCATCACACACATTCACACATGTGCACACACATGGACACATCTATACACTCACACACTTTCACATATGGACACACACATGGACACATCCATTCATTCACACACATTCATACATGTGCACAAACATGAAAAAGCCAGCATGAAATGGATCTAATATTGTATATATAATTATTCTTAGTTATATAAAAGACTGGGATACTCACTACTTTAACGTTTCCAACTCAGTGACATTCAGAACACTCAAAACATTGCTTGATTACTTCTATTTTGTGATTTCAGAGTACTTATTGCATTATTATTTAAGAAAATTGTATGCTCACAGAATTCGTACCGCCTCATCCTCCCTCACCTCTAGGCTCTGGAGACCACTGACCTGATTTCTATCTCAAAGATTTCACCCTTTCTTGATATTTTATGCAAATGGAGTTTTAACATGTGTGACCTTTTATACTTGTCTGTCTTTCTTCAAAATCTTGTGGATTTTGCTACATAACACCTAAAAGACAAAGTAAAAAAATTAAGACAAAATTTCAGTAACCAGTGCCTTTGGTAGTTTTGATCACATATATTGTGATTTGGATGATGAAGGCTTCTTAAGAAGGCAATGGCTTGTTAATTAGAGAATTTGCTGTGCAAACGTGAGGACCGACCCGCACCTGTGCTTCAGTCCCCTCGTAACCATAGTACATGGTAGCAGAGGCAAGAGGATTAATGGAACTTTCTGGTACTAACGTCCATCCAGGTTCAAATGGTGGGCCTGTCTCAAGAGGGTAAGGCAGAGTCTGTTGGAGCAAAGTGGTTAATACCATTCTCTGGTCTCCACACAAGTGTGTGGTGGCTAGCACGTTTATGTGAATATACCATATACATATACCGCACACACAAACTATTCTATGTAAGTGGTCACAATAGCCTCTATTATATTTCAGAAGCTGAGATACCTCTGTGATGCAGAGAGTGACAGAAGTTAGTACTGAGGAGAGGTGGGAGACCACTCCCATCCTTATCACTCTTATCACTCTTATCACTTTCCGTCCCCTCTCTTATCACTGCATGTTATTGTTCCTATAAGCCTTATACTGTGTAATACTTTCTATCAGCTTAAAGTGCTGAAGAAATCTCATTATTTAGTGGTAACTCAAACACGTATTCACATGACAAACGCACATGCAAAACACAGATGTTAATTTCAGCAATGATACAATGTAGGTACAAAGCTAGGGTTCAATATTCATTACTGTACAGTTTTGGGCTCTGTTATATTCTTTAAGGCTTACTTTCTACCATGAAAAGTGTCCCAGGAACAGACCTATAAGCAAAGCAGATATTTTCTTGTGGATGATAATAAAAACCAAACAAAAGGTTTAGAATAACTGTTTTTGACCATTATTATAAAATTACATGTTTAGTTTATGCCATAAGCATTTCTGCGAGTAGAGAATGATTATGTGATCATCTGCCATGTAAAGCAACGGGGCTGCTGAGTGTGACACTGAAATCTTTGATGTTTCAATCAACAAATAGAGCTCCTGCCATGATGTTTTGCCAGGGCACTGTACTCTAGTGAGGGAGCTTTGTAACAGGTGTCTCTTAATAAAAGTTGCTTTGGTGTGCTGGTTTGCCATTATTATGTCTTAGTCATAATGAAGACACTGGGACTAGTAAAAAGACTTTCTCTTTCTTTCCTTGTCCTATACCCTCATGGCTGTCTTCCATACTTTTATTTACCCTAGTAGACCTGTTCAGAGTTTTAGCTAGTTCAAGTCTTCAGTTACCTACAGCTGGACATGACTGCTCACTCAGTCCTCTTTCGGATGTTTGAAAGAGAAGAAAAAAAATTTAATAAAACAAATGCACTACTCTTCATTTCTTAGTTCTCTTATTAATGTCCTCTTCTTATTTTTGTTATACTCATGGAAATACTGCAGTCTCTCCCCAGCTGTCAACAGGGTGACCTTGGTAGCTGTATTAATATATGAAATACACAGTCTTCATACCTTAGAACAGGTCTGCAAGGATGCTTGGAATAGTTATCATTTGGCATCCTAAGGATAACTTATCGAAAGAATAGGGTTGAATTTGTTTCCAGGATCCCGGTTTGATCTGGTTTTTTTCTCTTTCTTATTACTCATGAAATCCTAGTGTTGGTCATATCATTGCCAAAACTAATCAGCTTCGGTGATTTTACCCTAGAAATCAACATCAAATTATGAACTAGGAGTGTTTATTTCTCAAAGGCAAGAGTTGGGAAGGATTTTTCTTCAAAACAGAGTTGTCGAGCATTTGAGGATTACTACGTGAAAGCGTATCCTGCTGTTTCCACTTCTGTCCCAATACTGAGCTGGGAGGACACCATCAATTAATCAAGCCTCAAGTATTTATTTAGCACATACTCTGCACAACAGGGATTAAGAGCCAAAAACATCACAGTTTTCACATGATATAAAGGGCAAAAATATATCTGTGTTCAACTGGGCCTATTTGTCTTTAACAGATGGCTCAGCAAGGGCTTCTATTCATCTCTGTTTCCTTGACTTCCTTCCCAGACCCTGTTCTGCAACCACAGCCTCCTTGGGGGAATGATCCTCATTTGGAAATGATCAGAGGATACCCCATGCTGCTTTGTTCTTTTTCAAGGTCACTTATCTAGCTTGTAATTAAAAACACCTGTGGTCAAGAAGTTATTTTTTTAAACATTTTTGCACATTAGTGCATTGTCTTTTGAGACATGTCTATTAATATCATATCCCAAAGCTGGCCGGTGATCAAAATCTATGTTAAGCTGGTCTACGAATGGCAAGCTATGTGCTGCTCTAAGGATTAAAGCAACCCATGCATTGTGTGCCTTTAGAGCCATTTAAACAAGTGAGCTATTAAGCTAGCTTTCACAGTGTCTGTAGTAAATGAGATAATTTTAGCTGCTTAAAAACAATCATTTGCATTAAGTAATTCAATAAAGTTTGTCTGGCATTAAGGCAGTTAATGTCAGCTTAAAGTTAAAAAAAAAACAAAAAAACAATCATTTGCTTAAGATAAATATTTACTTTAAATGCTACTATATGTATTGAGCTGTACTATATATTGTGATATATAAGATCTGATGTCAAAAAATTTAACTTCACGTTTGGAAATGTTCAAGAGATCATGTTGTCTCCACATTGTTTTAGTCTATGTTAACCTACCATAGGTGAGTAGATGACCTGATACTACTTCATCTCATAAGTCACCCAGTTAACCCAAACCAGTAAATATCCTTCTCATGAATCAGGTCTTTCATAGGTATTAATTTATTTATCATCCCAGTTTCTCATGATCCAGAAAGAAATCCTTTCCCAGAAACGAGAACATAGACTATAATTTGCCTGTGATCCCACAGCGAGTGGGCATCCCAAATAAGATATAGACCCAGACAGTAGCCATGCCTCCCTAAGTGCCTCTAACCCCTGGGAGTTTTCACCTTGCTTATCTTATGCATGAGCAACAGAAAGGACTATGGGTCCTTTCCATACCCTTAGATTCTTCTCTGTAGGATCTGTGTCCTTCCAATAGGGAGCCAGCAGACACAGACGGAGTGTATTATCGGTCTCCTCAGGTGGAGCCCATGCCTCCTCAGCCCCTGGACTGCCTGTGGCTCCTGAAGGTGGGCTTCCTCCTCTATGGCTTCCTACACTTCTCCTAAGAAGACCAATTCCAATTAGACGCGTACTTACATACAGGTGTCATATAGCCCCAAACTCTTGCTAATTAAGCCCCAAGTTTTGGATCCAGTAGTTCTTCGAGGACCTCTTTCAATCTTCTTGAATCTATCCCACAGTCTGTAAATCATCAGCGCATGTGTGAGTGCACAGCTGTCGATGCATGACTACCAATCACCTGTGTTTTCCAGGCCCCATCACAATCACAGGCTTCCTGTAAGTTAGTTCTTCGTCTATGGCTAACATGCCCATGAAAGGAGCATGGCAGAGAGGAGTGCCTGTCCAGTAGATCACAGAACAGTGGGGGAGGTTACAATATGAAATTCAGGGTACTAATAGCCAGAACACTCTCGTGGGATCAACTCCTCTCATCAGGGACACCTTGTACCTAGAAATAGTCAAACACTTCTCCCATTCAGTCCAAGTTATTCCAGCTCTGGTTTCCTTCAGGGACTGTAGTCATTGAAAAACTGATCTCAGTGCATTGCCAGTGTGGGCTGACACCATGAAGAATATACAATTCACTACTGAAAATTTTTTATCTTTGTCATTGGTTGGTTGCTTGGCATCCTATTGGATGTCACTAGATGCCTTTTAAGCATTACTTAGACTTAGATTTGAGGAGGCAATCTTTAAATCTGAAACAAGAACTTATCACTTAATTTAATCTGGATAACCCAATAATAAAATAAGCCTATGATAAAATTCAGCACATAAAATAACCACTTGTAAATCAGCAACCTTTCGTCCTCTCTGCAGATTCTTAGAAGGTAAGAATGTATCGGGAAGAGAGGACTGAGAACCTCGGCAGTTTCTCGTGAGGAATCAGAATGCCCACACCCTCATTTTAAGCCAACTATGATTAGTCCATTGCAACTCCCAAAAGCTGAAATTTATTTCTAAAAGAAATAAAAGTAACTTTACTCATGAGGGCACATTGTCAAGTGCCCATTGACTTTCGGAACACATGACTTATCACAGTCTTTGAGGTTGGAAGCAGAAACTTTAACATGCTTTGATTCTGCCAACATATCCAGATACTTTTGCCATGAGCTGAATGAATAGTTCAAAGACAGATGGGATAAATGTCTGCTAAAATGTCACAAAGGGTGCACGTGAAGGTCAGCTGGAAAGCAGAATGATACGTTTATTTCTTCAATAACATGTCTCTACGACTACATTAGCCCTACTATGCTCAAAGCATGGTATCTCTCATTGGCTCACCTGGTTTGAATCTAAGCAACTCTACTTGTCTGTTGTTCACTCTGACTCCACCAACATTAGGCCTTGAGCTACTCACCAGCCTGTGACATAAATCATTTCTAATCACTATGAGAGCCCCACCCCATGTGAATATCATACTTCACATTTACCCAGCTAAGCAATTCCAATCTAACAGACTCAGGGGAGATTTAGATCACATAGCTCATGAGACTCTGAAACAAATAGCCATTTTTCTGTAATGTGGTGTATTATCAGTCCCCACTCAAAAAAAAAAAAAATGAAGAAGAAACTTAATTTTAGGGCTAAATTGTAACATTCTTGTGTTACATGTTGCTGCTTGACAAACTATTAGCACATTTTAATGTCTAAAGTTTGTTGATCCAAATTAATTCCTGATAAGAATGAGAAAGAGAGAGAGAGACAGAGAGAGAGAGACAGAAAGAGACAGAGAGAAAGTTGTGTAACTTACTCTGGCCATATATGTCACTAGCTGCTTGAAAAAAGACATTTTCTCTCTCTAACCCAAGTACTGTATTAATCCTATACTCTTCAGTGCAAGAACCAGAGCTTTCTACATCCTAAGCAATCCACAGATATTTACTAGAAGACAGGATGCATGGGTGGATGTATGTATGAAGGAATGGATACCAAAATAGGTGGCACCCAATCAGTAACCAGTTATTCTGTTATGAAGATGCTATGTTTGTCACTTCAGGAATTACTGTAAAAGGTTTCAAAGTATTATAAGTTAAACATGATATCTCCTTAACTCGTTGGATGGAAAATAACAGGAGCGGAAGTCTCTTCACACGAGCATATAGGGATCTAATGATAGTCTTGCTGGATTGGGTGGAATATGCTGCAGCAATGGCCATAAGAACTACAAACTCCCAAATCCGCCCAACAGTTGTCCTGATGAGTGTTATGTCCTTGCTCATTATCAAGGAGAAATCAATTTCTTCACATTTGTCTCTTTACTTTGTGGGTTGGGGCACGCTTGCACACCATGGCAAATGTAAAGAGGTCACAGGACAACCTAGGAGGAGTTGGTTTCATCTTTCTATCATATGAGTTCTGGAGATGAAACTCAGGTCGTCTAGATCAGCAACAAGTTCCCTTACCTCTGACACATCTTGCCAAGAAGAATCCAAAAACCTCTCGTATCTGGAATTTATTGACATCATGTACAGTTCTTTATATTAAGCATGTATATCTTTTAGATTACAAGTCTATTTTTTTTTTCATTTTTCCTTTCCAAGTAGGACAAGATAGTGTTCATCTATGATCCAGTTAGAAAGGTGGAGTGAGCTCCCCTGAGATCACATTACATCAAGGGTTGGTGCCCCACACCTTCAGTTGGAAGAAGAGGCAGTTAGAAGGCCAATCTGGCCTACATCTTACTTCTAGGCCAGCCAGCAATTCACAAAGAAATCCAGTTTGAAAGGCAAACGTTCTTTTCCCCCTTTTTTCTGTTTTTACTTTACAACCAACCAACTCATGACTTACATTCTGGGTTTGTTCCCCAATCCTCTGACCTATCTAAGATCACTCTGAGCCCTGTGGAATGAGCTGAAGTCATTGTGAAGAAGATTGCTTTGCAAAGGCATCTAGTGGTTTTGGTGACCTTATATATTATTTCTGCAAGTTATCTTGTGTTTTCTAGGTACTGAACCAAATTTACCTATTTGTGGTTATCAAATAAAGTTGAAGTTCCCCATGGTTCAGTCTCAGGGAAATTCTGTAAACACCAGGTGGCGAGGACACAGGTGATTAAGATATCTTCCACATTTTCAAAATGTCAGCTGTTCCCGTGAGAGGACTCTTAAATAAACACTATCCATATTCTTAGCAGATGTTATCAATGCATCTCAGTATAATTGTAGCTTTCCAATATCTGCGCTGTTAATGACAGTTCAGTGAGGATTCAAAGTGCTTTGATTTTAATCAATGGTCATTTACCAGCTAGCTGTGCCTGGTGGTGTATGCCTGTCATTGAGTCCTCTCCCTTCACCAGATGGTATCTTTGGAATTGTTTTGACACTTCATTGTCTCTCTGGCTGATGACTCATTGTAGGAAAACCCCTGTGTACTCAATGTGTGAAAATAAGATTGTTTGGTGTTCTTTGCAAGTGGCTAATTTTCAAACAAAGAATTCAACAGATGTGACAATTTCAGCAAGATGTTGTCAAAATAAGAGCAATCTAGCAACAAATCAAATCAGGCTCGTGTTCAGCTGTGGGTCTGTTGCTGGTATCAGGAGACTGTAACAGTGTCAGCCTGGATGACTTGATCATTGAGGATGGCACAATGTCAATTTTCCTTGTCCTCTCTAACGGCTCCGTTTGCAGTCATAATGCAGCACTTCTAGAAATTTCTTCCTCACTTCCCCTACTCTACCTACTACCAAAGTGACCATGTTTGGAATAAATTGTTGGTTGTTTGAAAATAAAATGGTATCATCTACCAGAGAGAAGTTTTAAAGGTCACAGAAAGAGATGATACATTATGAAGTGGCTTTGTGCTTTAAGGAATTCTAGGCTTCAGACACTTATCCTTACATAGTGGAAAGGTAATTCCCCAAACATTTCAGAGCCACTGCAAGCTTGGCCCATGGCAGTGGCACTGGCACTAAGAAAATGAGGTCACATGGTGTTATCATGCATTATTTTGAGTGTCAAAAAAGGCCGTAAAAGTAGACCATTACCATCAATGGCAACTGGATGGGCAATAAGGATAAAATACTGCCTTCTCATTGCAGAGAGCTGACACTGCAGAAACATTCAGAACCACTCAGGGTAGCCCAGCACAAAAGTCTTATGATGTATCATCTCTTCCCAGGGCTAATCAGAAACAGATAAAGGAAGGAAGGGAGAAGGGTCATACACAGCAAATTCTATTTCAAAAGAATAATGAGAGGGAGGAATAAGATTGTTTTGCAGACACTGGTGATGTGGATGCTAAAATGTGAGGACTGGGTTCTCTCAGAATAGCACATTTCATTTCTGATCAGCCTTCCAGAAATGCCCATGGGGCAAAAGTGACTGAGACCAATACAGTGGAAATTCTACTGGTCTCCTATGTCTAAAGTGACTGGTGCTCCACTCGCTCCACATTACTTACCTATTAGAAACAGAAAATAGCCTTCTGTTTCCCATTTCCATTTAGGCTCTGGTAATTCTCACTCTGTTTTATAGGCTTCTACATGGGAGTATAATATATTACAGCATTACATACATTCTGGAAAATACCTATCTTACATTACACTCAGAGCCTCTGTCAAGGGGGGGGGAGAAGGGCAATAATCTATCATGAAGACTGTTCGAGAGGGAGAGAACTAATTTAAGTAGATAGTTCATTTTCATTGGTATGTTTAATAATTATCTCATTACTTGCGGATTTGTTTGGGTAGTAAATATAAAACGATTAAGTTAATGACTTGAGCATTGCAGGGGTATAAGGCTTTTTGTTTTGTTTCGTTTCATTTTTGAGAGACTTTGGTGAACTAAAATGTGCTTTGTCTTTCCTTACCCTTTATCCAACCCTTTCTATCTGGGCGGCACTGAAGCTTGCTTTGCTCAGTAGGATATGGTGCTGGGGCCATGTGAGGTGACACATCAAGATAACTTATATGCCCCTCACTTTTCCCTCTCGGAGCTGTCATCTGAAGGCAAAGTGAGCCTGCTACCTGCTAACTGATATATGTGGTATAGTAAATATATATCCAAGTCCTTCTCAGACCATCAGCCCAACAGAGGAGTGAGACCATAGAGGTGACCTTTGTAGAAGTGTCCTGCTGAAATCACCCGAGGAGATCACTGACTCTCTGAGTAACAAAGTCATAAAGGATTAGTGTTTTAAACCACTATGTTTTCTGATAATTTGTTATGCAAGAAAAAATGCGGTATTTAAAAATAATGAAAAAGTCATTCTGAGATGCCCAGCACTCTCCCTCTGAAGCACAGAGCCCAATCAGCTATTACTCCACCCTAATGCTAGGTGGAAAGTCCTGGCATTCCTTCTTAGTCTTAACCAGCTGAAGACAAATATACTAAACTAATAACTGAGCCTACTTGGTGACAGAATAGGAAATAGTAACATGAGAATGGGGTGGTACTGTACCAGTACTGAAGGCTTGTAGAATTGGGCAGGTTCTTATCTCCTACATGTACTTTGGACTATATGATAGAATCACCCAATAATGATGGAGCCAAGATGTATTTCCTTTCACATGGTGCAGACTTTGTATTTTGTGTATAAGGACCCACTAGTGGACGACTTACATCAGTCTCCCCTCCTCTTTGCTGATTCAGCTGTTACAGATACATAGGGGACTTCAGCTGAGACAAATTCACTGCCTGGGCATGTCTTTGAGTCTGACCCAGCACTGTTAATAAATTCTCTGAGAACAAAAGAGCAGTCATAACTAGCTTCCTACTTCTCCTATCTACTATCTACTCTTCTCCATCTAATGCTGCCCAGTCCTCCCCACCCTCAACCTCAGCCTCCTAAACACAAGAGCTTACCATGTAGACAAGGCTGGAATTGAGCTTGCAAAGTAGCCCATGTTTAACTAGGACTTTATTCCTCCTTCCTGTGCCTCCCAGAGGTTGGGATTGCCACAGTATGCTTCTTTCTAAACTAACTTTAAGCAGTACCTCCATAATTGATATTTTGGACTGGGATAAGGCAATGAAAATAAAAGATTGAAGATTCTCCAAATCCAGAAAGGTTTGATCATGAACTCTGTACATAGGGGTTGCTTGGCCACTCTTCATTTCTTTCTTATAAACACTTTTGGACTAGCTCCAGTCCAAAAGTCCAGACCTAGCAGTCACTGTGCTGGGTAGTAAGGGGGTGAAGATGAGTCCTGCGCTTACTGTCTGTCAGAAGTTTATAATTTACCTGTGAAAATGGGAAACGCATGCACACACAAAAATAGAGTCCTTCATGTATGATAAAAACATGCCAAAAATGAACAAAAGTCATGCTTTCAATTTTGAAGCATGATATGAAGTATGGGATCTCTCAAAACTTCTGTTTTCCCAACACAAATGTGTTTTGAATTTACCAAGCTACGGCACATACAAGAAATACATATTTCTGTCTGATTTCTGATATTTCAAGGGCCACTGCTTCTCCACATGGCTCCCAGATTACAGGCCTGGTAGTCACCTTTCTGAGCTGGGAGAGGTGGTGTGCCTATAATCCCAGAACCCAGGAAAGTTGAAGCAGAATTTGAGACCAGTTTTATGGCATATAGCCTTGAAAAAAGAAAGAAAAGAAAACAAGAGAAAAAAGAGAAAAGAGCAGAACAAGGTGTCTTGTCTGTCCAGAAGTATGTTCCTTTCTGGGACAATATAGAAAGTCTTCTGTTTATTATAGCTAAGTAGAAGTGAGGCAAGCAAAATACAATTAATTAACCCATTACATAATTTTTTAGAGAAATAATGAATACTTGAATTTTGTTCTTAAATTTCCTCTCTCTATTAACTATCTAGAACATAGATATACAGCTTTAGTCCCCTGTGTGCTCCTAGCAATCCAGCAAACCGGCTGCATAGATTGTGCTTTAAATACCGTTTAACAAACACTCATTCTGGGTGTCGTGGTGCTTTGAGTTAAAATGTTGCCCACAGACTTAGGCTTGAATACTTGGTCCCCCTTTTGTGGTGCTTAGGGAAGGCTAAGAGAGTGGTTCTGGCAGAGGTACCTTACCTGGGGGAGGATTTAAAGTTCCAAGGCTACATACCATTCTTTTTAAAGATATTTTCTTTATTTGCATTTCAAATGTTATCGATCCCCTTTCCAGGTTTCCCCTCTGAAAACCCTATCACCTCCCCCCTCCCCCTGCTCCCCAACCCACCCACTCCCACTTCCTGGCACTGGCATTCCCCTACACTAGGGCATAGAATCTTTGCAGGACCAAGGGCCTCTCCTCCCACTGACGACCAACTAGGCCATCCTCTGCTGCAGTTACAGCTGGAGCCATGAGTCCCACCATGTGTTTTCTTTGACTGGCCACACACCATTCTTAGCTCTCAGTCTCTGCTTCCTGTTGGCAGTTCAGGACACAAGCTTGGATTGACGCCCCCTTCTGGAAGTTGCCTTTTCACAGTATTTTAGAGCAATAGAAGAATAACTAATACAAAATTGATATGAGAAAATTAAATGGCACATTCTAAGTTATTTCTATAAATGGTTATGAACATGTAAGTTAAAATAGATTGTTAATGCTTGTCTCTTATGATTGTACTTTGAATGAAGACCTTTCCAAAGAACTTAAACATAAAGTTCAGAATTATTCTGTTATACTTAATAAAGTGCCTATCACATCAGTAAAGTGTCCTTTTGATTAGAAACACAGAGTAGGACTTCTAACAGTTCAGGACATCCATAAAGCAAGAAGCAGTCAGAAAACCACAGCTTATATCTTAATACTTAAAGCTTTGTTTTCTAAGGAAATTATTAAATGTAAAGTATTAAGTCTGAACCCTTAAATTTCAGTTCTTAGCCAAAGGCGGCTCAATAATCACATTATTCTGTGCTCCAGGGCATTGGCTAACACAATCAGCTCGACAACCAGTTCATAATGGCCGCAGATCAATTCCGTGTTATACAAACTAGCTCCTTCTTTAATGGAATGCATTCCGTTAATGTAGGACAGTCTCCAGGCAGTGCTGTCTTCTATGTGACATGAACAAATTTCTCAGGAGGCAAATGATGAGTTTACACAGCACCCAAAATCAAAGACTTAGAGGAAAGCTGTGCTAGATCCATTTAAAATAGCCACACACTTTCATATCCTTTTTAAACAAAATTTCATATTCTAGGGCTTTATACGTTCTCTCAAATCGACTGTGAAATATATGTCAGTGATCTCATCATTCTATATTCTAGTGAATAGGGATTTTGGAAATGTCCTCTTATCCCATCCTAATGGGATAAACACGTATGTGTCTATAAACATCTTAATAGGATATATTTGTGTAGATATGAAGCTATTTATTTTAGTTAGGTTTCACTCACTGCGGTAATGGTAGGCAAGTCATTTGGGTGAGGGCGCCATTCCTGCAGTACAGTGCATGTTGGAGTTTGGACCGAAAGCCTACAGTGGTTAAGCACTGATTAGATTGGTCCCATCATGAAGGCTGTCTCCTGGGACATCCACTGCATCCTAAGAGATTCTGCTTTGTCCTTTTGTGAGGTCCTTACTCTATCCCGTATGTAGAAAGGGACCTAGGACACCACATAATAACTTCAGGATAAAATGCACTCAAGGGATACATCTGGAGAAAGTCAAAACATCAAAGAGCTGCCGATGGTGCAGACGGTGACGCTGATGTCACCTTTGTGTCACTCTCTTACTCCTTCTTGTGAGTACTTGCTTCTTTATTCCTCTTCGTATTTTGTGCTTGAAGCCAATCTATGGCCTCTCACATGCAAGGCAAGTGCTCCACCTCCTGAGCCATATCTCCAGCTGTTTATTTTCTCTCTCGAGGCAGGGCCTCCTAACTTGCCTAAGTTGGCCATGAGCTCAATTTGTAACTCAGACGGGCTTTTAACATGCAACCTTGCCTCAGCCATTTATCTTACCCAACCTTTCTGTTGTTCTTAATACCATTTTACAATTAAAGGCCTTGTAATTGATATCATTAACAGATTAGGACTTTGAAGCTATCAGCATTTAACAAGTTGCATTCATAAGCTCAATCTATCAGATTCTACCCAGGTAGAATTACATCTACTCTACATATGACATTGAATGGCTTAGGAGTATGTATAGTCCCCCGTATGTCAAGACAGTTACTTCTTAGGGTCTACTTAGGAAGAAAGAAAAATAGATAAATTTGGGGGATTGCTTATACTACCTGCTTTCCTGTTGATTCAATAAAATCAATAAAGTCAATAGAGTGAGTACCTAAACTAAACTTGTAAGAATGTCAGTGATCCCCTTATCAAGGCTGTATACAGTGGACCCCACTCTCAAGGCTATACAGTGACTCTCACAAGAGGCCTATGTAGAGTAGTCCTCATTTCAGGTATTTATATTGTTATTCCCCCATAACAGGGCTACATGCAATAATCCCCAAATCAGGGCTGTATACAGTGATCTCCAAGGCAGGGCTGTATACAATGATCTACCATCAGGGCTGAATACAGTTGGTACCCATTTCAGAGATGTATACAGATATCCCCAATTCAAAGCTATGTACAGTAAATCCTATGCCAGTGCTGTATACAGTAATACACACATCAGAGCTATCTACAATGAATACGATATCAGGGCTGTATGCAGTGATTCCCATTTCAGGGCTGAAAAAGTGACACCCATATCAGGGTTGTGGTCCCGTTCAAGGTTCACTTAGTATGAAGAGAAGTTAAAGGCCAGCTCAGCTTGAAAAATGAATAGCTTGAATAACATTTTAAAGTCGCAATCTTATCCTATTTTTAAAAGTTTAAATGAAGGAAACAAACAAGCAAACAAACAAACAAAAAAAAAAAACACCACACATAAAAAAATGAGACTGATAATGAAGAGTTCGTTAACAAAGAGAAGCACTTGACACTTTTTTGTGGATGGCGGGCATCTTCTGAACCACACTCGTGCTATGACTCGGTGGTATGTTCCCCAGACTTGTTCCTCTCTCCTGACAAACTGTCCTTGGCTCCCCTCTCATGCCTGCTGTTGCTACTACTGAGGCAGGCTTAAGATTAATTCAGTAGTGAGCTACCCAGTGCTGTGATGCTATGCTGGGTCAAGGGGTCTCTGCTCACTCATGTCCCCTACCTCAATAACTGGGTGCTGATTGGAAACGCTACCTAACAGTAGAGTTTGCCTTGATCTGTGTCCTAACAACCTGATTTTAGTTTGAAACTCCTGTCGACATCACTGCCTCAGAGAAACAAGCCTAAAACTTGTAAAGCGAGGTTCCAGATTTTAGCCTCAAAGGAAAGTTGTTCGGGAGCTTAAGTCTTCAGGGCAGAGCGCATGTCATTGTGATATAGCCAGTATGTCTTTAACATGACATAATACAACATAGCAAATACCCTTCCCACACAGGTTGGAATTTTGATAGTGACCTTAGTTATCAGAAGTAAGAGGCATGTAATCGTAAGAAGCATTGCTACTCAAGTGAGTAGATTTCTGCTCGGACATTTTCTTTAAAAATAATTTTCAATTACAGTATACATTATTATTCACTGAGCATGAGTTTCATGAGGACACACAACTTCTGTATATCAACCATTTCTGCCCAATTTAATTAAAAGAAATTATTTCACTTCCTTAAAAACCGAGACAGCGACTCTTCGTCTGCACAACTCTGGCTAAATGTGCTCACAGAACATTTCTAGATGACTTGCTGTTCACTTAGCAATTTATTGACAGAAAACCTGAAGAACACTTACATTCTCCCTAGAATTCATTACATAGCACACTTGAAAGAAACTAAAATATGTGAAATAAATTTGCAAGTTTCTTTACCAATCTTTACCAATTTTAATCATTTTATTTTCCCTGGAAACCTACAGCCTAAACCCAAGCAGGAAATTACTAATGCAGTTTTAACATGCAACTCTTTAAAGATCTTGGAGTTACTAGTTAAAGACATGCACATTCTATGGCACACACACACACTGCTCAATATCATTAAAATAATTTGTATACTGTTATTGAATTTTATACTTGGAAGAAAAAATATCCCGCAGTCATGAACAATCCCACCACAGAAGGTATAGTATTGACGGAAGATCAATGGGACTCTACAGAACTGTCTTCTCCCCGCAGCATAGCATAAATTAACATAGATGCTGAATTCAACTCAGAAAAGTGGAAATTATGTGGCTTTTGTCTTCCTTGGCAAGCTTGCTCCTCGATGGGAAGCTTGAAGAACTTTGAAGTTCCAAGCAAGGAAACCAGTACCTGAACAAACCACTCCGCTATGGGTTGGATAACAGCTCCGACCCCATGGGATGGTCCCCTGATCCAGTGACTGTGCCCCGGTGATTTTAATCTTGAACGTTGTGATCTAACCTGACTTGATAGATTAAGCATCATGCTCTTTGTAAAGATACCTAACATCAAGTCAGAGTCTATGCTGAAATCGGGAAGCTCAGCATGGCTGCTCGGGTCAGAGAGAGAACTGGACCAGCCTCAGGCACAAAGGGCTGAAAAATCAGATAGTATTTGGAGTCCAACCTGGACAGAAGTGTTGTCTTGGCTCACAGATGAAGCCGCCGAAGGCCCATCCAATCACACAGATTAGGCAAATGAAGTCTGGCTGCAGAATGGTAGGCTTTCCCCAAGCATGCTTCACTCAGGATTGGCAAGATTTATTAGCCATCAGCTGTCAAATGTGATCCAGCAGCTTGCTGGTCTACTGGATGAAGACAGAAGTAGATAAAGGCCTTCATTGATTCTGTTGAGCAAATAAAAGGCCTAAGGATTTAAAGATTTTATATAGATTAAGTTTTCATTTGGGATTATTTTGTTTCTCCAGGAAAACCGTGAAAAGCCTTGGAATTTTTATAAATACAGAGAGTATTCATTAGCTGGGAAACAGGGAGGCACACACAATTGTGTGTAGAGATGCTTTGCAACCTGAAGTTGAACTTTCCAGCTTCCCAAGTGTGGTACAGCATTCTCTGTTGCTTCATCCTAGAATTCAGGTGATGCCTCTGTGTATAGCCTTTGCCACACAAGCTTGAGGAGTTGAACCTGGATGCCCAGAACCTACACGTAGCTACATGTGGTAGCATATATGTGTCATATGAGTGATTCCACTGTGAGGTAAGAATCAGAATAGGATAATCCCTGGAAGTTTCTGGGCCAGCAAGCCTGGGGCACACAGTAATTAACAACAAAAAGACCCTCGTCAAACAAAGATGAAGGTGAGGATTTATACCCAGGGTTTCCCTCTTATACCATATGCATACTGTGACCTGCATATATCCCCAGATATACACATAGCTGCATATCATACATACATACATACATACATACATACATACATACATACATACATACATCATACATTAACATCCTCTATCCTACAGCATCCTATTACTGTTCCTTCCACCTAGAAAGTGATATTGGAAAGATCTGAAGATCCAAAATGCTGATAGTAGCTTCTTTGCCCAGATAAGGTGAAAAGTTTAGGCCCTTAGCTGGAATCCCTCCAGAATTAACTGGTTACTCCATAGGAGCCTTGTATATTTTTGTCTCAGCAAGATACAAGATTCCTCTGGACTCTATAATATATATCATCCCTCACTCTTTCGTCGTCAAATCACAGAAATGTTAGGTTCATAAGTGTCAAAATTCTACTGTTTTATTGGCACTAATCCATCAGGTTTGCAACTGATTTAGTTAATTCTGCCAACATGACTTTCCACATAGCTATAATTTTCTATTCATTAAAAAAAGGCAGTTTGATTTCACTTATGGTGAAACAGCATAGTAATTGCAGCATGAAATGCTTAAAATAATATCAGGGGAAAGAAGACATACAAAAATAATAGTATCTCTGAAGATCAGGTGAGGCCATTTCTCACTGTTACCTATCTTGTTCTGGTTATCGGGGTTCATCTTTGAAATCCAGATGCCAAAGATCAGAGAGACGATGGAATCTCCTGCAGACTCATAAAAGTCTTCCTTAGTGAGGAAGAGTGTCTGTGGCTATCACAGGCTCTCCCGGGGCACATGATCCCAGAAAGAATAACGTGTGCTTTCAGAGCACGTACTCTGTCCATCCTTCTGTGCAGAGGGCGCTCTGTCCATCCTTCTGTGCAGAGGAGGCTGAAACAGTAATGTCTTCCGTTAAAACAGTAGCTCTGAATCCTTCTATACACATTGGTTACAAGTGCTTGATTCTTCTACACTTGGCTCCAGAATACCTTGTTCTCTTTCTACTTAAATACTGTCTTCTATTGTCAAGCCAAGGTCATTAGCATGGCCAGTGGTTGCAAAGAGAAGCTAAACTTCTCCAAATGTGCCCTTCTGTAGCACACATATGCTCTCTTAATTCTCTTTGTGTAGAGAAGTTACTAAACAGCAGTAACTTGGGGGGGGGGGACATGGTTCTTAGAAGCCATTTGTTTTGAGGTGATTTAAAGATTATACCCAATTACAAGCTAATACAAAAATTTTGGAATATAAAGAACAAGTCAAAACAATGTGTCTGTTTCCCAGAACTGTAGAAATAATGATGTATAAGGCTTACTATTCTAATAATGCTTTGTTTCATATAACTATAGTGCTATCTAAATTTCTATAATATATTAATTTATTATATGTGATTACAAACAATAACACTGAAATGTAGGTTACGCTCTATGTATCAATGCATAATAGTTAAGTTTTAAACAAACCATAAAATATGTCCATGTGGCAAGCAGTTTTAATATCAGCATGGAACTTAGACTACTTTATTAGAATAGATTTATCAGTTAATATATGTTTAATGTTCATATGCTTTCTCAGCTCTATAAACTCTTGCAGGAGAAAGGCACCTCAAAAGATGTATATGGAAAAATTTCCTTTTAGTCCATTTACTATATTCAGATTAAAAGCTAATTATCATTGGACTTTTACTATATTCTAAGAGACTCTGCATTTTTCTCCTTTAAGTCTATACAAAGATCCTGTAATCAAAGTGTTGCTTTTATCATGATTCTTTAGACGGAAAAAAAAGCATGCTTCATATGTTCTAAGATTATAAAGCTGGCGTTTGCAGAGTCAGGTAAGCTTTCTTTCCAACTTGAAAGCCAGCGGTTTTTCCTTTCATGCAGGGGGTTCTCAAGGCTTGTTCCGCAGGCCAGCAACCCCACCCCCACATCAGTTATAGATTCAGCCTCTTACCCTGGACCTGTTGAATCAGGAATTCTGGGGTTGGTACCCCACAATCAGATTTTAAAACTAATGATCACTGATCTATAAAACCTACCCTAAATTTTAAAAGATGATTAGTAGCATCCTTGACATCCTTTTTTTTTTTTTTTTTTTTTTTTTTTGGTTTTTTGAGACAGGGTTTCTCTGTGTAGCCCTGGCTGTCCTGGAACTCACTCTGTAGACCAGGCNAGCCCTGGCTGTCCTGGAACTCACTCTGTAGACCAGGCTGGCCTCGAACTCAAAAATCCCCCTGTCTCTGCCTCCCGAGTGCTGGGATTAAAGGCGTGCGCCACCACGCCAGGCCCGACATCCTTTTCTTAAACATCATGTTAGCATCTTGTCAAGATAATGATGTCATTGAATGATAATTTAGTAAAGAATCCATAACAAAATGAAAAATACTAAATGATGTGAAATAAATGTTATTGAAAATTGATATATTTAATGATAATAGGTCAATTAAAACACATATTCATTAAAGAAAGTACATTTGAGTAATATGTTATAAATTGAAATGTACATTTTCTGTTTTCTTTTCTTTACACAATGCATATTTAGAACATAAGTTTTAATTTATTAAGACTTAATCATCTTTATTTTGTTTGCTCTCTTTCCTAAAAATATGGATTGTTTCACTATGCAATTCATTACATGTCTATTTATAGATAAATTTCAAAAAAAATGAACTCACTAATAGGTGTGTATGTTATTGTTTTCACTTTTTTCAGAATTTTATTTCGGGTATTTCTTATTGGTGCATACTAATCCAGGCTTAAGAACAAACATTGATAGTTTCCATGTAAAATGAACTTTGACCGAGCAGTGGTGGCGTACGCCTTTAATCCCAGCACTTGGGAGGCAGAGGCAGGCAGATTTCTGAGTTCGAGGCCAGCCCGGTCTACAGAGTGAGTTCCAGGACAGCCAGGGCTACACAGAGAACCCTGTCTCGGGGAGGGGGGTGGAGAACTTTCTGGAACTGCACTGTATGGCGCTGTGATAGCTTCCATGCTGCTCTCAAATTATTTCCAAATGAGACTGGATGATGCTAGATATGAACAGATGAATGGATGATGCTAGATATGAACAGATGAATGGATGTCAATGGACATTATGAGACAGATCTGGTTTGGAGACTTTGGTAGCAAAGTGAAAATCATCTTAACTGAAGATCCAGTAGGCCAGGTGTCCCTCACATGTGAGGGCTGTGTTGTTCCCTGCGCCTGGTTCAGTTGACTCAGTACAATATCGCTGTATGACCCTGGGTTGTTTCTTTGGCTTTTCACCCTGCGTGTGACTACTGGTGTGAGAAATGTGTGCATTCAGGATGTCATTTACATATTTCTCAAGTCCAAAGCGTTTTGGTGTTTAATGTATTACAATTTTAAGAACTCAGGTGTGATCAGGTCTAATTTAATATAGATATGGCTGGAGTTAGTGTCCCTGGGTAGCCAAAATTCAATTTTTTTTAATTAGTATTTGAAGGGGAAGGTCTCCCACAGTCACTGTAATCAGATTTTCACTGTATTTTTTATTCCTTTCCAGATCTGACTGTCTTAAAATTTAATTACTGTTAGCAAGACCTTTATGGGAAGAATAGAAATATTCTCCTAATAGTGTTAGCATATTAAATGTAATTTTCACGTGGTCCTCCTAGGAGTCCAGCACTCCTCAATAGAGCCAATTTAGCTGCCCTTTTTTTCTGCCCTGACAGTTCACATGCATTCAACTCAGAAATATATTCTTTCCCTGACTCCTCAGACACTATTAAACTCCATTGTCCTGGCATATTAGAGTGTTCATTCATTTGTGATAAGACCCATCAAATCTGATATGCATTTTAATGCAGTTCTTATGAATATTATTAAACATGCTAATTATAGCCCTTCTAGTTCGAAATTTAGACTTTTGATGGTTTGTTGAGCTTGTTGTATAATTTTAACCATGCTGATCATTCATAATTGAAAACAGGAGGCTTTTGGAAAACAAAACACAGATGACTACATAAATATATAAAGAAAATACACATCTTTGTATAAAAATAAAAGGTCAAATGACTCAAATTAATACAACTGCCTGAAAGTGTAATCACAACCACATTTTAAAAGAAATAGGAGAAGATATGGGTGCGGGGGCTTTCCATTGCTGGAGTCTCTCGCTGGGGACAGCATAGGAAGCTGGGCATGGATGTGCGTGGTAGCCCCTCCCCTCCCCAGTGTGAGCTGCTGATTCTCATATATGCAAGTGCTCTCAGAGAAACCTTGGCACTTACGCCAAGACAGAGATGAGCACCTGCAGCCTTTGCTTGTCCCAAGGCGCTGTTTGCCAGCCTGTGGGTTCCTAATTGCTTGGAATTAGCATAACCATGTTTCCAGTTTGGTTTTAATGCCCCAAATCAGAAACAGCACAAGAATCTAAACAAGACATTTTCCAAGTTTTAATGGCCCTAATAGTACTTCCTCCCCACTCCACTTTTAGCAAATACAGAGCGTTCTGTTAAATTAAAATAAATAAGAGACCTTAAGACATGAATTTGTACTTTTAAAAACAGACATCCAGAGTTCATTTGAGCAGAGGTAGGTGTCCAATTGTTGTACTTTGGGTTCTCATTATTTTTATTATTTGGTTTTTAGCTGCCTCTTAAAACCACTAAAGCCACCCCAAACACCAATGCCTGCACTCCCAAGACTTTGCTTATCATTGCTTTTCTTCTGTACTTCTATGTGTGTGTATACATACATACATATGCATATACATATACAGCATATACATATACATCATGCATATACACATACATATACATCATATGCATATACACATACATATACATCATATGCATATACATATATTGTGGTTGTGTGATCTACACATGTGTACACGTAAGTGTAAACACAGGTAGAGACCAAAGGCTGATGTTAGCATGTCTTCCCCTATTGCCTGATATATTTTGTGAGGCAGGGTGTCCAGACTGAATTTGAAGTTCACTGTCTGCTAGAGTAGCTGGCCAGTGAACCCTGGGGTCTGCCTGTCTCTGCCTCCTAGTGAGGAGATTATGAGAACCTAAAAAACCACTCAGCTGTTACGTGGTTAAAAGGCATCCAAATGCAATTACCCAAGCTTGCACTGCAAGTGTTCTGTCTGCTTCTTGAGTCACCTCTCCAGCCCTGCTCTAATTGTTTTAGAAGTAGTAGTAAATAATCCGGAGACTGCAAGTTCATTGCTGGAATTGGCTTCCTGAAAGGGAAGGAGACTGAGGTGATCGATGACTTGGTTTCATGACATGATCACACCTCCCTGGACTTTGGCTTTCTTGTTTAAATTTATGAAAGTTTGTGTTGCCATTCCACACAAGTTTAGTTCTAAGATTTATTAAGATGGTATGTGTGTGTATATGTATTATGTCTGTGTGTATATGTATACGTCTGTGTATATATGTATATATCTGTGTATATATGTATATGTCTGTGTGTATATATATATGTCTGTGTATATGTATATGTCTGTGTATATATAAGTCTGTGTGTATATGTATATGTCTCTGTGTATGTCTGTGAGTGTATGTATATGTCTCTGTGTATACGTCTTGGTATATATTTATATGCCTCTCTCTCTCTCTCTCTCAGTATATGTATGTCTCTGTGTGTATATGTATTTGCATATTAATGTATATGTATTTGTATATTAATGTATATGTATTTGTATATTAATGTATATGTATTTGTATATTGATATATGTGTGTGTCTTTGTCTATATATATTTGCATATTAATATGTGCATGTTTTTCACATTACTTATTTATCTCTTGTGCTGATTTTTGGTGCACGACAAAGCTAACTAAGTGCAGTATGATAATAGTGCATAAGGAGTTATAAAACACAACCTATTGAGATCATCTGCTGGTGATATAAAAAAAGTTAGGAAAACTTACGATTAGAAACATTCATATTCCTTGTGGTTTTGTTTACACTTTATTCTCAACACTAGAACCTACTCTTGCCCCACTCAAGAACTGCTGCCCCATTCATGATTTGCATAGAGTTTTGGAGCCATTGCTCATGTGTTTTGGAAACCTGGGGCCTAAATGTCTTCACATAAGATCGTTTGTACAGCTGCCAAACATATTAACATATTTATGCTTTGCTTTCCTTCTGCCTTTTTAATTACTCAGCATGAAAGCAGACGATTCGGTGCTAATTTTCTGTTATTTATTTCTCTGATTGTTTGTCTCTTTAATATAGGGCTTCATTGCACAGCACTGGCTAGCCTGGAACCTACTATGTATGTGGATCTGGCTGGCCTTGGATTCATAGACATCATCTTGCCTCTGCTGGGATTAGATAATTTAGTGTAGAGAGATTATCCCAAGTCATTGGGTAAAGTTTGTACCAGTATGATCACAAGAGTCCTTAAAAGCAGAAGAGGAGATTTCGCTTGCTATTGACCCAGAAGGTGGAAAAAGATTCAGTGAGCCAAGGACAGGATGCAGGAGTTACAAAGCAAGGATAAGATGCAGGAGTTACAAAGCCATGCTCTAACTATGTGATTCAATGTTTCACTTTAGTTAATTTAAGTTTAAGTACAAATATGTGGGCAACTCCTACCTATCATGTTAGACATCCTGGTGGACTCCTAAAGTCCTGGTGGTCATTGGGATGAACAATGAGGGAGATTGTCATTGTTCTTTTTCATTTCTCAAATAGTCAATTAATAATGATACATTCACGCTACATGGAGAGGAATGTGCAATTCAGATTGTTCAATAAACTGTTGTTACTAGTCTTCAGCAGAGTTAATTACAGAAACGGGCGTCGGCATGTGGAAACTTCCATAGGTACCTGGTTTTGCTTGCTGGGGAATCAATGGCCTGACCTTGAAGAGGACATTTGAAGTCCCATCAAGCCTACAGATCATATCGTCCATCGTGGCAGCAGTCAGGCACTACAGAATCACAAGTAGTCCATAAAAATTGAGAACTAAAGGGGGGAATCTATCTTTCCACAGACCCGCTACAAATGGTTGAGAAGTCCAGGCTTAGGGGACTAGGGATTCGTGAATAGCTTGGGATCTAATCTGTTTATGATACACTGACTAAAATAAACTGCATAGACCTAACTAACCTCTCAGAATGAGAAGACCTAAAAACAACAACATGCGTTGACGTAGTATGCTCTGCAACCTCCCCGATTTATAAATGGAAAACCCAGGGAGAGTTGTGGTACCCTTCAAGGGCTCACACCAGAGCTCCAGGAACTCCCTTCCTGGCTCCAGGAAAGCTCTTTTTACACCCTGCCAAATGGATTCGGCCCAAGAAAGATTTTAAGATTTCCTCACAGAATAAATGGAAGTCTGGGAATATTGTTACAACACTTGCATAAAACCCACGACATTGGCAGCTTGTGCCTGTGCCAGCTGGGGCGTTCTGCTTCCCATGCCACCATAGGGAATTTTTGAATATCAGTGTAGACAAGGTACCCATATGGCCCTGGTGCAGATAGATAATCAAATCAATTGAAAACAGCCTCTCCTCTAAAGTTTAAGGTTTTAAACAGACTGTCAGTTTGTTTTTCTGAAGCAGAAAACGGAGTTTTTGCGCTTTGATAAACCTTTCTGATTTTCCCTTAAATAGTGGATAAAGTGATGCTGAGCTATCGATACTTATGACTTCCCACGAGGAACTCAAAGGGCAAACTGGCGTTCTCTGTATGTAAAATAGGGAAAGTGCTTGATTGAGGAGTTATGGCTGGTACTGTTCAAGATGCCCTTAAATACTGGTATTTTCAGAACCCCTAGCCACAGCTTTTGGTAGAGGTGTGCCCTTGACTTTGGGACCTGCATCGCTGGGGTAAGCATGGATGTCCTGCCTCAAAATGGGCTTTACCCTGGAACACAGTTCATGCTACTGAGTCCCATGTGTGTCCGCAGGAATGCTGCTCTGTGCGTCCTCCAACTTCCCTTGCTTCCCTTACCCTGCATCATCCCACTTCCTTGGGATGTCGCTTGAGGAGGCCTTTGAGACACAAGTCATAAGAGAATCCCCATTGCCGTGCCTCCTGCTAAGAGATTTGACCAGAGACAGTGTGAGGAAACTAAAATCTCCCTAGTACCTATTTTTATTACCTCAAATACTTTGTTCTCTCGTTTGATTTGCACTAAGAATGAAATCTAATTATCCTACTCTTAAAAAAAAAATCCACATATCTGAATTTTAGACCCATTTAAAATATCTTGAAAAGTCTTCATCTCCCGAGTTTGGACTCCTTATTATCTTTGATCACTGATTTCCTGGGAATCCTTCTGCTTTATTACAGAACATGTAGCTATTTCTGAGCGTGTGTTAATTGCTATTTCTTATCTGATGAGACCATTGTAAAAGTTTCTTTGTAAGAACTTAACATTTCTCAAGTGCATCACTGTTTTCTAGGCAAATACAAAATATCCCAGTTTTTCAAAACTGAAAGATTTTTAACTCTGCCATTCAGTGGGGGGCGTTGATTATCCAAATGTTTGTCCTTCTATTAGCTTGTGATGAATAAAAGTTTGCTTAAAATAACAAACTTGGGAAAACTTAATTTTCAATTTTATATTCTAAGCAAGTCAGTAGTATAAGAAATGGAATTTATTAAGGAAAATGCTACAGCTATTTACATAATTTTCTGCAGCTGAAACAAGAGCAAAACCTTGCTGCTTCTTGCTACAGCCTGGTTTAACTTGGCTTTCCAGCGCTCATTCACCAACCTAAGCCTTTTTCATCCCCAAATCTCTGTGGATCCCAAACAAAATATGCACTTAAACTAGTGTAAAAATAGCACACTCTTCCATTTTTCTCCAAGTCATTTTACAGTCACACGTGTTTGTTACTAAATATGGTCGATCTCCTTTAGCCTATTTACACTAAAGACTTAGAAATGGTGGCCGAGACACTAAATTTCCAATCCCTGTCTTCAACAGTGTTCTATCCCTTTTTATATTATTTTTATATTATTATTTTATATTATTATTCATTCAAAATATGGGTCTCTTCCTCTTCTTCTTTCCCCCCTAAAAACCACGACTGTGCGGCCAATTCCCTTCTTAGTGTACTGAATTCCCAGAGTAAATTCCATGGATATTCACAGGGGGTGAATACAACTGAACTAGAAATGTTCTGTGCTGTTGAGGAAAAGCAGGCTCGTTTCTCAGCATTTCTAATTTTGCATCCTGTGCTCATGGGAACCATAATCTCCCAAGCTTGAAACTGAAGTTTTTCCCATAGAGAAAATATGAAATATATACTTATTTGTTAGTCAATGGGATTCGAAAATGCAATCCCTATACAGATCACATTCTAAGAGAGGAGACAGACAGGAAATCCTAATGCGGCGTGATTGGTTCCAGATGTTTGAACTAGGCTCTCTGGAGACTGAGAGTCATGGAAAACCTGCTCATCTGCTGTCTGTGGGAGGCCGAGGAAGAAGGGATGGAAGGTTTTTAGCTGGTGTGGTTTGTTACTTTACTCGAAAAGATGATTTTAAGATACTAACTAAATTATTTAACTCCTATATCTACCAGTACTTGCAAAAGTCTTTTCTCTAGCAGTAAAGAACAGAACTTGTTGTGGCCTATGATTCTTTCCCTTAAGTGCCCTTCCTTTCATGTCCTCCAAATTACTTTTAAGGGTTGGATATAATTTAGTCATGAGAGACCCCAAATAGTAATAGGTTTCATAGGTATTGCTTCCCATAGATATTGCCTCCCATGGGCCGTAAAGTGAAAATTTTCTGGCTGAATCTATAAAGCTTGGTTTTTCTTTAACATCACTACCTCTGTCAAAGGTGAGGAGTTGTATTTATGCAAGGGCACTCTGTTCCCATTACCGGAAGGTATCTCCAGGTCTCATGGTCACACATAAAAGGCTGTTGGATGGGCTGTTCAGAGTATCTATGTTTAGGAAATCCGATTCTTACCACTATCTGAAGAGATCTATATGACTGGTGGGTGTTCGTTCTGCAGTATAGACGTATAAACATGAGGTTCAAATTTCAGGTTACTCTGTCAGACTAACTGTGAGGTAATCTTAGAGTAGAATTCGTGAACAAGTAAATCCATACTAGTAAGGAGTTGGTGTTGGTTCCAACACTGAGGAGGCTGACACAGGGGGATGGTAAGTTTAGGTCAATCTGGGCAATAGTCACAAGCTGACTCTATTTTTTTTTCCTGATCACTGAGCTGGATCATATTATATAGTAGTTCGTGGCTAGGGTCAATGACTGAATAAACTAATGGATCTTACATAGGTACAAGAAATTTTAGCAAATGAATTATACCTCTACATTAACCATCTATAAAACCTCCCCATAAACACATTCTGTTTTCTACCTTCAGTCAAAAAATAAGTAATATCACAGATGATACTAACAGCTTACATAATTAAGGGACATTGTTAGGTGGCCATCTGCAAATGCAAATTATATGAACATGCTTAAGGTTGCACTGGATAAACTGTGCACCCTCGGGTGAGGTATTCAATGCATTTGTATCTCAAAGCATGTTGTTCTATCAGCAGGCCTACTAAGTTGTCAGCCCATCCTAAGTTGAAAACGGCTGTGCAGTTCCTAAACATGGTAACCATGGGAGAAAGGCACGTCTCCAGCCTCCAGGTTGGCGAAGTAGAACCTCTGGGCATTTGTAGGTTCTTCAGATTTCTTCATGACAGATTATGTATATTAACAATCAAAACCTGCCTCAGAAGCTCTGAATGATGAGGAACCCCGAGAGTAGGGGGCTGGTTCTTTGGTCCACAAACGACTACAGGTTTGTGATGTTAGCAACAAATGGGTCTCAACATTTCCTTGCTTATTTGTTTGCTTTTCTGAAATGGGATGTTTTCCCATTTCAGAAAGAGACAAAAAAAAAAAAATGGATAACTTATTAAAAAGAAACAAAATGGACATTTGAATAATTCATTTGGAAGTGTAGCGATTACTGCGATAGTTTTGTTGGGGCATTTAAAAGAAATTATAAGAAGCTGCTAATTTTGCAAACAATGGCACCGCCTATGTGAAGCTCAAGGTAATACTGGGCTCTTCTTAACTCCGGACTCTGATTCATCTTTTTTGTGTTGCTTGGCTTCAGGAACACACTTCATGGCAGAGCTATGAGGTGTCAGAACCATCCAGGTGGTGATAGTTTTCGTTCAGTACACAATCTGACATTAACTGTGAGCATTATTTCATGGATGAAGTGGGCTTCGCATACGTAGTAAAGGAGCTCTTCACTCTGTCTTTATCCCTGTAATAAAAGGACGGCACAGAAGAAATGCCCCACAACTGAAATGAAACAAAGATTTGGAAAAGGATCCCAGAAATCAAAAATCCATTTGCTTTGCACAACGCACTCATTAAATACATTTGGAAAAATTGCTCCTTGCAATAAAGAAATACTCAAATTCAAATCTGTTGGAATGCTTTCCTTCAAAGATGGGGATATTTGTGTTGAAAACTAAGCTCACAACAAATGAAGCATTGAGCAAGGAAAGCCACATGTAACTGATGTTTATTAAAGACTCCTCAGATATAATTTTCTTGATTCTAGGAGACAGTAGTAACAGAAAATGAATCATCCCTAAGTTGTATCTACTGAAGGATATATTTAATCATCACTACAATAAATAATAGCTAAAAGTAAAAATGTTCTACTTATTTATAAATGGAAATCTCTTAAATAATTAGCTGTGAGTGCAGTAAACTTGGATACAGGTCCCAAATCACTTTTCTATTTAATAACTTTTTCTATTTTTTCTTATTTTTCAGTAACAGAAAAGCCAAAGTAATAGCAGGCATATTAAAATACAATCAATTTCTCTTAAGTGAAAGGGGTCCACAGTTGTCAGTACAAAGTCAACACTGGAGTTCTGTAACTCACAGAATCGGTGTCATCCTGAATCTGTCTCTGCTATTCTGGTCATGTGACTACCTCACAGTTCAAGGTGTCAGAATGAACTTGGCTTTCATCTCCCTCTTCCTTAGAAGGGCTAACATTCAGTAGAAGTATCCTTGCTAGAAGCTCTACACACTTGGTAGCTTATGCTGACTTTAGAATGATGAAGCCATACACAGAATGCGTACTTTTTTTTTTTTTCTCAATGACCACGTGGTTATCTGAATATCGAGATTCTATTACACAGGAGGAATGGACTTAGGACAAATTGAATCACCCACATACCTCGATAAAGTGGCTTGGGCTTTCCACTGATTGATTTTATCTTTCCCTTTGCAAATAGCAGATGATTTTTAAGGCCTATTAATAGTCTTCTGGGGGATTGGAGCATCTCACTAGGTAGTCCTGGCTGGCCTGGCATTTTGAAACATAATGTTATACCTTTTGCCCGGGAGTAACCCCGGGCAGAATGCTATGAGAGCTACGTGAATGTTACGCTCTCTGTGACTCTGAAGCTGCCAACTCTGTGTACTCACTCTTCTATGTCTTATCTAGTAACATCTAATAAATTGAAGACAGCATGAAATTTAACTGTGATGTTGCTAATAATTCTTAACAGAATTCCTCCCAAACCTTGTACTACAATTTCATTATTAATTTTGCTCTCAGACTGCTTTTCCTGAGGAACCGGGTTTGATTGATTCCAAGTGTCCACATGGTAGCCTGAAACCTTCTGGAAGTCTAGTGCCAAGGTATCTGATGCATTCTAGTGGTCTCAGTGGTGCACAAGCATACACGTAGACACAAGTTAAATACATTTTTAACAAAAGAAAAATTTATTTTTAACAAAAAGTGAAATAAGATCAATACAACCTTCAGTGAAAGTACATAGAGAAGTCTCAAAAAATGAGTAGAACACTGACATAACAGAAATTTGGGTACATTTCACAATTCGGCCAACTGCATATAAGTAAACACTCTATAATACTGCAGAATGTGGGTTGGGTCAGTTCACAAGGCCCCACCCCTACCTAAGGACATACAGGTAATCAGTAGCTATGGAAAGATAAAGAATTACGGATTTGCAGGAATAAGCCCCCTGATGTGTTATCCCCGGTGGTCAGTACTAAACAATTGGACATGCAAGTGTCAGAGCAACACTGAATAGAGTAGGTAAGGTAGTGTGTGTGTGTGTGTGTGTGTGTGTGTGTGTGTGTGTGTGTGTATGTGTATGTGTGTGTGTGTATACACTTGTGCATGCGTGTGTGTGAGTCTGTGTGTGTATGTGTGTTTATATGTGTGTGTATGTGTTTGTGTATTTGTGTGCATGTGCATGTGTGTGTGAGTGTGTGTATGTGTGTATGTGTGTGTGTAACAAAAGTAAAGAAGATACTGCACTAGAGAGTTAGGAGAACACAGAAGAAGTTGAGGGACAGTGAAAGGTGAAAGTGGCAGAAATAAAATACTCATGTGAAATTCTCAAAAATTAAATTAAATTAAATTAAAGCCTGTAAAGTGCTTATTTAAACAGCCGTTATACTTTGAATACTTTCCTTTCATTGTGATTTCAGTACTTGTAAGTTATAGAGATGTAAAGAATAAAATAATTATCATTCATCAGTCTGTCACTCAGGAGAAATAAAAATATTAATACTTTATTATTTTAATACTCCACATACATTATTACAGTGTGTAGTTTTTAATTGAGTTAATATTGCACCTGTCATTTTGCAAATCACCTACTCTTTGGCAAATTACCTTTTGTCAATTAACCTGAGAAACTGCTGTACTAACAGCACCAAGGCACCTTGTAGAGCATGGATTTAACGATGGTGTGAAGTTTTATTAACGCTGTGTGCCATACCATCATTTAAACAGTCTTGTGTTGGAAAAGTCCTGTGTCATCACCCTGTGAATGCATGACACTAGTTGCCTGTCTGCTGCCAGGCTGACAACATCTTAATTTAAACAGTTGTAAGTCAACCTTAATCCTCAGTTTCTGACTTGTCAAGGAGTTCTCAGAAGGATCAGTGACCAAAGCAGCATCCAACTCACAATAAGAACATATAATATAGGATGTTGACATTAGAAAATCTCTATACTTACATCATAAATAATTTATTTGCCTAGAACACTGTAGGATCAATTGAAAGTGATGGTTTTGATTCAAGAAACATTTATGCAGCACCCATAATTTGCAAGGCACTTACTTGTTTTCATGATAATTCTCTTATATTGCCTAACAATCTAATTTTTAAAGTCTTGACTAAAAGTTCTAGTTGACGTTATTGTGGTGTTAACCATTTAAGTAAATGTTATTTAACATATCTAATAAAGATTCTATAAAACGACAAGTTTCTAGAAAAATGTAAAAGTGGTTTCCAATGCGACTAGTACTATGCAAACGCTTCTTCACAAAGATTTCCTGGTAGTCAGAGCTGTGTTTTGGTCACTGTGATGAAACAAGTGTTACTCTTCTACCAGTGGGGATGAGAAAAAGTGAAGTGCGCATGTCATTCTCAAACTCCCTGGCAGTCGTGGTGCTGGGGCGCTTAAATGCTGCACTGTGCTTTTTTTTTTTTTTTT